>NC_080607.1:1200000-1573376 GCF_027887145.1 Ammospiza caudacuta
ATCCCAGTGTTGTACAGCTTCCTTCTTCACCTTTCCGATGCTGCCGCTCTCTCCGGCTCCCGGAGCCGAAGAAGCGGCTTCTTCGCGCAAAGGCGATTGTACCGCTCACAGTGCTCTCTTAGCCCGGCTTCTGCCGAAAGAAGCTCGGGAGCGGTGCTTAGCTCCGGAGAGCCTCGTACCTTCGTCTTTAGCGTCTTTTGTGGTCTACATCCTAGCAGAAAGCTTTTCCACTCTGTCTGGCAAGGAAAACATGCGGAACACAGAAAACATCTCCCATCGTGTTCTGGACGTTGCACGGAGGTCTGCCAAGTGTTTGCATAAAGAAATGAAAAGTTGTCCAAAATAACTTCCTATCGAATGTTCATGTGATTGGAAAAGTCAGGAAAGTGGTAAGGTACTGTTTTCTATCAGTTGGCAAGCTGCGCACACAATCCCAGTGTTGTACAGCTTCCTTCTTCACCTTTCCGATGCTGCCGCTCTCTCCGGCTCCCGGAGCCGAAGAAGCGGCTTCTTCGTGCAAAGACGATTGTACCGCTCACAGTGCTCTCTTAGCGCGGCTTCTGCCGAAAGAAGCCCGGGAGCGGCGCTTAGCTCCGGAGAGCATCGTCCCTTCGTCTTTAGCGTCTTTTGTGGTCTACATCCTAGCAGAAAGCTTTTCCACTCTGTCTGGCAAGGAAAACCTGCGCCAGCACAGAAAACATCTCCCATCGTGTTCTGGACGTTGTACGGAGGTCTGCCAAGTGTTTGACAAGAAGAGAAGAAAAGTTGTCCAAAACAGCTTCCAATCGAATATTCATGTGATTGGAAAAGTCAGGAAAGTGGTAAGGTACTGTTTTCTATCAGTTGGCAAGCTGCACACACAATCCCAGTGTTGTACAGCTTCCTTCTTCACCTTTCCGATGCTGCCGCTCTCTCCGGCTCCCGGAGCCGAAGAAGCGGCTTCTTCGCGCAAAGACGATTGTACCGCTCACAGTGCTCTCTTAGCGCCGCTTCTGCCGAAAGAAGCCCGGGAGCGGCGCTTAGCTCCGGAGAGCATCGTCCCTTCGTCTTTAGCGTCTTTTGTGGTCTACATACTAGCAGAAAGCTTTTCCACTCTGTCTGGCAAGGAAAACCTGCGCCAGCACAGAAAACATCTCCCATCGTGTTCTGGACGTTGCACGGAGGTCTGCCAAGTGTTTGACAAGAAGAGAGGAAAAGTTGTCCAAAACAGCTTCCAATCGAATATTCCTGTGATTGGAAAAGTCAGGAAAGTGGTAAGGTACTGTTTTCTATCAGTTGGCAAGCTGCGCACACAATCCCAGTGTTGTACAGCTTCCTTCTTCACCTTTCCGATGCTGCCGCTCTCTCCGGCTCCCGGAGCCGAAGAAGCGGCTTCTTCGCGCAAAGACGATTGTACCGGTCACAGTGCTCTCTTAGCGCCGCTTCTGCCGAAAGAAGCCCGGGAGCGGCGCTTAGCTCCGGAGAGCATCGTACCTTCGTCTTTAGCGTCTTTTGTGGTCTACATCCTAGCAGAAAGCTTTTCCACTCTGTCTGGCAAGGAAAACCTGCGCCAGCACAGAAAACATCTCCCATCGTGTTCTGGACATTGCACGGAGGTCTGCCAAGTGTTTGAAAGAAACAAAGAAAAGTTGTCCAAAACAGCTTCCAATCGAATATTCCTGTGATTGGAAAAGTCAGGAAAGTGGTAAGGTACTGTTTTCTATCAGTTGGCAAGCTGCGCACACAATCCCAGTGTTGTACAGCTTCCTTCTTCACCTTTCCGATGCTGCCGCTCTCTCCGGCTCCCGGAGCCGAAGAAGTGGCTTCTTCGCGCAAAGACGATTGTACCGCTCACAGTGCTCTCTTAGCGCCGCTTCTGCCGAAAGAAGCCCGGGAGCGGCGCTTAGCTCCGGAGAGCATCGTACCTTCGTCTTTAGCGTCTTTTGTGGTCTACATCCTAGCAGAAAGCTTTTCCACTCTGTCTGGCAAGGAAAACCTGCGCCAGCACAGAAAACATCTCCCATCGTGTTCTGGACGTTGCACGGATGTCTGCCAAGTGTTTGAAAGAAACAAAGAAAAGTTGTCCAAAACAGCTTCCAATCGAATATTCATGTGATTGGAAAAGTCAGGAAAGTGGTAAGGTACTGTTTTCTATCAGTTGGCAAGCTGCGCACACAATCCCAGTGTTGTACAGCTTCCTTCTTCACCTTTCCGATGCTGCCGCTCTCTCCGGCTCCCGGAGCCGAAGAAGCGGCTTCTTCGCGCAAAGACGATTGTACCGCTCACAGTGCTCTCTTAGCGCGGCTTCTGCCGAAAGAAGCCCGGGAGCGGCGCTTAACTCCGGAGAGCATCGTCCCTTCGTCTTTAGCGTCTTTTGTGGTCTACATCCTAGCAGAAAGCTTTTCCACTCTGTCTGGCAAGGAAAACCTGCGGGAGCACAGAAAATATCTCCCATCGTGTTCTGGACGTTGCACGGAGGTCTGCCAAGTGTTTGCATAAAGAAATGAAAAGTTGTCCAAAATAACTTCCTATCGAATGTTCATGTGATTGGAAAAGTCAGGAAAGTGGTAAGGTACTGTTTTCTATCAGTTGGCAAGCTGCGCACACAATCCCAGTGTTGTACAGCTTCCTTCTTCACCTTTCCGATGCTGCCGCTCTCTCCGGCTCCCGGAGCCGAAGAAGCGGCTTCTTCGCGCAAAGACGATTGTACCGCTCACAGTGCTCTCTTAGCGCGGCTTCTGCCGAAAGAAGCCCGGGAGCGGTGCTTAGCTCCGGAGAGGCTCGTACCTTCGTCTTTAGCGTCTTTTGTGGTCTACATCCTAGCAGAAAGCTTTTCCACTCTGTCTGGCAAGGAAAACATGCGCCAGCACAGAAAACATCTCCCATCGTGTTCTGGACGTTGTACGGAGGTCTGCCAAGTGTTTGCATAAAGAAATGAAAAGTTGTCCAAAATAACTTCCTATCGAATGTTCATGTGATTGGAAAAGTCAGGAAAGTGGTAAGGTACTGTTTTCTATCAGTTGGCAAGCTGCGCACACAATCCCAGTGTTGTACAGCTTCCTTCTTCACCTTTCCGATGCTGCCGCTCTCTCCGGCTCCCGGAGCCGAAGAAGCGGCTTCTTCGCGCAAAGACGATTGTACCGCTCACAGTGCTCTCTTAGCGCCGCTTCTGCCGAAAGAAGCCCGGGAGCGGCGCTTAGCTCCGGAGAGCATCGTACCTTCGTCTTTAGCGTCTTTTGTGGTCTACATCCTAGCAGAAAGCTTTTCCACTCTGTCTGGCAAGGAAAACCTGCGGGAGCACAGAAAACATCTCCCATCGTGTTCTGGACGTTGCACGGAGGTCTGCCAAGTGTTTGCATAAAGAAATGAAAAGTTGTCCAAAATAACTTCCTATCGAATATTCATGGGATTGGAAAAGTCAGGAAAGTGGTAAGGTACTGTTTTCTATCAGTTGGCAAGCTGCGCACACAATCCCAGTGTTGTACAGCTTCCTTCTTCACCTTTCCGATGCTGCCGCTCTCTCCGGCTCCCGGAGCCGAAGAAGCGGCTTCTTCGCGCAAAGGCGATTGTACCGCTCACAGTGCTCTCTTAGCCCGGCTTCTGCCGAAAGAAGCTCGGGAGCGGTGCTTAGCTCCGGAGAGCCTCGTACCTTCGTCTTTAGCGTCTTTTGTGGTCTACATCCTAGCAGAAAGCTTTTCCACTCTGTCTGGCAAGGAAAACATGCGGAACACAGAAAACATCTCCCATCGTGTTCTGGACGTTGCACGGAGGTCTGCCAAGTGTTTGCATAAAGAAATGAAAAGTTGTCCAAAATAACTTCCTATCGAATGTTCATGTGATTGGAAAAGTCAGGAAAGTGGTAAGGTACTGTTTTCTATCAGTTGGCAAGCTGCGCACACAATCCCAGTGTTGTACAGCTTCCTTCTTCACCTTTCCGATGCTGCCGCTCTCTCCGGCTCCCGGAGCCGAAGAAGCGGCTTCTTCGTGCAAAGACGATTGTACCGCTCACAGTGCTCTCTTAGCGCGGCTTCTGCCGAAAGAAGCCCGGGAGCGGCGCTTAGCTCCGGAGAGCATCGTCCCTTCGTCTTTAGCGTCTTTTGTGGTCTACATCCTAGCAGAAAGCTTTTCCACTCTGTCTGGCAAGGAAAACCTGCGCCAGCACAGAAAACATCTCCCATCGTGTTCTGGACGTTGTACGGAGGTCTGCCAAGTGTTTGACAAGAAGAGAAGAAAAGTTGTCCAAAACAGCTTCCAATCGAATATTCATGTGATTGGAAAAGTCAGGAAAGTGGTAAGGTACTGTTTTCTATCAGTTGGCAAGCTGCACACACAATCCCAGTGTTGTACAGCTTCCTTCTTCACCTTTCCGATGCTGCCGCTCTCTCCGGCTCCCGGAGCCGAAGAAGCGGCTTCTTCGCGCAAAGACGATTGTACCGCTCACAGTGCTCTCTTAGCGCCGCTTCTGCCGAAAGAAGCCCGGGAGCGGCGCTTAGCTCCGGAGAGCATCGTCCCTTCGTCTTTAGCGTCTTTTGTGGTCTACATACTAGCAGAAAGCTTTTCCACTCTGTCTGGCAAGGAAAACCTGCGCCAGCACAGAAAACATCTCCCATCGTGTTCTGGACGTTGCACGGAGGTCTGCCAAGTGTTTGACAAGAAGAGAGGAAAAGTTGTCCAAAACAGCTTCCAATCGAATATTCCTGTGATTGGAAAAGTCAGGAAAGTGGTAAGGTACTGTTTTCTATCAGTTGGCAAGCTGCGCACACAATCCCAGTGTTGTACAGCTTCCTTCTTCACCTTTCCGATGCTGCCGCTCTCTCCGGCTCCCGGAGCCGAAGAAGCGGCTTCTTCGCGCAAAGACGATTGTACCGCTCACAGTGCTCTCTTAGCGCCGCTTCTGCCGAAAGAAGCCCGGGAGCGGTGCTTAGCTCCGGAGAGCATCGTACCTTCGTCTTTAGCGTCTTTTGTGGTCTACATCCTAGCAGAAAACTTTTCCACTCTGTCTGGAAAGGAAAACCTGCGCCAGCGCAGAAAACATCTCCCATCGTGTTCTGGACGTTGCACGGAGGTCTGCCAAGTGTTTGCATAAAGAAATGAAAAGTTGTCCAAAATAACTTCCTATCGAATGTTCATGTGATTGGAAAAGTCAGGAAAGTGGTAAGGTACTGTTTTCTATCAGTTGGCAAGCTGCGCACACAATCCCAGTGTTGTACAGCTTCCTTCTTCACCTTTCCGATGCTGCCGCTCTCTCCGGCTCCCGGAGCCGAAGAAGCGGCTTCTTCGCGCAAAGACGATTGTACCGCTCACAGTGCTCTCTTAGCGCGGCTTCTGCCGAAAGAAGCCCGGGAGCGGCGCTTAACTCCGGAGAGCATCGTCCCTTCGTCTTTAGCGTCTTTTGTGGTCTACATCCTAGCAGAAAGCTTTTCCACTCTGTCTGGCAAGGAAAACCTGCGCCAGCACAGAAAACATCTCCCATCGTGTTCTGGACTTTGCACGGAGGTCTGCCAAGTGTTTGCATAAAGAAATGAAAAGTTGTCCAAAATAACTTCCTATCGAATGTTCATGTGATTGGAAAAGTCAGGAAAGTGGTAAGGTACTGTTTTCTATCAGTTGGCAAGCTGCGCACACAATCCCAGTGTTGTACAGCTTCCTTCTTCACCTTTCCGATGCTGCCGCTCTCTCCGGCTCCCGGAGCCGAAGAAGCGGCTTCTTCGCGCAAAGACGATTGTACCGCTCACAGTGCTCTCTTAGCGCCGCTTCTGCCGAAAGAAGCCCGGGAGCGGCGCTTAGCTCCGGAGAGCATCGTACCTTCGTCTTTAGCGTCTTTTGTGGTCTACATCCTAGCAGAAAGCTTTTCCACTCTGTCTGGCAAGGAAAACCTGTGCCAGCACAGAAAACATCTCCCATCGTGTTCTGGACGTTGCAAGGAGGTCTGCCAAGTGTTTGACAAGAAGAGAGGAAAAGTTGTCCAAAACAGCTTCCAATCGAATATTCCTGTGATTGGAAAAGTCAGGAAAGTTGTAAGGTACTGTTTTCTATCAGTTGGCAAGCTGCGCACACAATCCCAGTGTTGTACAGCTTCCTTCTTCACCTTTCCGATGCTGCCGCTCTCTCCGGCTCCCGGAGCCGAAGAAGCGGCTTCTTCGCGCAAAGACGATTGTACCGCTCACAGTGCTCTCTTAGCGCCGCTTCTGCCGAAAGAAGCCCGGGAGCGGCGCTTAGCTCCGGAGAGCATCGTCCCTTCGTCTTTAGCGTCTTTTGTGGTCTACATCCTAGCAGAAAGCTTTTCCACTCTGTCTGGCAAGGAAAACCTGCGCCAGCACAGAAAACATCTCCCATCGTGTTCTGGACGTTGCACGGAGGTCTGCCAAGTGTTTGACAAGAAGAGAGGAAAAGTTGTCCAAAACAGCTTCCAATCGAATATTCCTGTGATTGGAAAAGTCAGGAAAGTGGTAAGGTACTGTTTTCTATCAGTTGGCAAGCTGCGCACACAATCCCAGTGTTGTACAGCTTCCTTCTTCACCTTTCCGATGCTGCCGCTCTCTCCGGCTCCCGGAGCCGAAGAAGCGGCTTCTTCGCGCAAAGACGATTGTACCGCTCACAGTGCTCTCTTAGCGCCGCTTCTGCCGAAAGAAGCCCGGGAGCGGCGCTTAGCTCCGGAGAGCATCGTACCTTCGTCTTTAGCGTCTTTTGTGGTCTACATCCTAGCAGAAAGCTTTTCCACTCTGTCTGGCAAGGAAAACCTGCGCCAGCACAGAAAACATCTCCCATCGTGTTCTGGACGTTGCACGGAGGTCTGCCAAGTGTTTGCATAAAGAAATGAAAAGTTGTCCAAAATAACTTCCTATCGAATATTCATGTGATTGGAAAAGTCAGGAAAGTGGTAAGGTACTGTTTTCTATCAGTTGGCAAGCTGCGCACACAATCCCAGTGTTGTACAGCTTCCTTCTTCACCTTTCCGATGCTGCCGCTCTCTCCGGCTCCCGGAGCCGAAGAAGCGGCTTCTTCACGCAAAGACGATTGTACCGCTCACAGTGCTCTCTTAGCACCGCTTCTGCCGAAAGAAGCCCGGGAGCGGCGCTTAGCTCCGGAGAGCATCGTACCTTCGTCTTTAGCGTCTTTTGTGGTCTACATCCTAGCAGAAAGCTTTTCCACTCTGTCTGGCAAGGAAAACCTGCGCCAGCACAGAAAACATCTCCCATCGTGTTCTGGACGTTGCACGGAGGTCTGCCAAGTGTTTGACAAGAAGAGAAGAAAAGTTGTCCAAAACAGCTTCCAATCGAATATTCATGTGATTGGAAAAGTCAGGAAAGTGGTAAGGTACTGTTTTCTATCAGTTGGCAAGCTGCGCACACAATCCCAGTGTTGTACAGCTTCCTTCTTCACCTTTCCGATGCTGCCGCTCTCTCCGGCTCCCGGAGCCGAAGAAGCGGCTTCTTCGCGCAAAGGCGATTGTACCGCTCACAGTGCTCTCTTAGCGCCGCTTCTGCCGAAAGAAGCCCGGGAGCGGTGCTTAGCTCCGGAGAGCCTCCTACCTTCGTCTTTAGCGTTTTTTGTGGTCTACATCCTAGCAGAAAGCTTTTCCACTCTGTCTGGCAAGGAAAACTTGCGGAACACAAAAAACATCTCCCATCGTGTTCTGGACGTTGCACGGAGGTCTGCCAAGTGTTTGCATAAAGAAATGAAAAGTTGTCCAAAATAACTTCCTATCGAATGTTCATGTGATTGGAAAAGTCAGGAAAGTGGTAAGGTACTGTTTTCTATCAGTTGGCAAGCTGCGCACACAATCCCAGTGTTGTACAGCTTCCTTCTTCACCTTTCCGATGCTGCCGCTCTCTCCGGCTCCCGGAGCCGAAGAAGCGGCTTCTTCGCGCAAAGACGATTGTACCGCTCACAGTGCTCTCTTAGCGCGGCTTCTGCCGAAAGAAGCCCGGGAGCGGCGCTTAGCTCCGGAGAGCATCGTACCTTCGTCTTTAGCGTCTTTTGTGGTCTACATCCTAGCAGAAAGCTTTTCCACTCTGTCTGGCAAGGAAAACATGCGGAACACAGAAAACATCTGCCATCGTGTTCTGGACGTTGCACGGAGGTCTGCCAAGTGTTTGCATAAAGAAATGAAAAGTTGTCCAAAATATCTTCCTATCGAATGTTCATGTGATTGGAAAAGTCAGGAAAGTGGTAAGGTACTGTTTTCTATCAGTTGGCAAGCTGCGCACACAATCCCAGTGTTGTACAGCTTCCTTCTTCACCTTTCCGATGCTGCCGCTCTCTCCGGCTCCCGGAGCCGAAGAAGCGGCTTCTTCGCGCAAAGACGATTGTACCGCTCACAGTGCTCTCTTAGCGCCGCTTCTGCCGAAAGAAGCCCGGGAGCGGCGCTTAGCTCCGGAGAGCATCGTACCTTCGTCTTTAGCGTCTTTTGTGGTCTACATCCTAGCAGAAAGCTTTTCCACTCTGTCTGGCAAGGAAAACATGCGCCAGCGCAGAAAACATCTCCCATCGTGTTCTGGACGTTGCACGGAGGTCTGCCAAGTGTTTGACAAGAAGAGAGGAAAAGTTGTCCAAAACAGCTTCCAATCGAATATTCATGTGATTGGAAAAGTCAGGAGAGTGGTAAGGTACTGTTTTCTATCAGTTGGCAAGCTGCGCACACAATCCCAGTGTTGTACAGCTTCCTTCTTCACCTTTCCGATGCTGCCGCTCTCTCCGGCTCCCGGAGCCGAAGAAGCGGCTTCTTCGCGCAAAGACGATTGTACCGCTCACAGTGCTCTCTTAGCGCCGCTTCTGCCGAAAGAAGCCCGGGAGCGGTGCTTAGCTCCGGAGAGGCTCGTACCTTCGTCTTTAGCGTCTTTTGTGGTCTACATCCTAGCAGAAAGCTTTTCCACTCTGTCTGGCAAGGAAAACATGCGCCAGCACAGAAAACATCTCCCATCGTGTTCTGGACATTGTACGGAGGTCTGCCAAGTGTTTGCATAAAGAAATGAAAAGTTGTCCAAAATAACTTCCTATCGAATGTTCATGTGATTGGAAAAGTCAGGAAAGTGGTAAGGTACTGTTTTCTATCAGTTGGCAAGCTGCGCACACAATCCCAGTGTTGTACAGCTTCCTTCTTCACCTTTCCGATGCTGCCGCTCTCTCCGGCTCCCGGAGCCGAAGAAGCGGCTTCTTCGCACAAAGACGATTGTACCGCTCACAGTGCTCTCTTAGCGCGGCTTCTGCCGAAAGAAGCCCGGGAGCGGCGCTTAGCTCCGGAGAGCATCGTACCTTCGTCTTTAGCGTCTTTTGTGGTCTACATCCTAGCAGAAAGCTTTTCCACTCTTTCTGGCAAGGAAAACCTGCGCAAGCGCAGAAAACATCTCCCATCGTGTTCTGGACGTTGCACGGATGTCTGCCAAGTGTTTGAAAGAAACAAAGAAAAGTTGTCCAAAACAGCTTCCAATCGAATATTCATGTGATTGGAAAAGTCAGGAAAGTGGTAAGGTACTGTTTTCTATCAGTTGGCAAGCTGCGCACACAATCCCAGTGTTGTACAGCTTCCTTCTTCACCTTTCCGATGCTGCCGCTCTCTCCGGCTCCCGGAGCCGAAGAAGCGGCTTCTTCGCGCAAAGGCGATTGTACCGCTCACAGTGCTCTCTTAGCGCCGCTTCTGCCGAAAGAAGCCCGGGAGCGGTGATTAGCTCCGGAGAGCCTCGTACCTTCGTCTTTAGCGTCTTTTGTGGTCTACATCCTAGCAGAAAGCTTTTCCACTCTGTCTGGCAAGGAAAACATGCGGAACACAGAAAACATCTCCCATCGTGTTCTGGACGTTGCACGGAGGTCTGCCAATTGTTTGCATAAAGAAATGAAAAGTTGTCCAAAATAACTTCCTATCGAATATTCATGTGATTGGAAAAGTCAGGAAAGTGGTAAGGTACTGTTTTCTATCAGTTGGCAAGCTGCACACACAATCCCAGTGTTGTACAGCTTCCTTCTTCACCTTTCCGATGCTGCCGCTCTCTCCGGCTCCCGGAGCCGAAGAAGCGGCTTCTTCGCGCAAAGGCGATTGTACCGCTCACAGTGCTCTCTTAGCGCGGCTTCTGCCATAAGAATCCCGGGAGCGGTGCTTAGCTCCAGAGAGCCTCGTACCTTCGTCTTTAGTGTCTTTTGTGGTCTACATCCTAGCAGAAAGCTTTTCCACTCTGTCTGGCAAGGAAAACATGCGGAACACAGAAAACATCTGCCATCGTGTTCTGGACATTGCACGGAGGTCTGCCAAGTGTTTGCATAAAGAAATGAAAAGTTGTCCAAAATAACTTCCTATCGAATGTTCATGTGATTGGAAAAGTCAGGAAAGTGGTAAGGTACTGTTTTCTATCAGTTGGCAAGCTGCGCACACAATCCCAGTGTTGTACAGCTTCCTTCTTCACCTTTCCGATGCTGCCGCTCTCTCCGGCTCCCGGAGCCGAAGAAGCGGCTTCTTCGCGCAAAGACGATTGTACCGCTCACAGTGCTCTCTTAGCGCCGCTTCTGCCGAAAGAAGCCCGGGAGCGGCGCTTAGCTCCGGAGAGCATCGTACCTTCGTCTTTAGCGTCTTTTGTGGTCTACATCCTAGCAGAAAGCTTTTCCACTCTGTCTGGCAAGGAAAACATGCGCCAGCGCAGAAAACATCTCCCATCGTGTTCTGGACGTTGCACGGAGGTCTGCCAAATGTTTGACAAGAAGAGAGGAAAAGTTGTCCAAAACAGCTTCCAATCGAATATTCATGTGATTGGAAAAGTCAGGAGAGTGGTAAGGTACTGTTTTCTATCAGTTGGCAAGCTGCGCACACAATCCCAGTGTTGTACAGCTTCCTTCTTCACCTTTCCGATGCTGCCGCTCTCTCCGGCTCCCGGAGCCGAAGAAGCGGCTTCTTCGCGCAAAGACGATTGTACCGCTCACAGTGCTCTCTTAGCGCGGCTTCTGCCGAAAGAAGCCCGGGAGTGGTGCTTAGCTCCGGAGAGGCTCGTACCTTCGTCTTTAGCGTCTTTTGTGGTCTACATCCTAGCAGAAAGCTTTTCCACTCTGTCTGGCAAGGAAAACCTGCGCCAGCACAGAAAACATCTCCCATCGTGTTCTGGACGTTGCACGGAGGTCTGCCAAGTGTTTGCATAAAGAAATGAAAAGTTGTCCAAAATAACTTCCTATCGAATGTTCATGTGATTGGAAAAGTCAGGAAAGTGGTAAGGTACTGTTTTCTATCAGTTGGCAAGCTGCGCACACAATCCCAGTGTTGTACAGCTTCCTTCTTCACCTTTCCGATGCTGCCGCTCTCTCCGGCTCCCGGAGCCGAAGAAGCGGCTTCTTCGCGCAAAGACGATTGTACCGCTCACAGTGCTCTCTTAGCGCCGCTTCTGCCGAAAGAAGCCCGGGAGCGGCGCTTAGCTCCGGAGAGCATCGTACCTTCGTCTTTAGCGTCTTTTGTGGTCTACATCCTAGCAGAAAGCTTTTCCACTCTGTCTGGCAAGGAAAACCTGCGCAAGCACAGAAAACATCTCCCATCGTGTTCTGGACGTTGCACGGAGGTCTGCCAAGTGTTTGAAAGAAACAAAGAAAAGTTGTCCAAAACAGCTTCCAATCGAATATTCATGTGATTGGAAAAGTCAGGAGAGTGGTAAGGTACTGTTTTCTATCAGTTGGCAAGCTGCGCACACAATCCCAGTGTTGTACAGCTTCCTTCTTCACCTTTCCGATGCTGCCGCTCTCTCCGGCTCCCGGAGCCGAAGAAGCGGCTTCTTCGCGCAAAGGCGATTGTACCGCTCACAGTGCTCTCTTAGCGCCGCTTCTGCCGAAAGAAGCCCGGGAGCGGTGCTTAGCTCCGGAGAGCATCGTACCTTCGTCTTTAGCGTCTTTTGTGGTCTACATCCTAGCAGAAAGCTTTTCCACTCTGTCTGGCAAGGAAAACCTGCGCCAGCGCAGAAAACATCTCCCATCGTGTTCTGGACGTTGCACGGAGGTCTGCCAAGTGTTTGCATAAAGAAATGAAAAGTTGTCCAAAATAACTTCCTATCGAATGTTCATGTGATTGGAAAAGTCAGGAAAGTGGTAAGGTACTGTTTTCTATCAGTTGGCAAGCTGCGCACACAAGCCCAGTGTTGTACAGCTTCCTTCTTCACCTTTCCGATGCTGCCGCTCTCTCCGGCTCCCGGAGCCGAAGAAGCGGCTTCTTCGCGCAAACACGATTGTACCGCTCACAGTGCTCTCTTAGCGCCGCTTCTGCCGAAAGAAGCCCGGGAGCGGCGCTTAGCTCCGGAGAGCATCGTACCTTCGTCTTTAGCGTCTTTTGTGGTCTACATCCTAGCAGAAAGCTTTTCCACTCTGTCTGGCAAGGATAACCTGCGCCAGCACAGAAAACATCTCCCATCGTGTTCTGGACGTTGTACGGAGGTCTGCCAAGTGTTTGACAAGAAGAGAGGAAAAGTTGTCCAAAACAGCTTCCAATCGAATATTCCTGTGATTGGAAAAGTCAGGAAAGTGGTAAGGTACTGTTTTCTATCAGTTGGCAAGCTGCGCACACAAGCCCAGTGTTGTACAGCTTCCTTCTTCACCTTTCCGATGCTGCCGCTCTCTCCGGCTCCCGGAGCCGAAGAAGCGGCTTCTTCGCGCAAAGACGATTGTACCGCTCACAGTGCTCTCTTAGCGCCGCTTCTGCCGAAAGAAGCCCGGGAGCGGCGCTTAGCTCCGGAGAGCATCGTCCCTTCGTCTTTAGCGTCTTTTGTGGTCTACATCCTAGCAGAAAGCTTTTCCACTCTGTCTGGCAAGGAAAACATGCGCCAGCGCAGAAAACATCTCCCATCGTGTTCTGGACGTTGCACGGAGGTCTGCCAAGTGTTTGACAAGAAGAGAAGAAAAGTTGTCCAAAACAGCTTCCAATCGAATATTCATGTGATTGGAAAAGTCAGGAGAGTGGTAAGGTACTGTTTTCTATCAGTTGGCAAGCTGCGCACACAATCCCAGTGTTGTACAGCTTCCTTCTTCACCTTTCCGATGCTGCCGCTCTCTCCGGCTCCCGGAGCCGAAGAAGCGGCTTCTTCGCGCAAAGACGATTGTACCGCTCACAGTGCTCTCTTAGCGCCGCTTCTGCCGAAAGAAGCCCGGGAGCGGTGCTTAGCTCCGGAGAGGCTCGTACCATCGTCTTTAGCGTCTTTTGTGGTCTACATCCTAGCAGAAAGCTTTTCCACTCTGTCTGGCAAGGAAAACCTGCGCCAGCACAGAAAACATCTCCCATCGTGTTCTGGACGTTGTACGGAAGTCTGCCAAGTGTTTGCATAAAGAAATGAAAAGTTGTCCAAAATAACTTCCTATCGAATGTTCATGTGATTGGAAAAGTCAGGAAAGTGGTAAGGTACTGTTTTCTATCAGTTGGCAAGCTGCGCACACAATCCCAGTGTTGTACAGCTTCCTTCTTCACCTTTCCGATGCTGCCGCTCTCTCCGGCTCCCGGAGCCGAAGAAGCGGCTTCTTCGCACAAAGACGATTGTACCGCTCACAGTGCTCTCTTAGCGCCGCTTCTGCCGAAAGAAGCCCGGGAGCGGCGCTTAGCTCCGGAGAGCATCGTACCTTCGTCTTTAGCGTCTTTTGTGGTCTACATCCTAGCAGAAAGCTTTTCCACTCTTTCTGGCAAGGAAAACCTGCGCAAGCACAGAAAACATCTCCCATCGTGTTCTGGACGTTGCACGGATGTCTGCCAAGTGTTTGAAAGAAACAAAGAAAAGTTGTCCAAAACAGCTTCCAATCGAATATTCATGTGATTGGAAAAGTCAGGAAAGTGGTAAGGTACTGTTTTCTATCAGTTGGCAAGCTGCGCACACAATCCCAGTGTTGTACAGCTTCCTTCTTCACCTTTCCGATGCTGCCGCTCTCTCCGGCTCCCGGAGCCGAAGAAGCGGCTTCTTCGCGCAAAGGCGATTGTACCGCTCACAGTGCTCTCTTAGCGCCGCTTCTGCCGAAAGAAGCCCGGGAGCGGTGCTTAGCTCCGGAGAGCCTCGTACCTTCGTCTTTAGCGTCTTTTGTGGTCTACATCCTAGCAGAAAGCTTTTCCACTCTGTCTGGCAAGGAAAACATGCGGAACACAGAAAACATCTCCCATCGTGTTCTGGACGTTGCACGGAGGTCTGCCAAGTGTTTGCATAAAGAAATGAAAAGTTGTCCAAAATAACTTCCTATCGAATATTCATGTGATTGGAAAAGTCAGGAAAGTGGTAAGGTACTGTTTTCTATCAGTTGGCAAGCTGCACACACAATCCCAGTGTTGTACAGCTTCCTTCTTCACCTTTCCGATGCTGCCGCTCTCTCCGGCTCCCGGAGCCGAAGAAGCGGCTTCTTCGCGCAAAGGCGATTGTACCGCTCACAGTGCTCTCTTAGCGCGGCTTCTGCCATAAGAATCCCGGGAGCGGTGCTTAGCTCCAGAGAGCCTCGTACCTTCGTCTTTAGTGTCTTTTGTGGTCTACATCCTAGCAGAAAGCTTTTCCACTCTGTCTGGCAAGGAAAACATGCGGAACACAGAAAACATCTGCCATCGTGTTCTGGACATTGCACGGAGGTCTGCCAAGTGTTTGCATAAAGAAATGAAAAGTTGTCCAAAATAACTTCCTATCGAATGTTCATGTGATTGGAAAAGTCAGGAAAGTGGTAAGGTACTGTTTTCTATCAGTTGGCAAGCTGCGCACACAATCCCAGTGTTGTACAGCTTCCTTCTTCACCTTTCCGATGCTGCCGCTCTCTCCGGCTCCCGGAGCCGAAGAAGCGGCTTCTTCGCGCAAAGACGATTGTACCGCTCACAGTGCTCTCTTAGCGCCGCTTCTGCCGAAAGAAGCCCGGGAGCGGCGCTTAGCTCCGGAGAGCATCGTACCTTCGTCTTTAGCGTCTTTTGTGGTCTACATCCTAGCAGAAAGCTTTTCCACTCTGTCTGGCAAGGAAAACATGCGCCAGCGCAGAAAACATCTCCCATCGTGTTCTGGACGTTGCACGGAGGTCTGCCAAATGTTTGACAAGAAGAGAGGAAAAGTTGTCCAAAACAGCTTCCAATCGAATATTCATGTGATTGGAAAAGTCAGGAGAGTGGTAAGGTACTGTTTTCTATCAGTTGGCAAGCTGCGCACACAATCCCAGTGTTGTACAGCTTCCTTCTTCACCTTTCCGATGCTGCCGCTCTCTCCGGCTCCCGGAGCCGAAGAAGCGGCTTCTTCGCGCAAAGACGATTGTACCGCTCACAGTGCTCTCTTAGCGCGGCTTCTGCCGAAAGAAGCCCGGGAGCGGTGCTTAGCTCCGGAGAGGCTCGTACCTTCGTCTTTAGCGTCTTTTGTGGTCTACATCCTAGCAGAAAGCTTTTCCACTCTGTCTGGCAAGGAAAACCTGCGCCAGCACAGAAAACATCTCCCATCGTGTTCTGGACGTTGCACGGAGGTCTGCCAAGTGTTTGCATAAAGAAATGAAAAGTTGTCCAAAATAACTTCCTATCGAATGTTCATGTGATTGGAAAAGTCAGGAAAGTGGTAAGGTACTGTTTTCTATCAGTTGGCAAGCTGCGCACACAATCCCAGTGTTGTACAGCTTCCTTCTTCACCTTTCCGATGCTGCCGCTCTCTCCGGCTCCCGGAGCCGAAGAAGCGGCTTCTTCGCGCAAAGACGATTGTACCGCTCACAGTGCTCTCTTAGCGCCGCTTCTGCCGAAAGAAGCCCGGGAGCGGCGCTTAGCTCCGGAGAGCATCGTACCTTCGTCTTTAGCGTCTTTTGTGGTCTACATCCTAGCAGAAAGCTTTTCCACTCTGTCTGGCAAGGAAAACCTGCGCAAGCACAGAAAACATCTCCCATCGTGTTCTGGACGTTGCACGGAGGTCTGCCAAGTGTTTGAAAGAAACAAAGAAAAGTTGTCCAAAACAGCTTCCAATCGAATATTCATGTGATTGGAAAAGTCAGGAAAGTGGTAAGGTACTGTTTTCTATCAGTTGGCAAGCTGCGCACACAATCCCAGTGTTGTACAGCTTCCTTCTTCACCTTTCCGATGCTGCCGCTCTCTCCGGCTCCCGGAGCCGAAGAAGCGGCTTCTTCGCGCAAAGGCGATTGTACCGCTCACAGTGCTCTCTTAGCGCCGCTTCTGCCGAAAGAAGCCCGGGAGCGGTGCTTAGCTCCGGAGAGCCTCGTACCTTCGTCTTTAGCGTCTTTTGTGGTCTACATCCTAGCAGAAAGCTTTTCCACTCTGTCTGGCAAGGAAAACCTGCGCCAGCGCAGAAAACATCTCCCATCGTGTTCTGGACGTTGCACGGAGGTCTGCCAAGTGTTTGCATAAAGAAATGAAAAGTTGTCCAAAATAACTCCCTATCGAATGTTCATGTGATTGGAAAAGTCAGGAAAGTGGTAAGGTACTGTTTTCTATCAGTTGGCAAGCTGCGCACACAAGCCCAGTGTTGTACAGCTTCCTTCTTCACCTTTCCGATGCTGCCGCTCTCTCCGGCTCCCGGAGCCGAAGAAGCGGCTTCTTCGCGCAAACACGATTGTACCGCTCACAGTGCTCTCTTAGCGCCGCTTCTGCCGAAAGAAGCCCGGGAGCGGCGCTTAGCTCCGGAGAGCATCGTACCTTCGTCTTTAGCGTCTTTTGTGGTCTACATCCTAGCAGAAAGCTTTTCCACTCTGTCTGGCAAGGATAACCTGCGCCAGCACAGAAAACATCTCCCATCGTGTTCTGGACGTTGTACGGAGGTCTGCCAAGTGTTTGAAAGAAACAAAGAAAAGTTGTCCAAAACAGCTTCCAATCGAATATTCCTGTGATTGGAAAAGTCAGGAAAGTGGTAAGGTACTGTTTTCTATCAGTTGGCAAGCTGCGCACACAAGCCCAGTGTTGTACAGCTTCCTTCTTCACCTTTCCGATGCTGCCGCTCTCTCCGGCTCCCGGAGCCGAAGAAGCGGCTTCTTCGCGCAAAGACGATTGTACCGCTCACAGTGCTCTCTTAGCGCCGCTTCTGCCGAAAGAAGCCCGGGAGCGGCGCTTAGCTCCGGAGAGCATCGTACCTTCGTCTTTAGCGTCTTTTGTGGTCTACATCCTAGCAGAAAGCTTTTCCACTCTGTCTGGCAAGGAAAACCTGCGCCAGCACAGAAAACATCTCCCATCGTGTTCTGGACGTTGCACGGAGGTCTGCCAAGTGTTTGAAAGAAACAAAGAAAAGTTGTCCAAAACAGCTTCCAATCGAATATTCATGTGATTGGAAAAGTCAGGAAAGTGGTAAGGTACTGTTTTCTATCAGTTGGCAAGCTGCGCACACAATCCCAGTGTTGTACAGCTTCCTTCTTCACCTTTCCGATGCTGCCGCTCTCTCCGGCTCCCGGAGCCGAAGAAGCGGCTTCTTCGCGCAAAGGCGATTGTACCGCTCACAGTGCTCTCTTAGCGCCGCTTCTGCCGAAAGAAGCCCGGGAGCGGTGCTTAGCTCCGGAGAGCCTCGTACCTTCGTCTTTAGCGTCTTTTGTGGTCTACATCCTAGCAGAAAGCTTTTCCACTCTGTCTGGCAAGGAAAACCTGCGCCAGCGCAGAAAACATCTCCCATCGTGTTCTGGACGTTGCACGGAGGTCTGCCAAGTGTTTGCATAAAGAAATGAAAAGTTGTCCAAAATAACTCCCTATCGAATGTTCATGTGATTGGAAAAGTCAGGAAAGTGGTAAGGTACTGTTTTCTATCAGTTGGCAAGCTGCGCACACAAGCCCAGTGTTGTACAGCTTCCTTCTTCACCTTTCCGATGCTGCCGCTCTCTCCGGCTCCCGGAGCCGAAGAAGCGGCTTCTTCGCGCAAACACGATTGTACCGCTCACAGTGCTCTCTTAGCGCCGCTTCTGCCGAAAGAAGCCCGGGAGCGGCGCTTAGCTCCGGAGAGCATCGTACCTTCGTCTTTAGCGTCTTTTGTGGTCTACATCCTAGCAGAAAGCTTTTCCACTCTGTCTGGCAAGGATAACCTGCGCCAGCACAGAAAACATCTCCCATCGTGTTCTGGACGTTGTACGGAGGTCTGCCAAGTGTTTGAAAGAAACAAAGAAAAGTTGTCCAAAACAGCTTCCAATCGAATATTCCTGTGATTGGAAAAGTCAGGAAAGTGGTAAGGTACTGTTTTCTATCAGTTGGCAAGCTGCGCACACAAGCCCAGTGTTGTACAGCTTCCTTCTTCACCTTTCCGATGCTGCCGCTCTCTCCGGCTCCCGGAGCCGAAGAAGCGGCTTCTTCGCGCAAAGACGATTGTACCGCTCACAGTGCTCTCTTAGCGCCGCTTCTGCCGAAAGAAGCCCGGGAGCGGCGCTTAGCTCCGGAGAGCATCGTACCTTCGTCTTTAGCGTCTTTTGTGGTCTACATCCTAGCAGAAAGCTTTTCCACTCTGTCTGGCAAGGAAAACATGCGCCAGCACAGAAAACATCTCCCATCGTGTTCTGGACGTTGCACGGAGGTCTGCCAAGTGTTTGACAAGAAGAGAGGAAAAGTTGTCCAAAACAGCTTCCAATCGAATATTCCTGTGATTGGAAACGTCAGGAAAGTGGTAAGGTACTGTTTTCTATCAGTTGGCAAGCTGCGCACACAATGCCAGTGTTGTACAGCTTCCTTCTTCACCTTTCCGATGCTGCCGCTCTCTCCGGCTCCCGGAGCCGAAGAAGCGGCTTCTTCGCGCAAAGACGATTGTACCGCTCACAGTGCTCTCTTAGCGCCGCTTCTGCCGAAAGAAGCCCGGGAGCGGTGCTTAGCTCCGGAGAGCATCGTACCTTCGTCTTTAGCGTCTTTTGTGGTCTACATCCTAGCAGAAAGCTTTTCCACTCTGTCTGGCAAGGAAAACCTGCGCCAGCGCAGAAAACATCTCCCATCGTGTTCTGGACGTTGCACGGAGGTCTGCCAAGTGTTTGCATAAAGAAATGAAAAGTTGTCCAAAATAACTTCCTATCGAATGTTCATGTGATTGGAAAAGTCAGGAAAGTGGTAAGGTACTGTTTTCTATCAGTTGGCAAGCTGCGCACACAATCCCAGTGTTGTACAGCTTCCTTCTTCACCTTTGCGATGCTGCCGCTCTCTCCGGCTCCCGGAGCCGAAGAAGCGGCTTCTTCGCGCAAAGACGATTGTACCGGTCACAGTGCTCTCTTAGCGCCGCTTCTGCCGAAAGAAGCCCGGGAGCGGCGCTTAGCTCCGGAGAGCATCGTACCTTCGTCTTTAGCGTCTTTTGTGGTCTACATCCTAGCAGAAAGCTTTTCCACTCTGTCTGGCAAGGAAAACCTGCGCCAGCACAGAAAACATCTCCCATCGTGTTCTGGACATTGCACGGAGGTCTGCCAAGTGTTTGACAAGAAGAGAGGAAAAGTTGTCCAAAACAGCTTCCAATCGAATATTCCTGTGATTGGAAAAGTCAGGAAAGTGGTAAGGTACTGTTTTCTATCAGTTGGCAAGCTGCGCACACAATCCCAGTGTTGTACAGCTTCCTTCTTCACCTTTCCGATGCTGCCGCTCTCTCCGGCTCCCGGAGCCGAAGAAGCGGCTTCTTCGCGCAAAGACGATTGTACCGCTCACAGTGCTCTCTTAGCGCCGCTTCTGCCGAAAGAAGCCCGGGAGCGGCGCTTAGCTCCGGAGAGCATCGTACCTTCGTCTTTAGCGTCTTTTGTGGTCTACATCCTAGCAGAAAGCTTTTCCACTCTGTCTGGCAAGGAAAACCTGCGCCAGCACAGAAAACATCTCCCATCGTGTTCTGGACGTTGCACGGAGGTCTGCCAAGTGTTTGAAAGAAACAAAGAAAAGTTGTCCAAAACAGCTTCCAATCGAATATTCATGTGATTGGAAAAGTCAGGAAAGTGGTAAGGTACTGTTTTCTATCAGTTGGCAAGCTGCGCACACAATCCCAGTGTTGTACAGCTTCCTTCTTCACCTTTCCGATGCTGCCGCTCTCTCCGGCTCCCGGAGCCGAAGAAGCGGCTTCTTCGCGCAAAGACGATTGTACCGCTCACAGTGCTCTCTTAGCGCGGCTTCTGCCGAAAGAAGCCCGGGAGCGGCGCTTAACTCCGGAGAGCATCGTCCCTTCGTCTTTAGCGTCTTTTGTGGTCTACATCCTAGCAGAAAGCTTTTCCACTCTGTCTGGCAAGGAAAACCTGCGGGAGCACAGAAAACATCTCCCATCGTGTTCTGGACGTTGCACGGAGGTCTGCCCAGTGTTTGCATAAAGAAATGAAAAGTTGTCCAAAATAACTTCCTATCGAATGTTCATGTGATTGGAAAAGTCAGGAAAGTGGTAAGGTACTGTTTTCTATCAGTTGGCAAGCTGCGCACACAATCCCAGTGTTGTACAGCTTCCTTCTTCACCTTTGCGATGCTGCCGCTCTCTCCGGCTCCCGGAGCCGAAGAAGCGGCTTCTTCGCGCAAAGACGATTGTACCGGTCACAGTGCTCTCTTAGCGCCGCTTCTGCCGAAAGAAGCCCGGGAGCGGCGCTTAGCTCCGGAGAGCATCGTACCTTCGTCTTTAGCGTCTTTTGTGGTCTACATCCTAGCAGAAAGCTTTTCCACTCTGTCTGGCAAGGAAAACCTGCGCCAGCACAGAAAACATCTCCCATCGTGTTCTGGACGTTGCAC
This sequence comes from Ammospiza caudacuta, assembly GCF_027887145.1. Classification (NCBI taxonomy): domain Eukaryota; kingdom Metazoa; phylum Chordata; class Aves; order Passeriformes; family Passerellidae; genus Ammospiza; species Ammospiza caudacuta. The sequence goes on from NC_080607.1 coordinate 1,220,561, forward strand.
GGAGGTCTGCCAAGTGTTTGAAAGAAACAAAGAAAAGTTGTCCAAAACAGCTTCCAATCGAATATTCATGTGATTGGAAAAGTCAGGAAAGTGGTAAGGTACTGTTTTCTATCAGTTGGCAAGCTGCGCACACAATCCCAGTGTTGTACAGCTTCCTTCTTCACCTTTCCGATGCTGCCGCTCTCTCCGGCTCCCGGAGCCGAAGAAGCGGCTTCTTCGCGCAAAGACGATTGTACCGCTCACAGTGCTCTCTTAGCGCGGCTTCTGCCGAAAGAAGCCCGGGAGCGGCGCTTAACTCCGGAGAGCATCGTCCCTTCGTCTTTAGCGTCTTTTGTGGTCTACATCCTAGCAGAAAGCTTTTCCACTCTGTCTGGCAAGGAAAACCTGCGGGAGCACAGAAAACATCTCCCATCGTGTTCTGGACGTTGCACGGAGGTCTGCCAAGTGTTTGCATAAAGAAATGAAAAGTTGTCCAAAATAACTTCCTATCGAATGTTCATGTGATTGGAAAAGTCAGGAAAGTGGTAAGGTACTGTTTTCTATCAGTTGGCAAGCTGCGCACACAATCCCAGTGTTGTACAGCTTCCTTCTTCACCTTTCCGATGCTGCCGCTCTCTCCGGCTCCCGGAGCCGAAGAAGCGGCTTCTTCGCGCAAAGACGATTGTACCGCTCACAGTGCTCTCTTAGCGCCGCTTCTGCCGAAAGAAGCCCGGGAGCGGCGCTTAGCTCCGGAGAGCATCGTACCTTCGTCTTTAGCGTCTTTTGTGGTCTACATCCTAGCAGAAAGCTTTTCCACTCTGTCTGGCAAGGAAAACCTGCGCAAGCACAGAAAACATCTCCCATCGTGTTCTGGACGTTGCACGGATGTCTGCCAAGTGTTTGAAAGAAACAAAGAAAAGTTGTCCAAAACAGCTTCCAATCGAATATTCATGTGATTGGAAAAGTCAGGAAAGTGGTAAGGTACTGTTTTCTATCAGTTGGCAAGCTGCGCACACAATCCCAGTGTTGTACAGCTTCCTTCTTCACCTTTCCGATGCTGCCGCTCTCTCCGGCTCCCGGAGCCGAAGAAGCGGCTTCTTCGCGCAAAGGCGATTGTACCGCTCACAGTGCTCTCTTAGCGCCGCTTCTGCCGAAAGAAGCCCGGGAGCGGTGCTTAGCTCCGGAGAGCCTCGTACCTTCGTCTTTAGCGTCTTTTGTGGTCTACATCCTAGCAGAAAGCTTTTCCACTCTGTCTGGCAAGGAAAATATGCGGAACACAGAAAACATCTCCCATCGTGTTCTGGACGTTGCACGGAGGTCTGCCAAGTGTTTGACAAGAAGAGAGGAAAAGTTGTCCAAAATAACTTCCTATCGAATATTCATGTGATTGGAAACGTCAGGAAAGTGGTAAGGTACTGTTTTCTATCAGTTGGCAAGCTGGCGCACACAATCCCAGTGTTGTACAGCTTCCTTCTTCACCTTTCCGATGCTGCCGCTCTCTCCGGCTCCCGGAGCCGAAGAAGCGGCTTCTTCGCGCAAAGACGATTGTACCGCTCACAGTGCTCTCTTAACGCCGCTTCTGCCGAATGAAGCCCGGGAGCGGCGCTTAACTCCGGAGAGCCTCGTACCATCTTCTTTAGCGTCTTTTGTGGTCTACATCCTAGCAGAAAGCTTTTCCACTCAGTCTGGCAAGGAAAACCTGCGCCAGCACAGAAAACATCTCCCATCGTGTTCTGGACGTTGCACGGAGGTCTGCCAAGTGTTTGAAAGAAACAAAGAAAAGTTGTCCAAAACAGCTTCCAATCGAATGTTCATGTGATTGGAAAGGTAAGGAAAGTGTAAGGTACTGTTTTCTATCAGTTGGCAAGCTGCGCACACAATCCCAGTGTTGTACAGCTTCCTTCTTCACCTTTCCGATGCTGCCGCTCTCTCCGGCTCCCGGAGCCGAAGAAGCGGCTTCTTCGCGCAAAGACGATTGTACCGCTCACAGTGCTCTCTTAGCGCCGCTTCTGCCGAATGAAGCCCGGGAGCGGCGCTTAACTCCGGAGAGCCTCGTACCATCTTCTTTAGCGTCTTTTGTGGTCTACATCCTAGCAGAAAGCTTTTCCACTCTGTCTGGCAAGGAAAACCTGCGCCAGCGCAGAAAATATCTCCCATCGTGTTCTGGACGTTGCACGGAGGTCTGCCAAGTGTTTGCATAAAGAAATGAAAAGTTGTCCAAAATAACTTCCTATCGAATGTTCATGTGATTGGAAAGGTCAGGAAAGTGGTAAGGTACTGTTTTCTATCAGTTGGCAAGCTGCGCACACAATCCCAGTGTTGTACAGCTTCCTTCTTCACCTTTCCGATGCTGCCGCTCTCTCCGGCTCCCGGAGCCGAAGAAGCGGCTTCTTCGCGCAAAGACGATTGTACCGCTCACAGTGCTCTCTTAGCGCCGCTTCTGCCGAAAGAAGCCCGGGAGCGGCGCTTAACTCCGGAGAGCATCGTCCCTTCGTCTTTAGCGTCTTTTGTGGTCTACATCCTAGCAGAAAGCTTTTCCACTCTGTCTTGCAAGGAAAACCTGCGCCAGCACAGAAAACATCTCCCATCGTGTTCTGGACGTTGCACGGAGGTCTGCCAAGTGTTTGCATAAAGAAATGAAAAGTTGTCCAAAATAACTTCCTATCGAATGTTGATGAGATTGGAAACGTCAGGAAAGTGGTAAGGTACTGTTTTCTATCAGTTGGCAAGCTGCGCACACAATCCCAGTGTTGTACAGCTTCCTTCTTCACCTTTCCGATGCTGCCGCTCTCTCCGGCTCCCGGAGCCGAAGAAGCGGCTTCTTCGCGCAAAGACGATTGTACCGGTCACAGTGCTCTCTTAGCGCCGCTTTTGCCGAAAGAAGCCCGGGAGCGGTGCTTAGCTCCGGAGAGCATCGTCCCTTCGTCTTTAGCGTCTTTTGTGGTCTACATCCTAGCAGAAAGCTTTTCCACTCTGTCTGGCAAGGAAAACCTGCGCAAGCACAGAAAACATCTCCCATCGTGTTCTGGACGTTGCACGGATGTCTGCCAAGTGTTTGACAAGAAGAGAAGAAAAGTTGTCCAAAACAGCTTCCAATCGAATATTCATGTGATTGGAAAAGTCAGGAGAGTGGTAAGGTACTGTTTTCTATCAGTTGGCAAGCTGCGCACACAAGCCCAGTGTTGTACAGCTTCCTTCTTCACCTTTCCGATGCTGCCGCTCTCTCCGGCTCCCGGAGCCGAAGAAGCGGCTTCTTCGCGCAAAGACGATTGTACCGCTCACAGTGCTCTCTTAGCGCGGCTTCTGCCGAAAGAAGCCCGGGAGCGGTGCTTAGCTCCGGAGAGCCTCGTACCTTCGTCTTTAGCGTCTTTTGTGGTCTACATCCTAGCAGAAAGCTTTTCCACTCAGTCTGGCAAGGAAAACCTGCGCCAGCACAGAAAACATCTCCCATCGTGTTCTGGACGTTGCACGGAGGTCTGCCAAGTGTTTGCATAAAGAAATGAAAAGTTGTCCAAAATAACTTCCTATCGAATGTTCATGTGATTGGAAAAGTCAGGAAAGTGGTAAGGTACTGTTTTCTATCAGTTGGCAAGCTGCGCACACAATCCCAGTGTTGTACAGCTTCCTTCTTCACCTTTCCGATGCTGCCGCTCTCTCCGGCTCCCGGAGCCGAAGGAGCGGCTTCTTCGCGCAAAGACGATTGTACCGCTCACAGTGCTCTCTTAGCGCCGCTTCTGCCGAAAGAAGCCCGGGAGCGGCGCTTAGCTCCGGAGAGCATCGTACCTTCGTCTTTAGCGTCTTTTGTGGTCTACATCCTAGCAGAAAGCTTTTCCACTCTGTCTGGCAAGGAAAACCTGCGCCAGCACAGAAAACATCTCCCATCGTGTTCTGGACGTTGCACGGATGTCTGCCAAGTGTTTGAAAGAAACAAAGAAAAGTTGTCCAAACAGCTTCCAATCGAATATTCATGTGATTGGAAAAGTCAGGAAAGTGGTAAGGTACTGTTTTCTATCAGTTGGCAAGCTGCGCACACAATCCCAGTGTTGTACAGCTTCCTTCTTCACCTTTCCGATGCTGCCGCTCTCTCCGGCTCCCGGAGCCGAAGAAGCGGCTTCTTCGCGCAAAGACGATTGTACCGCTCACAGTGCTCTCTTAGCGCCGCTTCTGCCGAAAGAAGCCCGGGAGCGGTGCTTAGCTCCGGAGAGCCTCGTACCTTCGTCTTTAGCGTCTTTTGTGGTCTACATCCTAGCAGAAAGCTTTTCCACTCTGTCTGGCAAGGAAAACCTGCGCCAGCGCAGAAAACATCTCCCATCGTGTTCTGGACGTTGCACGGAGGTCTGCCAAGTGTTTGCATAAAGAAATGAAAAGTTGTCCAAAATAACTTCCTATCGATTGTTCATGTGATTGGAAAAGTCAGGAAAGTGGTAAGGTACTGTTTTCTATCAGTTGGCAAGCTGCGCACACAATCCCAGTGTTGTACAGCTTCCTTCTTCACCTTTCCGATGCTGCCGCTCTCTCCGGCTCCCGGAGCCGAAGAAGCGGCTTCTTCGCGCAAAGACGATTGTACCGCTCACAGTGCTCTCTTAGCGCCGCTTCTGCCGAAAGAAGCCCGGGAGCGGCGCTTAGCTCCGGAGAGCCTCGTACCTTCGTCTTTAGCGTCTTTTGTGGTCTACATCCTAGCAGAAAGCTTTTCCACTCTGTCTGGCAAGGAAAACCTGCGCAAGCACAGAAAACATCTCCCATCGTGTTCTGGACGTTGCACGGATGTCTGCCAAGTGTTTGAAAGAAACAAAGAAAGGTTGTCCAAACAGCTTCCAATCGAATATTCATGTGATTGGAAAAGTCAGGAGAGTGGTAAGGTACTGTTTTCTATCAGTTGGCAAGCTGCGCACACAATCCCAGTGTTGTACAGCTTCCTTCTTCACCTTTCCGATGCTGCCGCTCTCTCCGGCTCCCGGAGCCGAAGAAGCGGCTTCTTCGCGCAAAGGCGATTGTACCGCTCACAGTGCTCTCTTAGCGCGGCTTCTGCCGAAAGAAGCCCGGGAGCGGTGCTTAGCTCCGGAGAGCCTCGTACCTTCGTCTTTAGCGTCTTTTGTGGTCTACATCCTAGCAGAAAGCTTTTCCACTCTGTCTGGCAAGGAAAACCTGCGCCAGCGCAGAAAACATCTCCCATCGTGTTCTGGACGTTGCACGGAGGTCTGCCAAGTGTTTGCATAAAGAAATGAAAAGTTGTCCAAAATAACTTCCTATCGATTGTTCATGTGATTGGAAAAGTCAGGAAAGTGGTAAGGTACTGTTTTCTATCAGTTGGCAAGCTGCGCACACAATCCCAGTGTTGTACAGCTTCCTTCTTCACCTTTCCGATGCTGCCGCTCTCTCCGGCTCCCGGAGCCGAAGAAGCGGCTTCTTCGCGCAAAGGCGATTGTACCGCTCACAGTGCTCTCTTAGCGCGGCTTCTGCCGAAAGAAGCCCGGGAGCGGTGCTTAGCTCCGGAGAGCCTCGTACCTTCGTCTTTAGCGTCTTTTGTGGTCTACATCCTAGCAGAAAGCTTTTCCACTCTGTCTGGCAAGGAAAACATGCGGAACACAGAAAACATCTGCCATCGTGTTCTGGACGTTGCACGGAGGTCTGCCAAGTGTTTGCATAAAGAAATGAAAAGTTGTCCAAAATAACTTCCTATCGAATGTTCATGTGATTGGAAAAGTCAGGAAAGTGGTAAGGTACTGTTTTCTATCAGTTGGCAAGCTGCGCACACAAGCCCAGTGTTGTACAGCTTCCTTCTTCACCTTTCCGATGCTGCCGCTCTCTCCGGCTCCCGGAGCCGAAGAAGCGGCTTCTTCGCGCAAAGACGATTGTACCGCTCACAGTGCTCTCTTAGCGCCGCTTCTGCCGAAAGAAGCCCGGGAGCGGCGCTTAGCTCCGGAGAGCATCGTACCTTCGTCTTTAGCGTCTTTTGTGGTCTACATCCTAGCAGAAAGCTTTTCCACTCTGTCTGGCAAGGAAAACATGCGCCAGCGCAGAAAACATCTCCCATCGTGTTCTGGACGTTGCACGGAGGTCTGCCAAGTGTTTGAAAGAAACAAAGAAAAGTTGTCCAAAACAGCTTCCAATCGAATATTCCTGTGATTGGAAAAGTCAGGAGAGTGGTAAGGTACTGTTTTCTATCAGTTGGCAAGCTGCGCACACAATCCCAGTGTTGTACAGCTTCCTTCTTCACCTTTCCGATGCTGCCGCTCTCTCCGGCTCCCGGAGCCGAAGAAGCGGCTTCTTCGCGCAAAGACGATTGTACCGCTCACAGTGCTCTCTTAGCGCCGCTTCTGCCGAAAGAAGCCCGGGAGCGGCGCTTAGCTCCGGAGAGCATCGTACCTTCGTCTTTAGCGTCTTTTGTGGTCTACATCCTAGCAGAAAGCTTTTCCACTCTGTCTGGCAAGGAAAACCTGCGCCAGTGCAGAAAACATCTCCCATCGTGTTCTGGACGTTGCACGGAGGTCTGCCAAGTGTTTGCATAAAGAAATGAAAAGTTGTCCAAAATAACTTCCTATCGAATGTTCATGTGATTGGAAAGGTCAGGAAAGTGTAAGGTACTGTTTTCTATCAGTTGGCAAGCTGCGCACACAATCCCAGTGTTGTACAGCTTCCTTCTTCACCTTTCCGATGCTGCCGCTCTCTCCGGCTCCCGGAGCCGAAGAAGCGGCTTCTTCGCGCAAAGACGATTGTACCGCTCACAGTGCTCTCTTAGCGCCGCTTCTGCCGAAAGAAGCCCGGGAGCGGCGCTTAACTCCGGAGAGCATCGTCCCTTCGTCTTTAGCGTCTTTTGTGGTCTACATCCTAGCAGAAAGCTTTTCCACTCTGTCTGGCAAGGAAAACCTGCGCCAGCACAGAAAACATCTCCCTTCGTGTTCTGGACGTTGTACGGAGGTCTGCCAAGTGTTTGAAAGAAACAAAGAAAAGTTGTCCAAAACAGCTTCCAATCGAAGATTCATGTGATTGGAAACGTCAGGAAAGTGTAAGGTACTGTTTTCTATCAGTTGGCAAGCTGCGCACACAATCCCAGTGTTGTACAGCTTCCTTCTTCACCTTTCCGATGCTGCCGCTCTCTCCGGCTCCCGGAGCCGAAGAAGCGGCTTCTTCGCGCAAAGACGATTGTACCGCTCACAGTGCTCTCTTAGCGCCGCTTCTGCCGAAAGAAGCCCGGGAGCGGTGCTTAGCTCCGGAGAGCCTCGTACCTTCGTCTTTAGCGTCTTTTGTGGTCTACATCCTAGCAGAAAGCTTTTCCACTCTGTCTGGCAAGGAAAACCTGCGCCAGCGCAGAAAACATCTCCCATCGTGTTCTGGACGTTGCACGGAGGTCTGCCAAGTGTTTGCATAAAGAAATGAAAAGTTGTCCAAAATAACTTCCTATCGAATGTTCATGTGATTGGAAAGGTCAGGAAAGTGTAAGGTACTGTTTTCTATCAGTTGGCAAGCTGCGCACACAATCCCAGTGTTGTACAGCTTCCTTCTTCACCTTTCCGATGCTGCCGCTCTCTCCGGCTCCCGGAGCCGAAGAAGCGGCTTCTTCGCGCAAAGACGATTGTACCGCTCACAGTGCTCTCTTAGCGCCGCTTCTGCCGAAAGAAGCCCGGGAGCGGCGCTTAACTCCGGAGAGCATCGTCCCTTCGTCTTTAGCGTCTTTTGTGGTCTACATCCTAGCAGAAAGCTTTTCCACTCTGTCTGGCAAGGAAAACCTGCGCCAGCACAGAAAACATCTCCCTTCGTGTTCTGGACGTTGTACGGAGGTCTGCCAAGTGTTTGAAAGAAACAAAGAAAAGTTGTCCATAACAGCTTCCAATCGAAGATTCATGTGATTGGAAACGTCAGGAAAGTGAAAGGTACTGTTTTCTATCAGTTGGCAAGCTGCGCACACAAGCCCAGTGTTGTACAGCTTCCTTCTTCACCTTTCCGATGCTGCCGCTCTCTCCGGCTCCCGGAGCCGAAGAAGCGGCTTCTTCGCGCAAAGACGATTGTACCGCTCACAGTGCTCTCTTAGCGCCGCTTCTGCCGAAAGAAGCCCGGGAGCGGTGCTTAGCTCCGGAGAGCCTCGTACCTTCGTCTTTAGCGTCTTTTGTGGTCTACATCCTAGCAGAAAGCTTTTCCACTCTGTCTGGCAAGGAAAACCTGCGCCAGCGCAGAAAACATCTCCCATCGTGTTCTGGACGTTGCACGGAGGTCTGCCAAGTGTTTGCATAAAGAAATGAAAAGTTGTCCAAAATAACTTCCTATCGAATATTCATGTGATTGGAAACGTCAGGAAAGTGGTAAGGTACTGTTTTCTATCAGTTGGCAAGCTGGCGCACACAATCCCAGTGTTGTACAGCTTCCTTCTTCACCTTTCCGATGCTGCCGCTCTCTCCGGCTCCCGGAGCCGAAGAAGCGGCTTCTTCGCGCAAAGACGATTGTACCGCTCACAGTGCTCTCTTAACGCCGCTTCTGCCGAATGAAGCCCGGGAGCGGTGCTTAGCTCCGGAGAGCCTCGTACCTTCGTCTTTAGCGTCTTTTGTGGTCTACATCCTAGCAGAAAGCTTTTCCACTCAGTCTGGCAAGGAAAACCTGCGCCAGCACAGAAAACATCTCCCATCGTGTTCTGGACGTTGCACGGAGGTCTGCCAAGTGTTTGAAAGAAACAAAGAAAAGTTGTCCAAAACAGCTTCCAATCGAATGTTCATGTGATTGGAAAAGTCAGGAAAGTGGTAAGGTACTGTTTTCTATCAGTTGGCAAGCTGCGCACACAATCCCAGTGTTGTACAGCTTCCTTCTTCACCTTTCCGATGCTGCCGCTCTCTCCGGCTCCCGGAGCCGAAGAAGCGGCTTCTTCGCGCAAAGACGATTGTACCGCTCACAGTGCTCTCTTAGCGCCGCTTCTGCCGAAAGAAGCCCGGGAGCGGCGCTTAACTCCGGAGAGCATCGTCCCTTCGTCTTTAGCGTCTTTTGTGGTCTACATCCTAGCAGAAAGCTTTTCCACTCTGTCTTGCAAGGAAAACCTGCGCCAGCACAGAAAACATCTCCCACCGTGTTCTGGACGTTGCACGGAGGTCTGCCAAGTGTTTGCATAAAGAAATGAAAAGTTGTCCAAAATAACTTCCTATCGAATGTTGATGTGATTGGAAACGTCAGGAAAGTGGTAAGGTACTGTTTTCTATCAGTTGGCAAGCTGCGCACACAATCCCAGTGTTGTACAGCTTCCTTCTTCACCTTTCCGATGCTGCCGCTCTCTCCGGCTCCCGGAGCCGAAGAAGCGGCTTCTTCGCGCAAAGACGATTGTACCGCTCACAGTGCTCTCTTAGCGCCGCTTCTGCCGAAAGAAGCCCGGGAGCGGTGCTTAGCTCCGGAGAGCATCGTCCCTTCGTCTTTAGCGTCTTTTGTGGTCTACATCCTAGCAGAAAGCTTTTCCACTCTGTCTGGCAAGGAAAACCTGCGCAAGCACAGAAAACATCTCCCATCGTGTTCTGGACGTTGCACGGATGTCTGCCAAGTGTTTGACAAGAAGAGAGGAAAAGTTGTCCAAAACAGCTTCCAATCGAATATTCATGTGATTGGAAAAGTCAGGAGAGTGGTAAGGTACTGTTTTCTATCAGTTGGCAAGCTGCGCACACAATCCCAGTGTTGTACAGCTTCCTTCTTCACCTTTCCGATGCTGCCGCTCTCTCCGGCTCCCGGAGCCGAAGAAGCGGCTTCTTCGCGCAAAGACGATTGTACCGCTCACAGTGCTCTCTTAGCGCCGCTTCTGCCGAAAGAAGCCCGGGAGCGGTGCTTAGCTCCGGAGAGGCTCGTACCTTCGTCTTTAGCGTCTTTTGTGGTCTACATCCTAGCAGAAAGCTTTTCCACTCTGTCTGGCAAGGATAACCTGCGCCAGCGCAGAAAACATCTCCCATCGTGTTCTGGACGTTGTACGGAGGTCTGCCAAGTGTTTGCATAAAGAAATGAAAAGTTGTCCAAAATAACTTCCTATCGAATGTTCATGTGATTGGAAAAGTCAGGAAAGTGGTAAGGTACTGTTTTCTATCAGTTGGCAAGCTGCGCACACAATCCCAGTGTTGTACAGCTTCCTTCTTCACCTTTCCGATGCTGCCGCTCTCTCCGGCTCCCGGAGCCGAAGGAGCGGCTTCTTCGCGCAAAGACGATTGTACCGCTCACAGTGCTCTCTGAGCGCCGCTTCTGCCGAAAGAAGCCCGGGAGCGGCGCTTAGCTCCGGAGAGCATCGTACCTTCGTCTTTAGCGTCTTTTGTGGTCTACATCCTAACAGAAAGCTTTTCCACTCTGTCTGGCAAGGAAAACCTGCGCCAGCACAGAAAACATCTCCCATCGTGTTCTGGACGTTGCACGGATGTCTGCCAAGTGTTTGAAAGAAACAAAGAAAAGTTGTCCAAACAGCTTCCAATCGAATATTCATGTGATTGGAAAAGTCAGGAGAGTGGTAAGGTACTGTTTTCTATCAGTTGGCAAGCTGCGCACACAATCCCAGTGTTGTACAGCTTCCTTCTTCACCTTTCCGATGCTGCCGCTCTCTCCGGCTCCCGGAGCCGAAGAAGCGGCTTCTTCACGCAAAGACGATTGTACCGCTCACAGTGCTCTCTTAGCGCCGCTTCTGCCGAAAGAAGCCCGGGAGCGGTGCTTAGCTCCGGAGAGCCTCGTACCTTCGTCTTTAGCGTCTTTTGTGGTCTACATCCTAGCAGAAAGCTTTTCCACTCTGTCTGGCAAGGAAAACCTGCGCCAGCGCAGAAAACATCTCCCATCGTGTTCTGGACGTTGCACGGAGGTCTGCCAAGTGTTTGCATAAAGAAATGAAAAGTTGTCCAAAATAACTTCCTATCGATTGTTCATGTGATTGGAAAAGTCAGGAAAGTGGTAAGGTACTGTTTTCTATCAGTTGGCAAGCTGCGCACACAATCCCAGTGTTGTACAGCTTCCTTCTTCACCTTTCCGATGCTGCCGCTCTCTCCGGCTCCCGGAGCCGAAGAAGCGGCTTCTTCGCGCAAAGACGATTGTACCGCTCACAGTGCTCTCTTAGCGCCGCTTCTGCCGAAAGAAGCCCGGGAGCGGCGCTTAGCTCCGGAGAGCATCGTACCTTCGTCTTTAGCGTCTTTTGTGGTCTACATCCTAGCAGAAAGCTTTTCCACTCTGTCTGGCAAGGAAAACCTGCGCAAGCACAGAAAACATCTCCCATCGTGTTCTGGACGTTGCACGGATGTCTGCCAAGTGTTTGAAAGAACAAAGAAAAGTTGTCCAAACAGCTTCCAATCGAATATTCATGTGATTGGAAAAGTCAGGAGAGTGGTAAGGTACTGTTTTCTATCAGTTGGCAAGCTGCGCACACAATCCCAGTGTTGTACAGCTTCCTTCTTCACCTTTCCGATGCTGCCGCTCTCTCCGGCTCCCGGAGCCGAAGAAGCGGCTTCTTCGCGCAAAGGCGATTGTACCGCTCACAGTGCTCTCTTAGCGCCGCTTCTGCCGAAAGAAGCCCGGGAGCGGTGCTTAGCTCCGGAGAGCCTCGTACCTTCGTCTTTAGCGTCTTTTGTGGTCTACATCCTAGCAGAAAGCTTTTCCACTCTGTCTGGCAAGGAAAACCTGCGCCAGCGCAGAAAACATCTCCCATCGTGTTCTGGACGTTGCACGGAGGTCTGCCAAGTGTTTGCATAAAGAAATGAAAAGTTGTCCAAAATAACTTCCTATCGATTGTTCATGTGATTGGAAAAGTCAGGAAAGTGGTAAGGTACTGTTTTCTATCAGTTGGCAAGCTGCGCACACAATCCCAGTGTTGTACAGCTTCCTTCTTCACCTTTCCGATGCTGCCGCTCTCTCCGGCTCCCGGAGCCGAAGAAGCGGCTTCTTCGCGCAAAGGCGATTGTACCGCTCACAGTGCTCTCTTAGCGCCGCTTCTGCCGAAAGAAGCCCGGGAGCGGTGCTTAGCTCCGGAGAGCCTCGTACCTTCGTCTTTAGCGTCTTTTGTGGTCTACATCCTAGCAGAAAGCTTTTCCACTCTGTCTGGCAAGGAAAACCTGCGCCAGCGCAGAAAACATCTCCCATCGTGTTCTGGACGTTGCACGGATGTCTGCCAAGTGTTTGCATAAAGAAATGAAAAGTTGTCCAAAATAACTTCCTATCGAATGTTCATGTGATTGGAAAAGTCAGGAAAGTGGTAAGGTACTGTTTTCTATCAGTTGGCAAGCTGCGCACACAAGCCCAGTGTTGTACAGCTTCCTTCTTCACCTTTCCGATGCTGCCGCTCTCTCCGGCTCCCGGAGCCGAAGAAGCGGCTTCTTCGCGCAAAGACGATTGTACCGCTCACAGTGCTCTCTTAGCGCCGCTTCTGCCGAAAGAAGCCCGGGAGCGGCGCTTAGCTCCGGAGAGCATCGTACCTTCGTCTTTAGCGTCTTTTGTGGTCTACATCCTAGCAGAAAGCTTTTCCACTCTGTCTGGCAAGGAAAACATGCGCCAGCGCAGAAAACATCTCCCATCGTGTTCTGGACGTTGCACGGAGGTCTGCCAAGTGTTTGAAAGAAACAAAGAAAAGTTGTCCAAAACAGCTTCCAATCGAATATTCATGTGATTGGAAAAGTCAGGAGAGTGGTAAGGTACTGTTTTCTATCAGTTGGCAAGCTGCGCACACAATCCCAGTGTTGTACAGCTTCCTTCTTCACCTTTCCGATGCTGCCGCTCTCTCCGGCTCCCGGAGCCGAAGAAGCGGCTTCTTCGCGCAAAGACGATTGTACCGCTCACAGTGCTCTCTTAGCGCGGCTTCTGCCGAAAGAAGCCCGGGAGCGGTGCTTAGCTCCGGAGAGCATCGTACCTTCGTCTTTAGCGTCTTTTGTGGTCTACATCCTAGCAGAAAGCTTTTCCAGTCTGTCTGGCAAGGATAACCTGCGCCAGCACAGAAAACATCTCCCATCGTGTTCTGGTCGTTGTACGGAGGTCTGCCAAGTGTTTGCATAAAGAAATGAAAAGTTGTCCAAAATAACTTCCTATCGAATGTTCATGTGATTGGAAAAGTCAGGAAAGTGGTAAGGTACTGTTTTCTATCAGTTGGCAAGCTGCGCACACAATCCCAGTGTTGTACAGCTTCCTTCTTCACCTTTCCGATGCTGCCGCTCTCTCCGGCTCCCGGAGCCGAAGAAGCGGCTTCTTTGCGCAAAGACGATTGTACCGGTCACAGTGCTCTCTTAGCGCCGCTTCTGCCGAAAGAAGCCCGGGAGCGGCGCTTAGCTCCGGAGAGCATCGTACCTTCGTCTTTAGCGTCTTTTGTGGTCTACATCCTAGCAGAAAGCTTTTCCACTCTGTCTGGCAAGGAAAACCTGCGCAAGCACAGAAAACATCTCCCATCATGTTCTGGACGTTGCACGGATGTCTGCCAAGTGTTTGAAAGAAACAAAGAAAAGTTGTCCAAAACAGCTTCCAATCGAATATTCCTGTGATTGGAAAAGTCAGGAAAGTGGTAAGGTACTGTTTTCTATCAGTTGGCAAGCTGCGCACACAATCCCAGTGTTGTACAGCTTCCTTCTTCACCTTTCCGATGCTGCCGCTCTCTCCGGCTCCCGGAGCCGAAGAAGCGGCTTCTTCGCGCAAAGGCGATTGTACCGCTCACAGTGCTCTCTTAGCGCCGCTTCTGCCGAAAGAAGCCCGGGAGCGGTGCTTAGCTCCGGAGAGCATCGTACCTTCGTCTTTAGCGTCTTTTGTGGTCTACATCCTAGCAGAAAGCTTTTCCACTCTGTCTGGCAAGGAAAACCTGCGCCAGCGCAGAAAACATCTCCCATCGTGTTCTGGACGTTGCACGGAGGTCTGCCAAGTGTTTGCATAAAGAAATGAAAAGTTGTCCAAAATAACTTCCAATCGAATATTCCTGTGATTGGAAAAGTCAGGAAAGTGGTAAGGTACTGTTTTCTATCAGTTGGCAAGCTGCGCACACAAGCCCAGTGTTGTACAGCTTCCTTCTTCACCTTTCCGATGCTGCCGCTCTCTCCGGCTCCCGGAGCCGAAGAAGCGGCTTCTTCGCGCAAAGACGATTGTACCGCTCACAGTGCTCTCTTAGCGCGGCTTCTGCCGAAAGAAGCCCGGGAGCGGCGCTTAGCTCCGGAGAGCATCGTACCTTCGTCTTTAGCGTCTTTTGTGGTCTACATCCTAGCAGAAAGCTTTTCCACTCTGTCTGGCAAGGAAAACATGCGCCAGCACAGAAAACATCTCCCATCGTGTTCTGGACGTTGTACGGAGGTCTGCCAAGTGTTTGACAAGAAGAGAGGAAAAGTTGTCCAAAACAGCTTCCAATCGAATATTCATGTGATTGGAAAAGTCAGGAAAGTGGTAAGGTACTGTTTTCTATCAGTTGGCAAGCTGCACACACAATCCCAGTGTTGTACAGCTTCCTTCTTCACCTTTCCGATGCTGCCGCTCTCTCCGGCTCCCGGAGCCGAAGAAGCGGCTTCTTCGCGCAAAGACGATTGTACCGCTCACAGTGCTCTCTTAGCGCCGCTTCTGCCGAATGAAGCCCGGGAGCGGCGCTTAACTCCGGAGAGCCTCGTACCATCTTCTTTAGCGTCTTTTGTGGTCTACATCCTAGCAGAAAGCTTTTCCACTCTGTCTGGCAAGGAAAACCTGCGCCAGTGCAGAAAACATCTCCCATCGTGTTCTGGACGTTGCACGGAGGTCTGCCAAGTGTTTGCATAAAGAAATGAAAAGTTGTCCAAAATAACTTCCTATCGAATGTTCATGTGATTGGAAAGGTCAGGAAAGTGTAAGGTACTGTTTTCTATCAGTTGGCAAGCTGCGCACACAATCCCAGTGTTGTACAGCTTCCTTCTTCACCTTTCCGATGCTGCCGCTCTCTCCGGCTCCCGGAGCCGAAGAAGCGGCTTCTTCGCGCAAAGACGATTGTACCGCTCACAGTGCTCTCTTAGCGCCGCTTCTGCCGAAAGAAGCCCGGGAGCGGCGCTTAACTCCGGAGAGCATCGTCCCTTCGTCTTTAGCGTCTTTTGTGGTCTACATCCTAGCAGAAAGCTTTTCCACTCTGTCTGGCAAGGAAAACCTGCGCCAGCACAGAAAACATCTCCCTTCGTGTTCTGGACGTTGTACGGAGGTCTGCCAAGTGTTTGAAAGAAACAAAGAAAAGTTGTCCAAAACAGCTTCCAATCGAAGATTCATGTGATTGGAAACGTCAGGAAAGTGTAAGGTACTGTTTTCTATCAGTTGGCAAGCTGCGCACACAATCCCAGTGTTGTACAGCTTCCTTCTTCACCTTTCCGATGCTGCCGCTCTCTCCGGCTCCCGGAGCCGAAGAAGCGGCTTCTTCGCGCAAAGACGATTGTACCGCTCACAGTGCTCTCTTAGCGCCGCTTCTGCCGAAAGAAGCCCGGGAGCGGTGCTTAGCTCCGGAGAGCCTCGTACCTTCGTCTTTAGCGTCTTTTGTGGTCTACATCCTAGCAGAAAGCTTTTCCACTCTGTCTGGCAACGAAAACCTGCGCCAGCGCAGAAAACATCTCCCATCGTGTTCTGGACGTTGCACGGAGGTCTGCCAAGTGTTTGCATAAAGAAATGAAAAGTTGTCCAAAATAACTTCCTATCGAATGTTCATGTGATTGGAAAAGTCAGGAAAGTGGTAAGGTACTGTTTTCTATCAGTTGGCAAGCTGCGCACACAAGCCCAGTGTTGTACAGCTTCCTTCTTCACCTTTCCGATGCTGCCGCTCTCTCCGGCTCCCGGAGCCGAAGAAGCGGCTTCTTCGCGCAAAGACGATTGTACCGCTCACAGTGCTCTCTTAGCGCGGCTTCTGCCGAAAGAAGCCCGGGAGCGGCGCTTAGCTCCGGAGAGCATCGTCCCTTCGTCTTTAGCGTCTTTTGTGGTCTACATCCTAGCAGAAAGCTTTTCCACTCTGTCTGGCAAGGAAAACATGCGCCAGCACAGAAAACATCTCCCATCGTGTTCTGGACGTTGTACGGAGGTCTGCCAAGTGTTTGCATAAAGAAATGAAAAGTTGTCCAAAATAACTTCCTATCGAATGTTCATGTGATTGGAAAAGTCAGGAAAGTGGTAAGGTACTGTTTTCTATCAGTTGGCAAGCTGCGCACACAATCCCAGTGTTGTACAGCTTCCTTCTTCACCTTTCCGATGCTGCCGCTCTCTCCGGCTCCCGGAGCCGAAGAAGCGGCTTCTTCGCGCAAAGGCGATTGTACCGCTCACAGTGCTCTCTTAGCGCCGCTTCTGCCGAAAGAAGCCCGGGAGCGGCGCTTAGCTCCGGAGAGCATCGTACCTTCGTCTTTAGCGTCTTTTGTGGTCTACATCCTAGCAGAAAGCTTTTCCACTCTGTCTGGCAAGGAAAACCTGCGCCAGCGCAGAAAACATCTCCCATCGTGTTCTGGACGTTGCACGGATGTCTGCCAAGTGTTTGAAAGAAACAAAGAAAAGTTGTCCAAAACAGCTTCCAATCGAATATTCATGTGATTGGAAAAGTCAGGAGAGTGGTAAGGTACTGTTTTCTATCAGTTGGCAAGCTGCGCACACAATCCCAGTGTTGTACAGCTTCCTTCTTCACCTTTCCGATGCTGCCGCTCTCTCCGGCTCCCGGAGCCGAAGAAGCGGCTTCTTCGCGCAAAGACGATTGTACCGCTCACAGTGCTCTCTTAGCGCGGCTTCTGCCGAAAGAAGCCCGGGAGCGGTGCTTAGCTCCGGAGAGCATCGTACCTTCGTCTTTAGCGTCTTTTGTGGTCTACATCCTAGCAGAAAGCTTTTCCACTCTGTCTGGCAAGGATAACCTGCGCCAGCACAGAAAACATCTCCCATCGTGTTCTGGTCGTTGTACGGAGGTCTGCCAAGTGTTTGCATAAAGAAATGAAAAGTTGTCCAAAATAACTTCCTATCGAATGTTCATGTGATTGGAAAAGTCAGGAAAGTGGTAAGGTACTGTTTTCTATCAGTTGGCAAGCTGCGCACACAATCCCAGTGTTGTACAGCTTCCTTCTTCACCTTTCCGATGCTGCCGCTCTCTCCGGCTCCCGGAGCCGAAGAAGCGGCTTCTTTGCGCAAAGACGATTGTACCGCTCACAGTGCTCTCTTAGCGCCGCTTCTGCCGAAAGAAGCCCGGGAGCGGCGCTTAGCTCCGGAGAGCATCGTACCTTCGTCTTTAGCGTCTTTTGTGGTCTACATCCTAGCAGAAAGCTTTTCCACTCTGTCTGGCAAGGAAAACCTGCGCAAGCACAGAAAACATCTCCCATCGTGTTCTGGACGTTGCACGGATGTCTGCCAAGTGTTTGAAAGAAACAAAGAAAAGTTGTCCAAAACAGCTTCCAATCGAATATTCATGTGATTGGAAAAGTCAGGAAAGTGGTAAGGTACTGTTTTCTATCAGTTGGCAAGCTGCGCACACAATCCCAGTGTTGTACAGCTTCCTTCTTCACCTTTCCGATGCTGCCGCTCTCTCCGGCTCCCGGAGCCGAAGAAGCGGCTTCTTCGCGCAAAGGCGATTGTACCGCTCACAGTGCTCTCTTAGCGCCGCTTCTGCCGAAAGAAGCACGGGAGCGGTGCTTAGCTCCGGAGAGCATCGTACCTTCATCTTTAGCGTCTTTTGTGGTCTACATCCTAGCAGAAAGCTTTTCCACTCTGTCTGGCAAGGAAAACCTGCGCCAGCGCAGAAAACATCTCCCATCGTGTTCTGGACGTTGCACGGAGGTCTGCCAAGTGTTTGCATAAAGAAATGAAAAGTTGTCCAAAATAACTTCCAATCGAATATTCCTGTGATTGGAAAAGTCAGGAAAGTGGTAAGGTACTGTTTTCTATCAGTTGGCAAGCTGCGCACACAAGCCCAGTGTTGTACAGCTTCCTTCTTCACCTTTCCGATGCTGCCGCTCTCTCCGGCTCCCGGAGCCGAAGAAGCGGCTTCTTCGCGCAAAGACGATTGTACCGCTCACAGTGCTCTCTTAGCGCGGCTTCTGCCGAAAGAAGCCCGGGAGCGGCGCTTAGCTCCGGAGAGCATCGTACCTTCGTCTTTAGCGTCTTTTGTGGTCTACATCCTAGCAGAAAGCTTTTCCACTCTGTCTGGCAAGGAAAACATGCGCCAGCACAGAAAACATCTCCCATCGTGTTCTGGACGTTGTACGGAGGTCTGCCAAGTGTTTGACAAGAAGAGAGGAAAAGTTGTCCAAAACAGCTTCCAATCGAATATTCATGTGATTGGAAAAGTCAGGAAAGTGGTAAGGTACTGTTTTCTATCAGTTGGCAAGCTGGCGCACACAATCCCAGTGTTGTACAGCTTCCTTCTTCACCTTTCCGATGCTGCCGCTCTCTCCGGCTCCCGGAGCCGAAGAAGCGGCTTCTTCGCGCAAAGACGATTGTACCGCTCACAGTGCTCTCTTAGCGCCGCTTCTGCCGAATGAAGCCCTGGAGCGGTGCTTAACTCCGGAGAGCCTCGTACCATCTTCTTTAGCGTCTTTTGTGGTCTACATCCTAGCAGAAAGCTTTTCCACTCAGTCTGGCAAGGAAAACCTGCGCCAGCAGAGAAAACATCTCCCATCGTGTTCTGGACGTTGCACGGAGGTCTGCCAAGTGTTTGAAAGAAACAAAGAAAAGTTGTCCAAAACAGCTTCCAATCGAATGTTCATGTGATTGGAAAAGTCAGGAAAGTGGTAAGGTACTGTTTTCTATCAGTTGGCAAGCTGCACACACAATCCCAGTGTTGTACAGCTTCCTTCTTCACCTTTCCGATGCTGCCGCTCTCTCCGGCTCCCGGAGCCGAAGAAGCGGCTTCTTCGCGCAAAGACGATTGTACCGCTCACAGTGCTCTCTTAGCGCCGCTTCTGCCGAATGAAGCCCGGGAGCGGCGCTTAACTCCGGAGAGCCTCGTACCATCTTCTTTAGCGTCTTTTGTGGTCTACATCCTAGCAGAAAGCTTTTCCACTCTGTCTGGAAGGAAAACCTGCGCCAGTGCAGAAAACATCTCCCATCGTGTTCTGGACGTTGCACGGAGGTCTGCCAAGTGTTTGCATAAAGAAATGAAAAGTTGTCCAAAATAACTTCCTATCGAATGTTCATGTGATTGGAAAGGTCAGGAAAGTGTAAGGTACTGTTTTCTATCAGTTGGCAAGCTGCGCACACAATCCCAGTGTTGTACAGCTTCCTTCTTCACCTTTCCGATGCTGCCGCTCTCTCCGGCTCCCGGAGCCGAAGAAGCGGCTTCTTCGCGCAAAGACGATTGTACCGCTCACAGTGCTCTCTTAGCGCCGCTTCTGCCGAAAGAAGCCCGGGAGCGGCGCTTAACTCCGGAGAGCATCGTCCCTTCGTCTTTAGCGTCTTTTGTGGTCTACATCCTAGCAGAAAGCTTTTCCACTCTGTCTGGCAAGGAAAACCTGCGCCAGCACAGAAAACATCTCCCTTCGTGTTCTGGACGTTGTACGGAGGTCTGCCAAGTGTTTGAAAGAAACAAAGAAAAGTTGTCCAAAACAGCTTCCAATCGAAGATTCATGTGATTGGAAACGTCAGGAAAGTGTAAGGTACTGTTTTCTATCAGTTGGCAAGCTGCGCACACAATCCCAGTGTTGTACAGCTTCCTTCTTCACCTTTCCGATGCTGCCGCTCTCTCCGGCTCCCGGAGCCGAAGAAGCGGCTTCTTCGCGCAAAGACGATTGTACCGCTCACAGTGCTCTCTTAGCGCCGCTTCTGCCGAAAGAAGCCCGGGAGCGGTGCTTAGCTCCGGAGAGCCTCGTACCTTCGTCTTTAGCGTCTTTTGTGGTCTACATCCTAGCAGAAAGCTTTTCCACTCTGTCTGGCAACGAAAACCTGCGCCAGCGCAGAAAACATCTCCCATCGTGTTCTGGACGTTGCACGGAGGTCTGCCAAGTGTTTGCATAAAGAAATGAAAAGTTGTCCAAAATAACTTCCTATCGAATGTTCATGTGATTGGAAAAGTCAGGAAAGTGGTAAGGTACTGTTTTCTATCAGTTGGCAAGCTGCGCACACAAGCCCAGTGTTGTACAGCTTCCTTCTTCACCTTTCCGATGCTGCCGCTCTCTCCGGCTCCCGGAGCCGAAGAAGCGGCTTCTTCGCGCAAAGACGATTGTACCGCTCACAGTGCTCTCTTAGCGCGGCTTCTGCCGAAAGAAGCCCGGGAGCGGCGCTTAGCTCCGGAGAGCATCGTCCCTTCGTCTTTAGCGTCTTTTGTGGTCTACATCCTAGCAGAAAGCTTTTCCACTCTGTCTGGCAAGGAAAACATGCGCCAGCACAGAAAACATCTCCCATCGTGTTCTGGACGTTGTACGGAGGTCTGCCAAGTGTTTGCATAAAGAAATGAAAAGTTGTCCAAAATAACTTCCTATCGAATGTTCATGTGATTGGAAAAGTCAGGAAAGTGGTAAGGTACTGTTTTATATCAGTTGGCAAGCTGCGCACACAATCCCAGTGTTGTACAGCTTCCTTCTTCACCTTTCCGATGCTGCCGCTCTCTCCGGCTCCCGGAGCCGAAGAAGCGGCTTCTTCGCGCAAAGGCGATTGTACCGCTCACAGTGCTCTCTTAGCGCCGCTTCTGCCGAAAGAAGCCCGGGAGCGGCGCTTAGCTCCGGAGAGCATCGTACCTTCGTCTTTAGCGTCTTTTGTGGTCTACATCCTAGCAGAAAGCTTTTCCACTCTGTCTGGCAAGGAAAACCTGCGCCAGCGCAGAAAACATCTCCCATCGTGTTCTGGACGTTGCACGGATGTCTGCCAAGTGTTTGAAAGAAACAAAGAAAAGTTGTCCAAAACAGCTTCCAATCGAATATTCATGTGATTGGAAAAGTCAGGAAAGTGGTAAGGTACTGTTTTCTATCAGTTGGCAAGCTGCGCACACAATCCCAGTGTTGTACAGCTTCCTTCTTCACCTTTCCGATGCTGCCGCTCTCTCCGGCTCCCGGAGCCGAAGAAGCGGCTTCTTCGCGCAAAGACGATTGTACCGGTCACAGTGCTCTCTTAGCGCCGCTTCTGCCGAAAGAAGCCCGGGAGCGGTGCTTAGCTCCGGAGAGCCTCGTACCTTCGTCTTTAGCGTCTTTTGTGGTCTACATCCTAGCAGAAAGCTTTTCCACTCTGTCTGGCAAGGAAAACCTGCGCCAGCGCAGAAAACATCTCCCATCGTGTTCTGGACGTTGCACGGAGGTCTGCCAAGTGTTTGCATAAAGAAATGAAAAGTTGTCCAAAATAACTTCCTATCGATTGTTCATGTGATTGGAAAAGTCAGGAAAGTGGTAAGGTACTGTTTTCTATCAGTTGGCAAGCTGCGCACACAATCCCAGTGTTGTACAGCTTCCTTCTTCACCTTTCCGATGCTGCCGCTCTCTCCGGCTCCCGGAGCCGAAGAAGCGGCTTCTTCGCGCAAAGACGATTGTACCGCTCACAGTGCTCTCTTAGCGCCGCTTCTGCCGAAAGAAGCCCGGGAGCGGCGCTTAACTCCGGAGAGCATCGTCCCTTCGTCTTTAGCGTCTTTTGTGTTCTACATCCTAGCAGAAAGCTTTTCCACTCTGTCTGGCAAGGAAAACCTGCGCCAGCACAGAAAACATCTCCCTTCGTGTTCTGGACGTTGCACGGATGTCTGCCAAGTGTTTGAAAGAAACAAAGAAAAGTTGTCCAAAACAGCTTCCAATCGAATATTCTGTGATTGGAAACGTCAGGAAAGTGTAAGGTACTGTTTTCTATCAGTTGGCAAGCTGCGCACACAATCCCAGTGTTGTACAGCTTCCTTCTTCACCTTTCCGATGCTGCCGCTCTCTCCGGCTCCCGGAGCCGAAGAAGCGGCTTCTTCGCGCAAAGACGATTGTACCGCTCACAGTGCTCTCTTAGCGCCGCTTCTGCCGAAAGAAGCCCGGGAGCGGTGCTTAGCTCCGGAGAGCCTCGTACCTTCGTCTTTAGCGTCTTTTGTGGTCTACATCCTAGCAGAAAGCTTTTCCACTCAGTCTGGCAAGGAAAACCTGCGCCAGCGCAGAAAACATCTCCCATCGTTTTCTGGACGTTGCACGGAGGTCTGCCAAGTGTTTGCATAAAGAAATGAAAAGTTGTCCAAAACAGCTTCCTATCGAATATTCCTGTGATTGGAAAAGTCAGGAAAGTGGTAAGGTACTGTTTTCTATCAGTTGGCAAGCTGCGCACACAATCCCAGTGTTGTACAGCTTCCTTCTTCACCTTTCCGATGCTGCCGCTCTCTCCGGCTCCCGGAGCCGAAGAAGCGGCTTCTTCGCGCAAAGACGATTGTACCGCTCACAGTGCTCTCTTAGCGCCGCTTCTGCCGAAAGAAGCCCGGGAGCGGCGCTTAGCTCCGGAGAGCATCGTACCTTCGTCTTTAGCGTCTTTTGTGGTCTACATCCTAGCAGAAAGCTTTTCCACTCTGTCTGGCAAGGAAAACATGCGCCAGCACAGAAAACATCTCCCATCGTGTTCTGGACGTTGTACGGAGGTCTGCCAAGTGTTTGACAAGAAGAGAGGAAAAGTTGTCCAAAACAGCTTCCAATCGAATATTCATGTGATTGGAAAAGTCAGGAAAGTGGTAAGGTACTGTTTTCTATCAGTTGGCAAGCTGGCGCACACAATCCCAGTGTTGTACAGCTTCCTTCTTCACCTTTCCGATGCTGCTGCTCTCTCCGGCTCCCGGAGCCGAAGAAGCGGCTTCTTCGCGCAAAGACGATTGTACCGCTCACAGTGCTCTCTTAACGCCGCTTCTGCCGAATGAAGCCCGGGAGCGGCGCTTAACTCCGGAGAGCCACGTACCATCTTCTTTAGCGTCTTTTGTGGTCTACATCCTAGCAGAAAGCTTTTCCACTCAGTCTGGCAAGGAAAACCTGCGCCAGCACAGAAAACATCTCCCATCGTGTTCTGGACGTTGCACGGAGGTCTGCCAAGTGTTTGAAAGAAACAAAGAAAAATTGTCCAAAACAGCTTCCAATCGAATGTTCATGTGATTGGAAAAGTCAGGAAAGTGGTAAGGTACTGTTTTCTATCAGTTGGCAAGCTGCGCACACAAGCCCAGTGTTGTACAGCTTCCTTCTTCACCTTTCCGATGCTGCCGCTCTCTCCGGCTCCCGGAGCCGAAGAAGCGGCTTCTTCGCGCAAAGACGATTGTACCGCTCACAGTGCTCTCTTAGCGCGGCTTCTGCCGAAAGAAGCCCGGGAGCGGCGCTTAGCTCCGGAGAGCATCGTCCCTTCGTCTTTAGCGTCTTTTGTGGTCTACATCCTAGCAGAAAGCTTTTCCACTCTGTCTGGCAAGGAAAACCTGCGCCAGCGCAGAAAACATCTGCCATCGTGTTCTGGACGTTGCACGGAGGTCTGCCAAGTGTTTGCATAAAGAAATGAAAAGTTGTCCAAAATAACTTCCTATCGAATGTTCATGTGATTGGAAAGGTCAGGAAAGTGTTAGGTACTGTTTTCTATCAGTTGGCAAGCTGCGCACACAATCCCAGTGTTGTAAAGCTTCCTTCTTCACCTTTCCGATGCTGCCGCTCTCTCCGGCTCCCGGAGCCGAAGAAGCGGCTTCTTCGCGCAAAGACGATTGTACCGCTCACAGTGCTCTCTTAGCGCCGCTTCTGCCGAAAGAAGCCCGGGAGCGGCGCTTAGCTCCGGAGAGCATCGTACCTTCGTCTTTAGCGTCTTTTGTGGTCTACATCCTAGCAGAAAGCTTTTCCACTCTGTCTGGCAAGGAAAACCTGCGCAAGCACAGAAAACATCTCCCATCGTGTTCTGGACGTTGCACGGATGTCTGCCAAGTGTTTGAAAGAAACAAAGAAAAGTTGTCCAAAACAGCTTCCAATCGAATATTCATGTGATTGGAAAAGTCAGGAAAGTGGTAAGGTACTGTTTTCTATCAGTTGGCAAGCTGCGCACACAATCCCAGTGTTGTACAGCTTCCTTCTTCACCTTTCCGATGCTGCCGCTCTCTCCGGCTCCCGGAGCCGAAGAAGCGGCTTCTTCGCGCAAAGGCGATTGTACCGCTCACAGTGCTCTCTTAGCGCCGCTTCTGCCGAAAGAAGCCCGGGAGCGGTGCTTAGCTCCGGAGAGCCTCGTACCTTCGTCTTTAGCGTCTTTTGTGGTCTACATCCTAGCAGAAAGCTTTTCCACTCTGTCTGGCAAGGAAAACCTGCGCCAGCGCAGAAAACATCTCCCATCGTGTTCTGGACGTTGCACGGAGGTCTGCCAAGTGTTTGCATAAAGAAATGAAAAGTTGTCCAAAATAACTTCCTATCGATTGTTCATGTGATTGGAAAAGTCAGGAAAGTGGTAAGGTACTGTTTTCTATCAGTTGGCAAGCTGCGCACACAATCCCAGTGTTGTACAGCTTCCTTCTTCACCTTTCCGATGCTGCCGCTCTCTCCGGCTCCCGGAGCCGAAGAAGCGGCTTCTTCGCGCAAAGACGATTGTACCGCTCACAGTGCTCTCTTAGCGCGGCTTCTGCCGAAAGAAGCCCGGGAGCGGCGCTTAGCTCCGGAGAGCATCGTACCTTCGTCTTTAGCGTCTTTTGTGGTCTACATCCTAGCAGAAAGCTTTTCCACTCTGTCTGGCAAGGAAAACATGCGCCAGCGCAGAAAAAATCTCCCATCGTGTTCTGCACGTTGCACGGAGGTCTGCCAAGTGTTTGACAAGAAGAGAAGAAAAGTTGTCCAAAACAGCTTCCAATCGAATATTCATGTGATTGGAAAAGTCAGGAGAGTGGTAAGGTACTGTTTTCTATCAGTTGGCAAGCTGCGCACACAATCCCAGTGTTGTACAGCTTCCTTCTTCACCTTTCCGATGCTGCCGCTCTCTCCGGCTCCCGGAGCCGAAGAAGCGGCTTCTTCGCGCAAAGACGATTGTACCGCTCACAGTGCTCTCTTAGCGCGGCTTCTGCCGAAAGAAGCCCGGGAGCGGTGCTTAGCTCCGGAGAGGCTCGTACCTTCGTCTTTAGCGTCTTTTGTGGTCTACATCCTAGCAGAAAGCTTTTCCACTCTGTCTGGCAAGGATAACCTGCGTCAGCACAGAAAACATCTCCCATCGTGTTCTGGACGTTGCACGTAGGTCTGCCAAGTGTTTGCATAAAGAAATGAAAAGTTGTCCAAAATAACTTCCTATCGAATGTTCATGTGATTGGAAAAGTCAGGAAAGTGGTAAGGTACTGTTTTCTATCAGTTGGCAAGCTGCGCACACAAGCCCAGTGTTGTACAGCTTCCTTCTTCACCTTTCCGATGCTGCCGCTCTCTCCGGCTCCCGGAGCCGAAGAAGCGGCTTCTTCGCGCAAAGACGATTGTACCGCTCACAGTGCTCTCTTAGCGCCGCTTCTGCCGAAAGAAGCCCGGGAGCGGCGCTTAGCTCCGGAGAGCATCGTCCCTTCGTCTTTAGCGTCTTTTGTGGTCTACATCCTAGCAGAAAGCTTTTCCACTCTGTCTGGCAAGGAAAACCTGCGCCAGCGCAGAAAACATCTCCCATCGTGTTCTGGACGTTGCACGGAGGTCTGCCAAGTGTTTGCATAAAGAAATGAAAAGTTGTCCAAAATAACTTCCTATCGAATGTTCATGTGATTGGAAAGGTCAGGAAAGTGTAAGGTACTGTTTTCTATCAGTTGGCAAGCTGCGCACACAATCCCAGTGTTGTACAGCTTCCTTCTTCACCTTTCCGATGCTGCCGCTCTCTCCGGCTCCCGGAGCCGAAGAAGCGGCTTCTTCGCGCAAAGACGATTGTACCGGTCACAGTGCTCTCTTAGCGCCGTTTCTGCCGAAAGAAGCCCGGGAGCGGCGCTTAGCTCAGGAGAGCATCGTACCTTCGTCTTTAGCGTCTTTTGTGGTCTACATCCTAGCAGAAAGCTTTTCCACTCTGTCTGGCAAGGATAACCTGCGCAAGCACAGAAAACATCTCCCATCGTGTTCTGGACGTTGCACGGAGGTCTGCCAAGTGTTTGCATAAAGAAATGAAAAGTTGTCCAAAATAACTTCCTATCGATTGTTCATGTGATTGGAAAAGTCAGGAAAGTGGTAAGGTACTGTTTTCTATCAGTTGGCAAGCTGCGCACACAATCCCAGTGTTGTACAGCTTCCTTCTTCACCTTTCCGATGCTGCCGCTCTCTCCGGCTCCCGGAGCCGAAGAAGCGGCTTCTTCGCGCAAAGGCGATTGTACCGCTCACAGTGCTCTCTTAGCGCCGCTTCTGCCGAATGAAGCCCGGGAGCGGCGCTTAACTCCGGAGAGCCTCGTACCATCTTCTTTAGCGTCTTTTGTGGTCTACATCCTAGCAGAAAGCTTTTCCACTCTGTCTGGCAAGGAAAACCTGCGCCAGCGCAGAAAACATCTCCCATCGTGTTCTGGACGTTGCACGGAGGTCTGCCAAGTGTTTGCATAAAGAAATGAAAAGTTGTCCAAAATAACTTCCTATCGAATGTTCATGTGATTGGAAAGGTCAGGAAAGTGTAAGGTACTGTTTTCTATCAGTTGGCAAGCTGCGCACACAATCCCAGTGTTGTACAGCTTCCTTCTTCACCTTTCTGATGCTGCCGCCTTCTCCGGCTCCCGGAGCCGAAGAAGCGGCTTCTTCGCGCAAAGACGATTGTACCGCTCACAGTGCTCTCTTAGCGCCGCTTCTGCCGAAAGAAGCCCGGGAGCGGCGCTTAACTGCGGAGAGCATCGTCCCTTCGTCTTTAGCGTCTTTTGTGGTCTACATCCTAGCAGAAAGGTTTTCCACTCTGTCTGGCAAGGAAAACCTGCGCCAGCACAGAAAACATCTCCCTTCGTGTTCTGGACGTTGTACGGAGGTCTGCCAAGTGTTTGAAAGAAACAAAGAAAAGTTGTCCAAAACAGCTTCCAATCGAAGATTCATGTGATTGGAAACGTCAGGAAAGTGTAAGGTACTGTTTTCTATCAGTTGGCAAGCTGCGCACACAATCCCAGTGTTGTACAGCTTCCTTCTTCACCTTTCCGATGCTGCCGCTCTCTCCGGCTCCCGGAGCCGAAGAAGCGGCTTCTTCGCGCAAAGACGATTGTACCGCTCACAGTGCTCTCTTAGCGCCGCTTCTGCCGAAAGAAGCCCGGGAGCGGTGCTTAGCTCCGGAGAGCCTCGTACCTTCGTCTTTAGCGTCTTTTGTGGTCTACATCCTAGCAGAAAGCTTTTCCACTCAGTCTGGCAAGGAAAACCTGCGCCAGCGCAGAAAACATCTCCCATCGTGTTCTGGACGTTGCACGGAGGTCTGCCAAGTGTTTGCATAAAGAAATGAAAAGTTGTCCAAAATAACTTCCTATCGAATGTTCATGTGATTGGAAAAGTCAGGAAAGTGGTAAGGTACTGTTTTCTATCAGTTGGCAAGCTGCGCACACAATCCCAGTGTTGTACAGCTTCCTTCTTCACCTTTCCGATGCTGCCGCTCTCTCCGGCTCCCGGAGCCGAAGAAGCGGCTTCTTCGCGCAAAGACGATTGTACCGCTCACAGTGCTCTCTTAGCGCCGCTTCTGCCGAAAGAAGCCCGGGAGCGGCGCTTAGCTCCGGAGAGCATCGTACCTTCGTCTTTAGCGTCTTTTGTGGTCTACATCCTAGCAGAAAGCTTTTCCACTCTGTCTGGCAAGGAAAACATGCGCCAGCACAGAAAACATCTCCCATCGTGTTCTGGACGTTGTACGGAGGTCTGCCAAGTGTTTGACAAGAAGAGAGGAAAAGTTGTCCAAAACAGCTTCCAATCGAATATTCATGTGATTGGAAAAGTCAGGAAAGTGGTAAGGTACTGTTTTCTATCAGTTGGCAAGCTGGCGCACACAATCCCAGTGTTGTACAGCTTCCTTCTTCACCTTTCCGATGCTGCTGCTCTCTCCGGCTCCCGGAGCCGAAGAAGCGGCTTCTTCGCGCAAAGACGATTGTACCGCTCACAGTGCTCTCTTAACGCCGCTTCTGCCGAATGAAGCCCGGGAGCGGCGCTTAACTCCGGAGAGCCTCGTACCATCTTCTTTAGCGTCTTTTGTGGTCTACATCCTAGCAGAAAGCTTTTCCACTCAGTCTGGCAAGGAAAACCTGCGCCAGCACAGAAAACATCTCCCATCGTGTTCTGGACGTTGCACGGAGGTCTGCCAAGTGTTTGAAAGAAACAAAGAAAAATTGTCCAAAACAGCTTCCAATCGAATGTTCATGTGATTGGAAAAGTCAGGAAAGTGGTAAGGTACTGTTTTCTATCAGTTGGCAAGCTGCGCACACAAGCCCAGTGTTGTACAGCTTCCTTCTTCACCTTTCCGATGCTGCCGCTCTCTCCGGCTCCCGGAGCCGAAGAAGCGGCTTCTTCGCGCAAAGACGATTGTACCGCTCACAGTGCTCTCTTAGCGCCGCTTCTGCCGAAAGAAGCCCGGGAGCGGCGCTTAGCTCCGGAGAGCATCGTACCTTCGTCTTTAGCGTCTTTTGTGGTCTACATCCTAGCAGAAAGCTTTTCCACTCTGTCTGGCAAGGAAAACATGCGCCAGCACAGAAAACATCTCCCATCGTGTTCTGGACGTTGTACGGAGGTCTGCCAAGTGTTTGACAAGAAGAGAAGAAAAGTTGTCCAAAACAGCTTCCAATCGAATATTCATGTGATTGGAAAAGTCAGGAAAGTGGTAAGGTACTGTTTTCTATCAGTTGGCAAGCTGCGCACACAATCCCAGTGTTGTACAGCTTCCTTCTTCACCTTTCCGATGCTGCCGCTCTCTCCGGCTCCCGGAGCCGAAGAAGCGGCTTCTTCGCGCAAAGACGATTGTACCGCTCACAGTGCTCTCTTAGCGCGGCTTCTGCCGAAAGAAGCCCGGGAGCGGCGCTTAGCTCCGGAGAGCATCGTCCCTTCGTCTTTAGCGTCTTTTGTGGTCTACATCCTAGCAGAAAGCTTTTCCACTCTGTCTGGCAAGGAAAACATGCGCCAGCACAGAAAACATCTCCCATCGTGTTCTGGACGTTGTACGGAGGTCTGCCAAGTGTTTGACAAGAAGAGAGGAAAAGTTGTCCAAAACAGCTTCCAATCGAATATTCATGTGATTGGAAAAGTCAGGAAAGTGGTAAGGTACTGTTTTCTATCAGTTGGCAAGCTGGCGCACACAATCCCAGTGTTGTACAGCTTCCTTCTTCACCTTTCCGATGCTGCTGCTCTCTCCGGCTCCCGGAGCCGAAGAAGCGGCTTCTTCGCGCAAAGACGATTGTACCGCTCACAGTGCTCTCTTAACGCCGCTTCTGCCGAATGAAGCCCGGGAGCGGCTCTTAACTCCGGAGAGCCTCGTACCATCTTCTTTAGCGTCTTTTGTGGTCTACATCCTAGCAGAAAGCTTTTCCACTCAGTCTGGCAAGGAAAACCTGCGCCAGCACAGAAAACATCTCCCATCGTGTTCTGGACGTTGCACGGAGGTCTGCCAAGTGTTTGAAAGAAACAAAGAAAAATTGTCCAAAACAGCTTCCAATCGAATGTTCATGTGATTGGAAAAGTCAGGAAAGTGGTAAGGTACTGTTTTCTATCAGTTGGCAAGCTGCGCACACAAGCCCAGTGTTGTACAGCTTCCTTCTTCACCTTTCCGATGCTGCCGCTCTCTCCGGCTCCCGGAGCCGAAGAAGCGGCTTCTTCGCGCAAAGACGATTGTACCGCTCACAGTGCTCTCTTAGCGCGGCTTCTGCCGAAAGAAGCCCGGGAGCGGCGCTTAGCTCCGGAGAGCATCGTCCCTTCGTCTTTAGCGTCTTTTGTGGTCTACATCCTAGCAGAAAGCTTTTCCACTCTGTCTGGCAAGGAAAACCTGCGCCAGCGCAGAAAACATCTCCCATCGTGTTCTGGACGTTGCACGGAGGTCTGCCAAGTGTTTGCATAAAGAAATGAAAAGTTGTCCAAAATAACTTCCTATCGAATGTTCATGTGATTGGAAAGGTCAGGAAAGTGTTAGGTACTGTTTTCTATCAGTTGGCAAGCTGCGCACACAATCCCAGTGTTGTAAAGCTTCCTTCTTCACCTTTCCGATGCTGCCGCTCTCTCCGGCTCCCGGAGCCGAAGAAGCGGCTTCTTCGCGCAAAGACGATTGTACCGCTCACAGTGCTCTCTTAGCGCCGCTTCTGCCGAAAGAAGCCCGGGAGCGGCGCTTAGCTCCGGAGAGCATCGTACCTTCGTCTTTAGCGTCTTTTGTGGTCTACATCCTAGCAGAAAGCTTTTCCACTCTGTCTGGCAAGGAAAACCTGCGCAAGCACAGAAAACATCTCCCATCGTGTTCTGGACGTTGCACGGATGTCTGCCAAGTGTTTGAAAGAAACAAAGAAAAGTTGTCCAAAACAGCTTCCAATCGAATATTCATGTGATTGGAAAAGTCAGGAAAGTGGTAAGGTACTGTTTTCTATCAGTTGGCAAGCTGCGCACACAATCCCAGTGTTGTACAGCTTCCTTCTTCACCTTTCCGATGCTGCCGCTCTCTCCGGCTCCCGGAGCCGAAGAAGCGGCTTCTTCGCGCAAAGACGATTGTACCGCTCACAGTGCTCTCTTAGCGCCGCTTCTGCCGAAAGAAGCCCGGGAGCGGTGCTTAGCTCCGGAGAGCCTCGTACCTTCGTCTTTAGCGTCTTTTGTGGTCTACATCCTAGCAGAAAGCTTTTCCACTCTGTCTGGCAAGGAAAACCTGCGCCAGCACAGAAAACATCTCCCATCGTGTTCTGGACGTTGCACGTAGGTCTGCCAAGTGTTTGCATAAAGAAATGAAAAGTTGTCCAAAATAACTTCCTATCGAATGTTCATGTGATTGGAAAAGTCAGGAAAGTGGTAAGGTACTGTTTTCTATCAGTTGGCAAGCTGCGCACACAAGCCCAGTGTTGTACAGCTTCCTTCTTCACCTTTCCGATGCTGCCGCTCTCTCCGGCTCCCGGAGCCGAAGAAGCGGCTTCTTCGCGCAAAGACGATTGTACCGCTCACAGTGCTCTCTTAGCGCCGCTTCTGCCGAAAGAAGCCCGGGAGCGGCGCTTAGCTCCGGAGAGCATCGTCCCTTCGTCTTTAGCGTCTTTTGTGGTCTACATCCTAGCAGAAAGCTTTTCCACTCTGTCTGGCAAGGAAAACCTGCGCCAGCGCAGAAAACATCTCCCATCGTGTTCTGGACGTTGCACGGAGGTCTGCCAAGTGTTTGCATAAAGAAATGAAAAGTTGTCCAAAATAACTTCCTATCGAATGTTCATGTGATTGGAAAGGTCAGGAAAGTGTAAGGTACTGTTTTCTATCAGTTGGCAAGCTGCGCACACAATCCCAGTGTTGTACAGCTTCCTTCTTCACCTTTCCGATGCTGCCGCTCTCTCCGGCTCCCGGAGCCGAAGAAGCGGCTTCTTCGCGCAAAGACGATTGTACCGGTCACAGTGCTCTCTTAGCGCCGTTTCTGCCGAAAGAAGCCCGGGAGCGGCGCTTAGCTCAGGAGAGCATCGTACCTTCGTCTTTAGCGTCTTTTGTGGTCTACATCCTAGCAGAAAGCTTTTCCACTCTGTCTGGCAAGGAAAACCTGCGCAAGCACAGAAAACATCTCCCATCGTGTTCTGGACGTTGCACGGAGGTCTGCCAAGTGTTTGCATAAAGAAATGAAAAGTTGTCCAAAATAACTTCCTATCGATTGTTCATGTGATTGGAAAAGTCAGGAAAGTGGTAAGGTACTGTTTTCTATCAGTTGGCAAGCTGCGCACACAATCCCAGTGTTGTACAGCTTCCTTCTTCACCTTTCCGATGCTGCCGCTCTCTCCGGCTCCCGGAGCCGAAGAAGCGGCTTCTTCGCGCAAAGGCGATTGTACCGCTCACAGTGCTCTCTTAGCGCCGCTTCTGCCGAATGAAGCCCGGGAGCGGCGCTTAACTCCGGAGAGCCTCGTACCATCTTCTTTAGCGTCTTTTGTGGTCTACATCCTAGCAGAAAGCTTTTCCACTCTGTCTGGCAAGGAAAACCTGCGCCAGCGCAGAAAACATCTCCCATCGTGTTCTGGACGTTGCACGGAGGTCTGCCAAGTGTTTGCATAAAGAAATGAAAAGTTGTCCAAAATAACTTCCTATCGAATGTTCATGTGATTGGAAAGGTCAGGAAAGTGTAAGGTACTGTTTTCTATCAGTTGGCAAGCTGCGCACACAATCCCAGTGTTGTACAGCTTCCTTCTTCACCTTTCCGATGCTGCCGCCTTCTCCGGCTCCCGGAGCCGAAGAAGCGGCTTCTTCGCGCAAAGACGATTGTACCGCTCACAGTGCTCTCTTAGCGCCGCTTCTGCCGAAAGAAGCCCGGGAGCGGCGCTTA
Source organism: Ammospiza caudacuta (assembly GCF_027887145.1). Lineage (NCBI taxonomy): Eukaryota > Metazoa > Chordata > Aves > Passeriformes > Passerellidae > Ammospiza > Ammospiza caudacuta. The sequence goes on from NC_080607.1 coordinate 1,252,739, forward strand.
ACTGCGGAGAGCATCGTCCCTTCGTCTTTAGCGTCTTTTGTGGTCTACATCCTAGCAGAAAGCTTTTCCACTCTGTCTGGCAAGGAAAACCTGCGCCAGCACAGAAAACATCTCCCTTCGTGTTCTGGACGTTGTACGGAGGTCTGCCAAGTGTTTGAAAGAAACAAAGAAAAGTTGTCCAAAACAGCTTCCAATCGAAGATTCATGTGATTGGAAACGTCAGGAAAGTGTAAGGTACTGTTTTCTATCAGTTGGCAAGCTGCGCACACAATCCCAGTGTTGTACAGCTTCCTTCTTCACCTTTCCGATGCTGCCGCTCTCTCCGGCTCCCGGAGCCGAAGAAGCGGCTTCTTCGCGCAAAGACGATTGTACCGCTCACAGTGCTCTCTTAGCGCCGCTTCTGCCGAAAGAAGCCCGGGAGCGGTGCTTAGCTCCGGAGAGCCTCGTACCTTCGTCTTTAGCGTCTTTTGTGGTCTACATCCTAGCAGAAAGCTTTTCCACTCAGTCTGGCAAGGAAAACCTGCGCCAGCACAGAAAACATCTCCCATCGTGTTCTGGACGTTGCACGGAGGTCTGCCAAGTGTTTGAAAGAAACAAAGAAAAATTGTCCAAAACAGCTTCCAATCGAATGTTCATGTGATTGGAAAAGTCAGGAAAGTGGTAAGGTACTGTTTTCTATCAGTTGGCAAGCTGCGCACACAAGCCCAGTGTTGTACAGCTTCCTTCTTCACCTTTCCGATGCTGCCGCTCTCTCCGGCTCCCGGAGCCGAAGAAGCGGCTTCTTCGCGCAAAGACGATTGTACCGCTCACAGTGCTCTCTTAGCGCGGCTTCTGCCGAAAGAAGCCCGGGAGCGGCGCTTAGCTCCGGAGAGCATCGTCCCTTCGTCTTTAGCGTCTTTTGTGGTCTACATCCTAGCAGAAAGCTTTTCCACTCTGTCTGGCAAGGAAAACCTGCGCCAGCGCAGAAAACATCTCCCATCGTGTTCTGGACGTTGCACGGAGGTCTGCCAAGTGTTTGCATAAAGAAATGAAAAGTTGTCCAAAATAACTTCCTATCGAATGTTCATGTGATTGGAAAGGTCAGGAAAGTGTTAGGTACTGTTTTCTATCAGTTGGCAAGCTGCGCACACAATCCCAGTGTTGTACAGCTTCCTTCTTCACCTTTCCGATGCTGCCGCTCTCTCCGGCTCCCGGAGCCGAAGAAGCGGCTTCTTCGCGCAAAGACGATTGTACCGCTCACAGTGCTCTCTTAGCGCCGCTTCTGCCGAAAGAAGCCCGGGAGCGGCGCTTAGCTCCGGAGAGCATCGTACCTTCGTCTTTAGCGTCTTTTGTGGTCTACATCCTAGCAGAAAGCTTTTCCACTCTGTCTGGCAAGGAAAACCTGCGCAAGCACAGAAAACATCTCCCATCGTGTTCTGGACGTTGCACGGATGTCTGCCAAGTGTTTGAAAGAAACAAAGAAAAGTTGTCCAAAACAGCTTCCAATCGAATATTCATGTGATTGGAAAAGTCAGGAAAGTGGTAAGGTACTGTTTTCTATCAGTTGGCAAGCTGCGCACACAATCCCAGTGTTGTACAGCTTCCTTCTTCACCTTTCCGATGCTGCCGCTCTCTCCGGCTCCCGGAGCCGAAGAAGCGGCTTCTTCGCGCAAAGGCGATTGTACCGCTCACAGTGCTCTCTTAGCGCCGCTTCTGCCGAAAGAAGCCCGGGAGCGGTGCTTAGCTCCGGAGAGCCTCGTACCTTCGTCTTTAGCGTCTTTTGTGGTCTACATCCTAGCAGAAAGCTTTTCCACTCTGTCTGGCAAGGAAAACCTGCGCCAGCGCAGAAAACATCTCCCATCGTGTTCTGGACGTTGCACGGAGGTCTGCCAAGTGTTTGCATAAAGAAATGAAAAGTTGTCCAAAATAACTTCCTATCGATTGTTCATGTGATTGGAAAAGTCAGGAAAGTGGTAAGGTACTGTTTTCTATCAGTTGGCAAGCTGCGCACACAATCCCAGTGTTGTACAGCTTCCTTCTTCACCTTTCCGATGCTGCCGCTCTCTCCGGCTCCCGGAGCCGAAGAAGCGGCTTCTTCGCGCAAAGACGATTGTACCGCTCACAGTGCTCTCTTAGCGCGGCTTCTGCCGAAAGAAGCCCGGGAGCGGCGCTTAGCTCCGGAGAGCATCGTACCTTCGTCTTTAGCGTCTTTTGTGGTCTACATCCTAGCAGAAAGCTTTTCCACTCTGTCTGGCAAGGAAAACATGCGCCAGCGCAGAAAACATCTCCCATCGTGTTCTGCACGTTGCACGGAGGTCTGCCAAGTGTTTGACAAGAAGAGAAGAAAAGTTGTCCAAAACAGCTTCCAATCGAATATTCATGTGATTGGAAAAGTCAGGAGAGTGGTAAGGTACTGTTTTCTATCAGTTGGCAAGCTGCGCACACAATCCCAGTGTTGTACAGCTTCCTTCTTCACCTTTCCGATGCTGCCGCTCTCTCCGGCTCCCGGAGCCGAAGAAGCGGCTTCTTCGCGCAAAGACGATTGTACCGCTCACAGTGCTCTCTTAGCGCGGCTTCTGCCGAAAGAAGCCCGGGAGCGGTGCTTAGCTCCGGAGAGGCTCGTACCTTCGTCTTTAGCGTCTTTTGTGGTCTACATCCTAGCAGAAAGCTTTTCCACTCTGTCTGGCAAGGATAACCTGCGTCAGCACAGAAAACATCTCCCATCGTGTTCTGGACGTTGCACGTAGGTCTGCCAAGTGTTTGCATAAAGAAATGAAAAGTTGTCCAATATAACTTCCTATCGAATGTTCATGTGATTGGAAAAGTCAGGAAAGTGGTAAGGTACTGTTTTCTATCAGTTGGCAAGCTGCGCACACAAGCCCAGTGTTGTACAGCTTCCTTCTTCACCTTTCCGATGCTGCCGCTCTCTCCGGCTCCCGGAGCCGAAGAAGCGGCTTCTTCGCGCAAAGACGATTGTACCGCTCACAGTGCTCTCTTAGCGCCGCTTCTGCCGAAAGAAGCCCGGGAGCGGCGCTTAGCTCCGGAGAGCATCGTCCCTTCGTCTTTAGCGTCTTTTGTGGTCTACATCCTAGCAGAAAGCTTTTCCACTCTGTCTGGCAAGGAAAACCTGCGCCAGCGCAGAAAACATCTCCCATCGTGTTCTGGACGTTGCACGGAGGTCTGCCAAGTGTTTGCATAAAGAAATGAAAAGTTGTCCAAAATAACTTCCTATCGAATGTTCATGTGATTGGAAAGGTCAGGAAAGTGTAAGGTACTGTTTTCTATCAGTTGGCAAGCTGCGCACACAATCCCAGTGTTGTACAGCTTCCTTCTTCACCTTTCCGATGCTGCCGCTCTCTCCGGCTCCCGGAGCCGAAGAAGCGGCTTCTTCGCGCAAAGACGATTGTACCGGTCACAGTGCTCTCTTAGCGCCGTTTCTGCCGAAAGAAGCCCGGGAGCGGCGCTTAGCTCAGGAGAGCATCGTACCTTCGTCTTTAGCGTCTTTTGTGGTCTACATCCTAGCAGAAAGCTTTTCCACTCTGTCTGGCAAGGAAAACCTGCGCAAGCACAGAAAACATCTCCCATCGTGTTCTGGACGTTGCACGGAGGTCTGCCAAGTGTTTGCATAAAGAAATGAAAAGTTGTCCAAAATAACTTCCTATCGATTGTTCATGTGATTGGAAAAGTCAGGAAAGTGGTAAGGTACTGTTTTCTATCAGTTGGCAAGCTGCGCACACAATCCCAGTGTTGTACAGCTTCCTTCTTCACCTTTCCGATGCTGCCGCTCTCTCCGGCTCCCGGAGCCGAAGAAGCGGCTTCTTCGCGCAAAGGCGATTGTACCGCTCACAGTGCTCTCTTAGCGCCGCTTCTGCCGAATGAAGCCCGGGAGCGGCGCTTAACTCCGGAGAGCCTCGTACCATCTTCTTTAGCGTCTTTTGTGGTCTACATCCTAGCAGAAAGCTTTTCCACTCTGTCTGGCAAGGAAAACCTGCGCCAGCGCAGAAAACATCTCCCATCGTGTTCTGGACGTTGCACGGAGGTCTGCCAAGTGTTTGCATAAAGAAATGAAAAGTTGTCCAAAATAACTTCCTATCGAATGTTCATGTGATTGGAAAGGTCAGGAAAGTGTAAGGTACTGTTTTCTATCAGTTGGCAAGCTGCGCACACAATCCCAGTGTTGTACAGCTTCCTTCTTCACCTTTCTGATGCTGCCGCCTTCTCCGGCTCCCGGAGCCGAAGAAGCGGCTTCTTCGCGCAAAGACGATTGTACCGCTCACAGTGCTCTCTTAGCGCCGCTTCTGCCGAAAGAAGCCCGGGAGCGGCGCTTAACTGCGGAGAGCATCGTCCCTTCGTCTTTAGCGTCTTTTGTGGTCTACATCCTAGCAGAAAGGTTTTCCACTCTGTCTGGCAAGGAAAACCTGCGCCAGCACAGAAAACATCTCCCTTCGTGTTCTGGACGTTGTACGGAGGTCTGCCAAGTGTTTGAAAGAAACAAAGAAAAGTTGTCCAAAACAGCTTCCAATCGAAGATTCATGTGATTGGAAACGTCAGGAAAGTGTAAGGTACTGTTTTCTATCAGTTGGCAAGCTGCGCACACAATCCCAGTGTTGTACAGCTTCCTTCTTCACCTTTCCGATGCTGCCGCTCTCTCCGGCTCCCGGAGCCGAAGAAGCGGCTTCTTCGCGCAAAGACGATTGTACCGCTCACAGTGCTCTCTTAGCGCCGCTTCTGCCGAAAGAAGCCCGGGAGCGGTGCTTAGCTCCGGAGAGCCTCGTACCTTCGTCTTTAGCGTCTTTTGTGGTCTACATCCTAGCAGAAAGCTTTTCCACTCAGTCTGGCAAGGAAAACCTGCGCCAGCGCAGAAAACATCTCCCATCGTGTTCTGGACGTTGCACGGAGGTCTGCCAAGTGTTTGCATAAAGAAATGAAAAGTTGTCCAAAATAACTTCCTATCGAATGTTGATGTGATTGGAAAAGTCAGGAAAGTGGTAAGGTACTGTTTTCTATCAGTTGGCAAGCTGCGCACACAATCCCAGTGTTGTACAGCTTCCTTCTTCACCTTTCCGATGCTGCCGCTCTCTCCGGCTCCCGGAGCCGAAGAAGCGGCTTCTTCGCGCAAAGACGATTGTACCGCTCACAGTGCTCTCTTAGCGCCGCTTCTGCCGAAAGAAGCCCGGGAGCGGCGCTTAGCTCCGGAGAGCATCGTACCTTCGTCTTTAGCGTCTTTTGTGGTCTACATCCTAGCAGAAAGCTTTTCCACTCTGTCTGGCAAGGAAAACATGCGCCAGCACAGAAAACATCTCCCATCGTGTTCTGGACGTTGTACGGAGGTCTGCCAAGTGTTTGACAAGAAGAGAGGAAAAGTTGTCCAAAACAGCTTCCAATCGAATATTCATGTGATTGGAAAAGTCAGGAAAGTGGTAAGGTACTGTTTTCTATCAGTTGGCAAGCTGGCGCACACAATCCCAGTGTTGTACAGCTTCCTTCTTCACCTTTCCGATGCTGCTGCTCTCTCCGGCTCCCGGAGCCGAAGAAGCGGCTTCTTCGCGCAAAGACGATTGTACCGCTCACAGTGCTCTCTTAACGCCGCTTCTGCCGAATGAAGCCCGGGAGCGGCGCTTAACTCCGGAGAGCCTCGTACCATCTTCTTTAGCGTCTTTTGTGGTCTACATCCTAGCAGAAAGCTTTTCCACTCAGTCTGGCAAGGAAAACCTGCGCCAGCACAGAAAACATCTCCCATCGTGTTCTGGACGTTGCACGGAGGTCTGCCAAGTGTTTGAAAGAAACAAAGAAAAATTGTCCAAAACAGCTTCCAATCGAATGTTCATGTGATTGGAAAAGTCAGGAAAGTGGTAAGGTACTGTTTTCTATCAGTTGGCAAGCTGCGCACACAATCCCAGTGTTGTACAGCTTCCTTCTTCACCTTTCCGATGCTGCCGCTCTCTCCGGCTCCCGGAGCCGAAGAAGCGGCTTCTTCGCGCAAAGACGATTGTACCGCTCACAGTGCTCTCTTAGCGCCGCTTCTGCCGAAAGAAGCCCGGGAGCGGCGCTTAGCTCCGGAGAGCATCGTACCTTCGTCTTTAGCGTCTTTTGTGGTCTACATCCTAGCAGAAAGCTTTTCCACTCTGTCTGGCAAGGAAAACATGCGCCAGCACAGAAAACATCTCCCATCGTGTTCTGGACGTTGTACGGAGGTCTGCCAAGTGTTTGACAAGAAGAGAAGAAAAGTTGTCCAAAACAGCTTCCAATCGAATATTCATGTGATTGGAAAAGTCAGGAAAGTGGTAAGGTACTGTTTTCTATCAGTTGGCAAGCTGCGCACACAATCCCAGTGTTGTACAGCTTCCTTCTTCACCTTTCCGATGCTGCCGCTCTCTCCGGCTCCCGGAGCCGAAGAAGCGGCTTCTTCGCGCAAAGACGATTGTACCGCTCACAGTGCTCTCTTAGCGCCGCTTCTGCCGAAAGAAGCCCGGGAGCGGCGCTTAGCTCCGGAGAGCATCGTCCCTTCGTCTTTAGCGTCTTTTGTGGTCTACATCCTAGCAGAAAGCTTTTCCACTCTGTCTGGCAAGGAAAACATGCGCCAGCACAGAAAACATCTCCCATCGTGTTCTGGACGTTGTACGGAGGTCTGCCAAGTGTTTGACAAGAAGAGAGGAAAAGTTGTCCAAAACAGCTTCCAATCGAATATTCATGTGATTGGAAAAGTCAGGAAAGTGGTAAGGTACTGTTTTCTATCAGTTGGCAAGCTGGCGCACACAATCCCAGTGTTGTACAGCTTCCTTCTTCACCTTTCCGATGCTGCTGCTCTCTCCGGCTCCCGGAGCCGAAGAAGCGGCTTCTTCGCGCAAAGACGATTGTACCGCTCACAGTGCTCTCTTAACGCCGCTTCTGCCGAATGAAGCCCGGGAGCGGCGCTTAACTCCGGAGAGCCTCGTACCATCTTCTTTAGCGTCTTTTGTGGTCTACATCCTAGCAGAAAGCTTTTCCACTCAGTCTGGCAAGGAAAACATGCGCCAGCACAGAAAACATCTCCCATCGTGTTCTGGACGTTGCACGGAGGTCTGCCAAGTGTTTGAAAGAAACAAAGAAAAATTGTCCAAAACAGCTTCCAATCGAATGTTCATGTGATTGGAAAAGTCAGGAAAGTGGTAAGGTACTGTTTTCTATCAGTTGGCAAGCTGCGCACACAAGCCCAGTGTTGTACAGCTTCCTTCTTCACCTTTCCGATGCTGCCGCTCTCTCCGGCTCCCGGAGCCGAAGAAGCGGCTTCTTCGCGCAAAGACGATTGTACCGCTCACAGTGCTCTCTTAGCGCGGCTTCTGCCGAAAGAAGCCCGGGAGCGGCGCTTAGCTCCGGAGAGCATCGTCCCTTCGTCTTTAGCGTCTTTTGTGGTCTACATCCTAGCAGAAAGCTTTTCCACTCTGTCTGGCAAGGAAAACCTGCGCCAGCGCAGAAAACATCTCCCATCGTGTACTGGACGTTGCACGGAGGTCTGCCAAGTGTTTGCATAAAGAAATGAAAAGTTGTCCAAAATAACTTCCTATCGAATGTTCATGTGATTGGAAAGGTCAGGAAAGTGTTAGGTACTGTTTTCTATCAGTTGGCAAGCTGCGCACACAATCCCAGTGTTGTAAAGCTTCCTTCTTCACCTTTCCGATGCTGCCGCTCTCTCCGGCTCCCGGAGCCGAAGAAGCGGCTTCTTCGCGCAAAGACGATTGTACCGCTCACAGTGCTCTCTTAGCGCCGCTTCTGCCGAAAGAAGCCCGGGAGCGGCGCTTAGCTCCGGAGAGCATCGTACCTTCGTCTTTAGCGTCTTTTGTGGTCTACATCCTAGCAGAAAGCTTTTCCACTCTGTCTGGCAAGGAAAACCTGCGCAAGCACAGAAAACATCTCCCATCGTGTTCTGGACGTTGCACGGATGTCTGCCAAGTGTTTGAAAGAAACAAAGAAAAGTTGTCCAAAACAGCTTCCAATCGAATATTCATGTGATTGGAAAAGTCAGGAAAGTGGTAAGGTACTGTTTTCTATCAGTTGGCAAGCTGCGCACACAATCCCAGTGTTGTACAGCTTCCTTCTTCACCTTTCCGATGCTGCCGCTCTCTCCGGCTCCCGGAGCCGAAGAAGCGGCTTCTTCGCGCAAAGGCGATTGTACCGCTCACAGTGCTCTCTTAGCGCCGCTTCTGCCGAAAGAAGCCCGGGAGCGGTGCTTAGCTCCGGAGAGCCTCGTACCTTCGTCTTTAGCGTCTTTTGTGGTCTACATCCTAGCAGAAAGCTTTTCCACTCTGTCTGGCAAGGAAAACCTGCGCCAGCGCAGAAAACATCTCCCATCGTGTTCTGGACGTTGCACGGAGGTCTGCCAAGTGTTTGCATAAAGAAATGAAAAGTTGTCCAAAATAACTTCCTATCGATTGTTCATGTGATTGGAAAAGTCAGGAAAGTGGTAAGGTACTGTTTTCTATCAGTTGGCAAGCTGCGCACACAATCCCAGTGTTGTACAGCTTCCTTCTTCACCTTTCCGATGCTGCCGCTCTCTCCGGCTCCCGGAGCCGAAGAAGCGGCTTCTTCGCGCAAAGACGATTGTACCGCTCACAGTGCTCTCTTAGCGCGGCTTCTGCCGAAAGAAGCCCGGGAGCGGCGCTTAGCTCCGGAGAGCATCGTACCTTCGTCTTTAGCGTCTTTTGTGGTCTACATCCTAGCAGAAAGCTTTTCCACTCTGTCTGGCAAGGAAAACATGCGCCAGCGCAGAAAAAATCTCCCATCGTGTTCTGCACGTTGCACGGAGGTCTGCCAAGTGTTTGACAAGAAGAGAAGAAAAGTTGTCCAAAACAGCTTCCAATCGAATATTCATGTGATTGGAAAAGTCAGGAGAGTGGTAAGGTACTGTTTTCTATCAGTTGGCAAGCTGCGCACACAATACCAGTGTTGTACAGCTTCCTTCTTCACCTTTCCGATGCTGCCGCTCTCTCCGGCTCCCGGAGCCGAAGAAGCGGCTTCTTCGCGCAAAGACGATTGTACCGCTCACAGTGCTCTCTTAGCGCGGCTTCTGCCGAAAGAAGCCCGGGAGCGGTGCTTAGCTCCGGAGAGGCTCGTACCTTCGTCTTTAGCGTCTTTTGTGGTCTACATCCTAGCAGAAAGCTTTTCCACTCTGTCTGGCAAGGATAACCTGCGTCAGCACAGAAAACATCTGCCATCGTGTTCTGGACGTTGCACGTAGGTCTGCCAAGTGTTTGCATAAAGAAATGAAAAGTTGTCCAAAATAACTTCCTATCGAATGTTCATGTGATTGGAAAAGTCAGGAAAGTGGTAAGGTACTGTTTTCTATCAGTTGGCAAGCTGCGCACACAAGCCCAGTGTTGTACAGCTTCCTTCTTCACCTTTCCGATGCTGCCGCTCTCTCCGGCTCCCGGAGCCGAAGAAGCGGCTTCTTCGCGCAAAGACGATTGTACCGCTCACAGTGCTCTCTTAGCGCCGCTTCTGCCGAAAGAAGCCCGGGAGCGGCGCTTAGCTCCGGAGAGCATCGTCCCTTCGTCTTTAGCGTCTTTTGTGGTCTACATCCTAGCAGAAAGCTTTTCCACTCTGTCTGGCAAGGAAAACCTGCGCCAGCGCAGAAAACATCTCCCATCGTGTTCTGGACGTTGCACGGAGGTCTGCCAAGTGTTTGCATAAAGAAATGAAAAGTTGTCCAAAATAACTTCCTATCGAATGTTCATGTGATTGGAAAGGTCAGGAAAGTGTAAGGTACTGTTTTCTATCAGTTGGCAAGCTGCGCACACAATCCCAGTGTTGTACAGCTTCCTTCTTCACCTTTCCGATGCTGCCGCTCTCTCCGGCTCCCGGAGCCGAAGAAGCGGCTTCTTCGCGCAAAGACGATTGTACCGGTCACAGTGCTCTCTTAGCGCCGTTTCTGCCGAAAGAAGCCCGGGAGCGGCGCTTAGCTCAGGAGAGCATCGTACCTTCGTCTTTAGCGTCTTTTGTGGTCTACATCCTAGCAGAAAGCTTTTCCACTCTGTCTGGCAAGGAAAACCTGCGCAAGCACAGAAAACATCTCCCATCGTGTTCTGGACGTTGCACGGAGGTCTGCCAAGTGTTTGCATAAAGAAATGAAAAGTTGTCCAAAATAACTTCCTATCGATTGTTCATGTGATTGGAAAAGTCAGGAAAGTGGTAAGGTACTGTTTTCTATCAGTTGGCAAGCTGCGCACACAATCCCAGTGTTGTACAGCTTCCTTCTTCACCTTTCCGATGCTGCCGCTCTCTCCGGCTCCCGGAGCCGAAGAAGCGGCTTCTTCGCGCAAAGGCGATTGTACCGCTCACAGTGCTCTCTTAGCGCCGCTTCTGCCGAATGAAGCCCGGGAGCGGCGCTTAACTCCGGAGAGCCTCGTACCATCTTCTTTAGCGTCTTTTGTGGTCTACATCCTAGCAGAAAGCTTTTCCACTCTGTCTGGCAAGGAAAACCTGCGCCAGCGCAGAAAACATCTCCCATCGTGTTCTGGACGTTGCACGGAGGTCTGCCAAGTGTTTGCATAAAGAAATGAAAAGTTGTCCAAAATAACTTCCTATCGAATGTTCATGTGATTGGAAAGGTCAGGAAAGTGTAAGGTACTGTTTTCTATCAGTTGGCAAGCTGCGCACACAATCCCAGTGTTGTACAGCTTCCTTCTTCACCTTTCCGATGCTGCCGCCTTCTCCGGCTCCCGGAGCCGAAGAAGCGGCTTCTTCGCGCAAAGACGATTGTACCGCTCACAGTGCTCTCTTAGCGCCGCTTCTGCCGAAAGAAGCCCGGGAGCGGCGCTTAACTGCGGAGAGCATCGTCCCTTCGTCTTTAGCGTCTTTTGTGGTCTACATCCTAGCAGAAAGCTTTTCCACTCTGTCTGGCAAGGAAAACCTGCGCCAGCACAGAAAACATCTCCCTTCGTGTTCTGGACGTTGTACGGAGGTCTGCCAAGTGTTTGAAAGAAACAAAGAAAAGTTGTCCAAAACAGCTTCCAATCGAAGATTCATGTGATTGGAAACGTCAGGAAAGTGTAAGGTACTGTTTTCTATCAGTTGGCAAGCTGCGCACACAATCCCAGTGTTGTACAGCTTCCTTCTTCACCTTTCCGATGCTGCCGCTCTCTCCGGCTCCCGGAGCCGAAGAAGCGGCTTCTTCGCGCAAAGACGATTGTACCGCTCACAGTGCTCTCTTAGCGCCGCTTCTGCCGAAAGAAGCCCGGGAGCGGTGCTTAGCTCCGGAGAGCCTCGTACCTTCGTCTTTAGCGTCTTTTGTGGTCTACATCCTAGCAGAAAGCTTTTCCACTCAGTCTGGCAAGGAAAACCTGCGCCAGCGCAGAAAACATCTCCCATCGTGTTCTGGACGTTGCACGGAGGTCTGCCAAGTGTTTGCATAAAGAAATGAAAAGTTGTCCAAAATAACTTCCTATCGAATGTTGATGTGATTGGAAAAGTCAGGAAAGTGGTAAGGTACTGTTTTCTATCAGTTGGCAAGCTGCGCACACAATCCCAGTGTTGTACAGCTTCCTTCTTCACCTTTCCGATGCTGCCGCTCTCTCCGGCTCCCGGAGCCGAAGAAGCGGCTTCTTCGCGCAAAGACGATTGTACCGGTCACAGTGCTCTCTTAGCGCCGCTTCTGCCGAAAGAAGCCCGGGAGCGATGCTTAGCTCCGGAGAGGCTCGTACCTTCGTCTTTAGCGTCTTTTGTGGTCTACATCCTAGCAGAAAGCTTTTCCACTCTGTCTGGCAAGGAAAACCTGCGCCAGCGCAGAAAACATCTCCCATCGTGTTCTGGACGTTGCACGGAGGTCTGCCAAGTGTTTGCATAAAGAAATGAAAAGTTGTCCAAAATAACTTCCTATCGAATGTTCATGTGATTGGAAAAGTCAGGAAAGTGGTAAGGTACTGTTTTCTATCAGTTGGCAAGCTGCGCACACAAGCCCAGTGTTGTACAGCTTCCTTCTTCACCTTTCCGATGCTGCCGCTCTCTCCGGCTCCCGGAGCCGAAGAAGCGGCTTCTTCGCGCAAAGACGATTGTACCGCTCACAGTGCTCTCTTAGCGCGGCTTCTGCCGAAAGAAGCCCGGGAGCGGCGCTTAGCTCCGGAGAGCATCGTACCTTCGTCTTTAGCGTCTTTTGTGGTCTACATCCTAGCAGAAAGCTTTTCCACTCTGTCTGGCAAGGAAAACATGCGCCAGCACAGAAAACATCTCCCATCGTGTTCTGGACGTTGCACGGAGGTCTGCCAAGTGTTTGCATAAAGAAATGAAAAGTTGTCCAAAATAACTTCCTATCGAATGTTCATGTGATTGGAAAAGTCAGGAAAGTGGTAAGGTACTGTTTTCTATCAGTTGGCAAGCTGCGCACACAATCCCAGTGTTGTACAGCTTCCTTCTTCACCTTTCCGATGCTGCCGCTCTCTCCGGCTCCCGGAGCCGAAGAAGCGGCTTCTTCGCGCAAAGACGATTGTACCGCTCACAGTGCTCTCTTAGCGCCGCTTCTGCCGAAAGAAGCCCGGGAGCGGCGCTTAGCTCCGGAGAGCATCGTCCCTTCGTCTTTAGCGTCTTTTGTGGTCTACATCCTAGCAGAAAGCTTTTCCACTCTGTCTGGCAAGGAAAACCTGCGCAAGCACAGAAAACATCTCCCATCGTGTTCTGGACGTTGCACGGATGTCTGCCAAGTGTTTGCATAAAGAAATGAAAAGTTGTCCAAAATAACTTCCTATCGATTGTTCATGTGATTGGAAAAGTCAGGAAAGTGGTAAGGTACTGTTTTCTATCAGTTGGCAAGCTGCGCACACAATCCCAGTGTTGTACAGCTTCCTTCTTCACCTTTCCGATGCTGCCGCTCTCTCCGGCTCCCGGAGCCGAAGAAGCGGCTTCTTCGCGCAAAGACGATTGTACCGCTCACAGTGCTCTCTTAGCGCGGCTTCTGCCGAAAGAAGCCCGGGAGCGGCGCTTAGCTCCGGAGAGCATCGTACCTTCGTCTTTAGCGTCTTTTGTGGTCTACATCCTAGCAGAAAGCTTTTCCACTCTGTCTGGCAAGGAAAACATGCGCCAGCGCAGAAAACATCTCCCATCGTGTTCTGGAGGTTGCACGGAGGTCTGCCAAGTGTTTGACAAGAAGAGAAGAAAAGTTGTCCAAAACAGCTTCCAATCGAATATTCATGTGATTGGAAAAGTCAGGAGAGTGGTAAGGTACTGTTTTCTATCAGTTGGCAAGCTGCGCACACAATCCCAGTGTTGTACAGCTTCCTTCTTCACCTTTCCGATGCTGCCGCTCTCTCCGGCTCCCGGAGCCGAAGAAGCGGCTTCTTCGCGCAAAGACGATTGTACCGCTCACAGTGCTCTCTTAGCGCGGCTTCTGCCGAAAGAAGCCCGGGAGCGGTGCTTAGCTCCGGAGAGGCTCGTACCTTCGTCTTTAGCGTCTTTTGTGGTCTACATCCTAGCAGAAAGCTTTTCCACTCTGTCTGGCAAGGATAACCTGCGCCAGCACAGAAAACATCTCCCATCGTGTTCTGGACGTTGTACGGAGGTCTGCCAAGTGTTTGCATAAAGAAATGAAAAGTTGTCCAAAATAACTTCCTATCGAATGTTCATGTGATTGGAAAGGTCAGGAAAGTGTAAGGTACTGTTTTCTATCAGTTGGCAAGCTGCGCACACAATCCCAGTGTTGTACAGCTTCCTTCTTCACCTTTCCGATGCTGCCGCTCTCTCCGGCTCCCGGAGCCGAAGAAGCGGCTTCTTCGCGCAAAGACGATTGTACCGGTCACAGTGCTCTCTTAGCGCCGTTTCTGCCGAAAGAAGCCCGGGAGCGGCGCTTAGCTCAGGAGAGCATCGTACCTTCGTCTTTAGCGTCTTTTGTGGTCTACATCCTAGCAGAAAGCTTTTCCACTCTGTCTGGCAAGGAAAACCTGCGCAAGCACAGAAAACATCTCCCATCGTGTTCTGGACGTTGCACGGAGGTCTGCCAAGTGTTTGCATAAAGAAATGAAAAGTTGTCCAAAATAACTTCCTATCGATTGTTCATGTGATTGGAAAAGTCAGGAAAGTGGTAAGGTACTGTTTTCTATCAGTTGGCAAGCTGCGCACACAATCCCAGTGTTGTACAGCTTCCTTCTTCACCTTTCCGATGCTGCCGCTCTCTCCGGCTCCCGGAGCCGAAGAAGCGGCTTCTTCGCGCAAAGGCGATTGTACCGCTCACAGTGCTCTCTTAGCGCCGCTTCTGCCGAATGAAGCCCGGGAGCGGCGCTTAACTCCGGAGAGCCTCGTACCATCTTCTTTAGCGTCTTTTGTGGTCTACATCCTAGCAGAAAGCTTTTCCACTCTGTCTGGCAAGGAAAACCTGCGCCAGCGCAGAAAACATCTCCCATCGTGTTCTGGACGTTGCACGGAGGTCTGCCAAGTGTTTGCATAAAGAAATGAAAAGTTGTCCAAAATAACTTCCTATCGAATGTTCATGTGATTGGAAAGGTCAGGAAAGTGTAAGGTACTGTTTTCTATCAGTTGGCAAGCTGCGCACACAATCCCAGTGTTGTACAGCTTCCTTCTTCACCTTTCCGATGCTGCCGCCTTCTCCGGCTCCCGGAGCCGAAGAAGCGGCTTCTTCGCGCAAAGACGATTGTACCGCTCACAGTGCTCTCTTAGCGCCGCTTCTGCCGAAAGAAGCCCGGGAGCGGCGCTTAACTGCGGAGAGCATCGTCCCTTCGTCTTTAGCGTCTTTTGTGGTCTACATCCTAGCAGAAAGGTTTTCCACTCTGTCTGGCAAGGAAAACCTGCGCCAGCACAGAAAACATCTCCCTTCGTGTTCTGGACGTTGTACGGAGGTCTGCCAAGTGTTTGAAAGAAACAAAGAAAAGTTGTCCAAAACAGCTTCCAATCGAAGATTCATGTGATTGGAAACGTCAGGAAAGTGTAAGGTACTGTTTTCTATCAGTTGGCAAGCTGCGCACACAATCCCAGTGTTGTACAGCTTCCTTCTTCACCTTTCCGATGCTGCCGCTCTCTCCGGCTCCCGGAGCCGAAGAAGCGGCTTCTTCGCGCAAAGACGATTGTACCGCTCACAGTGCTCTCTTAGCGCCGCTTCTGCCGAAAGAAGCCCGGGAGCGGTGCTTAGCTCCGGAGAGCCTCGTACCTTCGTCTTTAGCGTCTTTTGTGGTCTACATCCTAGCAGAAAGCTTTTCCACTCTGTCTGGCAAGGAAAACCTGCGCCAGCGCAGAAAACATCTCCCATCGTGTTCTGGACGTTGCACGGAGGTCTGCCAAGTGTTTGCATAAAGAAATGAAAAGTTGTCCAAAATAACTTCCTATCGAATGTTCATGTGATTGGAAAAGTCAGGAAAGTGGTAAGGTACTGTTTTCTATCAGTTGGCAAGCTGCGCACACAATCCCAGTGTTGTACAGCTTCCTTCTTCACCTTTCCGATGCTGCCGCTCTCTCCGGCTCCCGGAGCCGAAGAAGCGGCTTCTTCGCGCAAAGACGATTGTACCGCTCACAGTGCTCTCTTAGCGCCGCTTCTGCCGAAAGAAGCCCGGGAGCGGCGCTTAGCTCCGGAGAGCATCGTACCTTCGTCTTTAGCGTCTTTTGTGGTCTACATCCTAGCAGAAAGCTTTTCCACTCTGTCTGGCAAGGAAAACATGCGCCAGCACAGAAAACATCTCCCATCGTGTTCTGGACGTTGTACGGAGGTCTGCCAAGTGTTTGACAAGAAGAGAGGAAAAGTTGTCCAAAACAGCTTCCAATCGAATATTCATGTGATTGGAAAAGTCAGGAAAGTGGTAAGGTACTGTTTTCTATCAGTTGGCAAGCTGGCGCACACAATCCCAGTGTTGTACAGCTTCCTTCTTCACCTTTCCGATGCTGCTGCTCTCTCCGGCTCCCGGAGCCGAAGAAGCGGCTTCTTCGCGCAAAGACGATTGTACCGCTCACAGTGCTCTCTTAACGCCGCTTCTGCCGAATGAAGCCCGGGAGCGGCGCTTAACTCCGGAGAGCCTCGTACCATCTTCTTTAGCGTCTTTTGTGGTCTACATCCTAGCAGAAAGCTTTTCCACTCAGTCTGGCAAGGAAAACCTGCGCCAGCACAGAAAACATCTCCCATCGTGTTCTGGACGTTGCACGGAGGTCTGCCAAGTGTTTGAAAGAAACAAAGAAAAATTGTCCAAAACAGCTTCCAATCGAATGTTCATGTGATTGGAAAAGTCAGGAAAGTGGTAAGGTACTGTTTTCTATCAGTTGGCAAGCTGCGCACACAAGCCCAGTGTTGTACAGCTTCCTTCTTCACCTTTCCGATGCTGCCGCTCTCTCCGGCTCCCGGAGCCGAAGAAGCGGCTTCTTCGCGCAAAGACGATTGTACCGCTCACAGTGCTCTCTTAGCGCCGCTTCTGCCGAAAGAAGCCCGGGAGCGGCGCTTAGCTCCGGAGAGCATCGTACCTTCGTCTTTAGCGTCTTTTGTGGTCTACATCCTAGCAGAAAGCTTTTCCACTCTGTCTGGCAAGGAAAACATGCGCCAGCACAGAAAACATCTCCCATCGTGTTCTGGACGTTGTACGGAGGTCTGCCAAGTGTTTGACAAGAAGAGAGGAAAAGTTGTCCAAAACAGCTTCCAATCGAATATTCATGTGATTGGAAAAGTCAGGAAAGTGGTAAGGTACTGTTTTCTATCAGTTGGCAAGCTGGCGCACACAATCCCAGTGTTGTACAGCTTCCTTCTTCACCTTTCCGATGCTGCTGCTCTCTCCGGCTCCCGGAGCCGAAGAAGCGGCTTCTTCGCGCAAAGACGATTGTACCGCTCACAGTGCTCTCTTAACGCCGCTTCTGCCGAATGAAGCCCGGGAGCGGCGCTTAACTCCGGAGAGCCTCGTACCATCTTCTTTAGCGTCTTTTGTGGTCTACATCCTAGCAGAAAGCTTTTCCACTCAGTCTGGCAAGGAAAACCTGCGCCAGCACAGAAAACATCTCCCATCGTGTTCTGGACGTTGCACGGAGGTCTGCCAAGTGTTTGAAAGAAACAAAGAAAAATTGTCCAAAACAGCTTCCAATCGAATGTTCATGTGATTGGAAAAGTCAGGAAAGTGGTAAGGTACTGTTTTCTATCAGTTGGCAAGCTGCGCACACAAGCCCAGTGTTGTACAGCTTCCTTCTTCACCTTTCCGATGCTGCCGCTCTCTCCGGCTCCCGGAGCCGAAGAAGCGGCTTCTTCGCGCAAAGACGATTGTACCGCTCACAGTGCTCTCTTAGCGCCGCTTCTGCCGAAAGAAGCCCGGGAGCGGCGCTTAGCTCCGGAGAGCATCGTCCCTTCGTCTTTAGCGTCTTTTGTGGTCTACATCCTAGCAGAAAGCTTTTCCACTCTGTCTGGCAAGGAAAACCTGCGCCAGCGCAGAAAACATCTCCCATCGTGTTCTGGACGTTGCACGGAGGTCTGCCAAGTGTTTGCATAAAGAAATGAAAAGTTGTCCAAAATAACTTCCTATCGAATGTTCATGTGATTGGAAAGGTCAGGAAAGTGTTAGGTACTGTTTTCTATCAGTTGGCAAGCTGCGCACACAATCCCAGTGTTGTAAAGCTTCCTTCTTCACCTTTCCGATGCTGCCGCTCTCTCCGGCTCCCGGAGCCGAAGAAGCGGCTTCTTCGCGCAAAGACGATTGTACCGCTCACAGTGCTCTCTTAGCGCCGCTTCTGCCGAAAGAAGCCCGGGAGCGGCGCTTAGCTCCGGAGAGCATCGTACCTTCGTCTTTAGCGTCTTTTGTGGTCTACATCCTAGCAGAAAGCTTTTCCACTCTGTCTGGCAAGGAAAACCTGCGCAAGCACAGAAAACATCTCCCATCGTGTTCTGGACGTTGCACGGATGTCTGCCAAGTGTTTGAAAGAAACAAAGAAAAGTTGTCCAAAACAGCTTCCAATCGAATATTCATGTGATTGGAAAAGTCAGGAAAGTGGTAAGGTACTGTTTTCTATCAGTTGGCAAGCTGCGCACACAATCCCAGTGTTGTACAGCTTCCTTCTTCACCTTTCCGATGCTGCCGCTCTCTCCGGCTCCCGGAGCCGAAGAAGCGGCTTCTTCGCGCAAAGGCGATTGTACCGCTCACAGTGCTCTCTTAGCGCGGCTTCTGCCGAAAGAACCCCGGGAGCGGTGCTTAGCTCCGGAGAGCCTCGTACCTTCGTCTTTAGCGTCTTTTGTGGTCTACATCCTAGCAGAAAGCTTTTCCACTCTGTCTGGCAAGGAAAACCTGCGCCAGCGCAGAAAACATCTCCCATCGTGTTCTGGACGTTGCACGGAGGTCTGCCAAGTGTTTGCATAAAGAAATGAAAAGTTGTCCAAAATAACTTCCTATCGATTGTTCATGTGATTGGAAAAGTCAGGAAAGTGGTAAGGTACTGTTTTCTATCAGTTGGCAAGCTGCGCACACAATCCCAGTGTTGTACAGCTTCCTTCTTCACCTTTCCGATGCTGCCGCTCTCTCCGGCTCCCGGAGCCGAAGAAGCGGCTTCTTCGCGCAAAGACGATTGTACCGCTCACAGTGCTCTCTTAGCGCGGCTTCTGCCGAAAGAAGCCCGGGAGCGGCGCTTAGCTCCGGAGAGCATCGTACCTTCGTCTTTAGCGTCTTTTGTGGTCTACATCCTAGCAGAAAGCTTTTCCACTCTGTCTGGCAAGGAAAACATGCGCCAGCGCAGAAAAAATCTCCCATCGTGTTCTGCACGTTGCACGGAGGTCTGCCAAGTGTTTGACAAGAAGAGAAGAAAAGTTGTCCAAAACAGCTTCCAATCGAATATTCATGTGATTGGAAAAGTCAGGAGAGTGGTAAGGTACTGTTTTCTATCAGTTGGCAAGCTGCGCACACAATCCCAGTGTTGTACAGCTTCCTTCTTCACCTTTCCGATGCTGCCGCTCTCTCCGGCTCCCGGAGCCGAAGAAGCGGCTTCTTCGCGCAAAGACGATTGTACCGCTCACAGTGCTCTCTTAGCGCGGCTTCTGCCGAAAGAAGCCCGGGAGCGGTGCTTAGCTCCGGAGAGGCTCGTACCTTCGTCTTTAGCGTCTTTTGTGGTCTACATCCTAGCAGAAAGCTTTTCCACTCTGTCTGGCAAGGATAACCTGCGTCAGCACAGAAAACATCTCCCATCGTGTTCTGGACGTTGCACGTAGGTCTGCCAAGTGTTTGCATAAAGAAATGAAAAGTTGTCCAAAATAACTTCCTATCGAATGTTCATGTGATTGGAAAAGTCAGGAAAGTGGTAAGGTACTGTTTTCTATCAGTTGGCAAGCTGCGCACACAAGCCCAGTGTTGTACAGCTTCCTTCTTCACCTTTCCGATGCTGCCGCTCTCTCCGGCTCCCGGAGCCGAAGAAGCGGCTTCTTCGCGCAAAGACGATTGTACCGCTCACAGTGCTCTCTTAGCGCCGCTTCTGCCGAAAGAAGCCCGGGAGCGGCGCTTAGCTCCGGAGAGCATCGTCCCTTCGTCTTTAGCGTCTTTTGTGGTCTACATCCTAGCAGAAAGCTTTTCCACTCTGTCTGGCAAGGAAAACCTGCGCCAGCGCAGAAAACATCTCCCATCGTGTTCTGGACGTTGCACGGAGGTCTGCCAAGTGTTTGCATAAAGAAATGAAAAGTTGTCCAAAATAACTTCCTATCGAATGTTCATGTGATTGGAAAGGTCAGGAAAGTGTAAGGTACTGTTTTCTATCAGTTGGCAAGCTGCGCACACAATCCCAGTGTTGTACAGCTTCCTTCTTCACCTTTCCGATGCTGCCGCTCTCTCCGGCTCCCGGAGCCGAAGAAGCGGCTTCTTCGCGCAAAGACGATTGTACCGGTCACAGTGCTCTCTTAGCGCCGTTTCTGCCGAAAGAAGCCCGGGAGCGGCGCTTAGCTCAGGAGAGCATCGTACCTTCGTCTTTAGCGTCTTTTGTGGTCTACATCCTAGCAGAAAGCTTTTCCACTCTGTCTGGCAAGGAAAACCTGCGCAAGCACAGAAAACATCTCCCATCGTGTTCTGGACGTTGCACGGAGGTCTGCCAAGTGTTTGCATAAAGAAATGAAAAGTTGTCCAAAATAACTTCCTATCGATTGTTCATGTGATTGGAAAAGTCAGGAAAGTGGTAAGGTACTGTTTTCTATCAGTTGGCAAGCTGCGCACACAATCCCAGTGTTGTACAGCTTCCTTCTTCACCTTTCCGATGCTGCCGCTCTCTCCGGCTCCCGGAGCCGAAGAAGCGGCTTCTTCGCGCAAAGGCGATTGTACCGCTCACAGTGCTCTCTTAGCGCCGCTTCTGCCGAATGAAGCCCGGGAGCGGCGCTTAACTCCGGAGAGCCTCGTACCATCTTCTTTAGCGTCTTTTGTGGTCTACATCCTAGCAGAAAGCTTTTCCACTCTGTCTGGCAAGGAAAACCTGCGCCAGCGCAGAAAACATCTCCCATCGTGTTCTGGACGTTGCACGGAGGTCTGCCAAGTGTTTGCATAAAGAAATGAAAAGTTGTCCAAAATAACTTCCTATCGAATGTTCATGTGATTGGAAAGGTCAGGAAAGTGTAAGGTACTGTTTTCTATCAGTTGGCAAGCTGCGCACACAATCCCAGTGTTGTACAGCTTCCTTCTTCACCTTTCCGATGCTGCCGCCTTCTCCGGCTCCCGGAGCCGAAGAAGCGGCTTCTTCGCGCAAAGACGATTGTACCGCTCACAGTGCTCTCTTAGCGCCGCTTCTGCCGAAAGAAGCCCGGGAGCGGCGCTTAACTGCGGAGAGCATCGTCCCTTCGTCTTTAGCGTCTTTTGTGGTCTACATCCTAGCAGAAAGCTTTTCCACTCTGTCTGGCAAGGAAAACCTGCGCCAGCACAGAAAACATCTCCCTTCGTGTTCTGGACGTTGTACGGAGGTCTGCCAAGTGTTTGAAAGAAACAAAGAAAAGTTGTCCAAAACAGCTTCCAATCGAAGATTCATGTGATTGGAAACGTCAGGAAAGTGTAAGGTACTGTTTTCTATCAGTTGGCAAGCTGCGCACACAATCCCAGTGTTGTACAGCTTCCTTCTTCACCTTTCCGATGCTGCCGCTCTCTCCGGCTCCCGGAGCCGAAGAAGCGGCTTCTTCGCGCAAAGACGATTGTACCGCTCACAGTGCTCTCTTAGCGCCGCTTCTGCCGAAAGAAGCCCGGGAGCGGTGCTTAGCTCCGGAGAGCCTCGTACCTTCGTCTTTAGCGTCTTTTGTGGTCTACATCCTAGCAGAAAGCTTTTCCACTCAGTCTGGCAAGGAAAACCTGCGCCAGCGCAGAAAACATCTCCCATCGTGTTCTGGACGTTGCACGGAGGTCTGCCAAGTGTTTGCATAAAGAAATGAAAAGTTGTCCAAAATAACTTCCTATCGAATGTTGATGTGATTGGAAAAGTCAGGAAAGTGGTAAGGTACTGTTTTCTATCAGTTGGCAAGCTGCGCACACAATCCCAGTGTTGTACAGCTTCCTTCTTCACCTTTCCGATGCTGCCGCTCTCTCCGGCTCCCGGAGCCGAAGAAGCGGCTTCTTCGCGCAAAGACGATTGTACCGGTCACAGTGCTCTCTTAGCGCCGCTTCTGCCGAAAGAAGCCCGGGAGCGATGCTTAGCTCCGGAGAGGCTCGTACCTTCGTCTTTAGCGTCTTTTGTGGTCTACATCCTAGCAGAAAGCTTTTCCACTCTGTCTGGCAAGGAAAACCTGCGCCAGCGCAGAAAACATCTCCCATCGTGTTCTGGACGTTGCACGGAGGTCTGCCAAGTGTTTGCATAAAGAAATGAAAAGTTGTCCAAAACAGCTTCCAATCGAATATTCATGTGATTGGAAAAGTCAGGAGAGTGGTAAGGTACTGTTTTCTATCAGTTGGCAAGCTGCGCACACAATCCCAGTGTTGTACAGCTTCCTTCTTCACCTTGCCGATGCTGCCGCTCTCTCCGGCTCCCGGAGCCGAAGAAGCGGCTTCTTCGCGCAAAGACGATTGTACCGCTCACAGTGCTCTCTTAGCGCGGCTTCTGCCGAAAGAAGCCCGGGAGCGGTGCTTAGCTCCGGAGAGCCTCGTACCTTCGTCTTTAGCGTCTTTTGTGGTCTACATCCTAGCAGAAAGCTTTTCCACTCTGTCTGGCAAGGAAAACCTGCGCCAGCACAGAAAACATCTCCCATCGTGTTCTGGACGTTGTACGGAGGTCTGCCAAGTGTTTGCATAAAGAAATGAAAAGTTGTCCAAAATAACTTCCTATCGAATGTTCATGTGATTGGAAAAGTCAGGAAAGTGGTAAGGTACTGTTTTCTATCAGTTGGCAAGCTGCGCACACAATACCAGTGTTGTACAGCTTCCTTCTTCACCTTTCCGATGCTGCCGCTCTCTCCGGCTCCCGGAGCCGAAGAAGCGGCTTCTTCGCGCAAAGGCGATTGTACCGCTCACAGTGCTCTCTTAGCGCGGCTTCTGCCGAAAGAAGCCCGGGAGCGGTGCTTAGCTCCGGAGAGCCTCGTACCTTCGTCTTTAGCGTCTTTTGTGGTCTACATCCTAGCAGAAAGCTTTTCCACTCTGTCTGGCAAGGAAAACCTGCGCCAGCGCAGAAAACATCTCCCATCGTGTTCTGGACGTTGCACGGAGGTCTGCCAAGTGTTTGCATAAAGAAATGAAAAGTTGTCCATAACAGCTTCCAATCGAATATTCCTGTGATTGGAAAAGTCAGGAAAGTGGTAAGGTACTGTTTTCTATCAGTTGGCAAGCTGCGCACACAATCCCAGTGTTGTACAGCTTCCTTCTTCACCTTTCCGATGCTGCCGCTCTCTCCGGCTCCCGGAGCCGAAGAAGCGGCTTCTTCGCGCAAAGACGATTGTACCGCTCACAGTGCTCTCTTAGCGCCGCTTGTGCCGAAAGAAGCCCGGGAGCGGCGCTTAGCTCCGGAGAGCATCGTACCTTCGTCTTTAGCGTCTTTTGTGGTCTACATCCTAGCAGAAAGCTTTTCCACTCTGTCTGGCAAGGAAAACCTGCGCCAGCGCAGAAAACATCTCCCATCGTGTTCTGGACGTTGCACGGAGGTCTGCCAAGTGTTTGCATAAAGAAATGAAAAGTTGTCCAAAATAACTTCCTATTGAATGTTCATGTGATTGGAAAAGTCAGGAAAGTGGTAAGGTACTGTTTTCTATCAGTTGGCAAGCTGCGCACACAAGCCCAGTGTTGTACAGCTTCCTTCTTCACCTTTCCGATGCTGCCGCTCTCTCCGGCTCCCGGAGCCGAAGAAGCGGCTTCTTCGCGCAAAGACGATTGTACCGCTCACAGTGCTCTCTTAGCGCGGCTTCTGCCGAAAGAAGCCCGGGAGCGGCGCTTAGCTCCGGAGAGCATCGTACCTTCGTCTTTAGCGTCTTTTGTGGTCTACATCCTAGCAGAAAGCTTTTCCACTCTGTCTGGCAAGGAAAACATGCGCCAGCGCAGAAAACATCTCCCATCGTGTTCTGGACGTTGCACGGAGGTCTGCCAAGTGTTTGACAAGAAGAGAAGAAAAGTTGTCCAAAACAGCTTCCAATCGAATATTCATGTGATTGGAAAAGTCAGGAGAGTGGTAAGGTACTGTTTTCTATCAGTTGGCAAGCTGCGCACACAATCCCAGTGTTGTACAGCTTCCTTCTTCACCTTTCCGATGCTGCCGCTCTCTCCGGCTCCCGGAGCCGAAGAAGCGGCTTCTTCGCGCAAAGACGATTGTACCGCTCACAGTGCTCTCTTAGCGCGGCTTCTGCCGAAAGAAGCCCGGGAGCGGTGCTTAGCTCCCGAGAGGCTCGTACCTTCGTCTTTAGCGTCTTTTGTGGTCTACATCCTAGCAGAAAGCTTTTCCACTCTGTCTGGCAAGGATAACCTGCGCCAGCACGGAAAACATCTCCCATCGTGTTCTGGACGTTGTACGGAGGTCTGCCAAGTGTTTGCATAAAGAAATGAAAAGTTGTCCAAAATAACTTCCTATCGAATGTTCATGTGATTGGAAAAGTCAGGAAAGTGGTAAGGTACTGTTTTCTATCAGTTGGCAAGCTGCGCACACAATCCCAGTGTTGTACAGCTTCCTTCTTCACCTTTCCGATGCTGCCGCTCTCTCCGGCTCCCGGAGCCGAAGAAGCGGCTTCTTCGCGCAAAGACGATTGTACCGCTCACAGTGCTCTCTTAGCGCGGCTTCTGCCGAAAGAAGCCCGGGAGCGGCGCTTAGCTCCGGAGAGCCTCGTACCTTCGTCTTTAGCGTCTTTTGTGGTCTACATCCTAGCAGAAAGCTTTTCCACTCTGTCTGGCAAGGAAAACCTGCGCCAGCGCAGAAAACATCTCCCATCGTGTTCTGGACGTTGCACGGAGGTCTGCCAAGTGTTTGCATAAAGAAATGAAAAGTTGTCCAAAACAGCTTCCAATCGAATGTTCATGTGATTGGAAAAGTCAGGAGAGTGGTAAGGTACTGTTTTCTATCAGTTGGCAAGCTGCGCACACAATCCCAGTGTTGTACAGCTTCCTTCTTCACCTTTCCGATGCTGCCGCTCTCTCCGGCTCCCGGAGCCGAAGAAGCGGCTTCTTCGCGCAAAGACGATTGTACCGCTCACAGTGCTCTCTTAGCGCCGCTTCTGCCGAATGAAGCCCGGGAGCGGCGCTTAACTCCGGAGAGCCTCGTACCATCTTCTTTAGCGTCTTTTGTGGTCTACATCCTAGCAGAAAGCTTTTCCACTCTGTCTGGCAAGGAAAACCTGCGCCAGCGCAGAAAACATCTCCCATCGTGTTCTGGACGTTGCACGGAGGTCTGCCAAGTGTTTGCATAAAGAAATGAAAAGTTGTCCAAAATAACTTCCTATCGAATGTTCATGTGATTGGAAAAGTCAGGAAAGTGGTAAGGTACTGTTTTCTATCAGTTGGCAAGCTGCGCACACAATCCCAGTGTTGTACAGCTTCCTTCTTCACCTTTCCGATGCTGCCGCTCTCTCCGGCTCCCGGAGCCGAAGAAGCGGCTTCTTCGCGCAAAGACGATTGTACCGCTCACAGTGCTCTCTTAGCGCGGCTTCTGCCGAAAGAAGCCCGGGAGCGGCGCTTAGCTCCGGAGAGCATCGTACCTTCGTCTTTAGCGTCTTTTGTGGTCTACATCCTAGCAGAAAGCTTTTCCACTCTGTCTGGCAAGGAAAACATGCGCCAGCGCAGAAAACATCTCCCATCGTGTTCTGGACGTTGTACGGAGGTCTGCCAAGTGTTTGACAAGAAGAGAAGAATAGTTGTCCAAAACAGCTTCCAATCGAATATTCATGTGATTGGAAAAGTCAGGAGAGTGGTAAGGTACTGTTTTCTATCAGTTGGCAAGCTGCGCACACAATCCCAGTGTTGTACAGCTTCCTTCTTCACCTTTCCGATGCTGCCGCTCTCTCCGGCTCCCGGAGCCGAAGAAGCGGCTTCTTCGCGCAAAGACGATTGTACCGCTCACAGTGCTCTCTTAGCGCCGCTTCTGCCGAAAGAAGCCCGGGAGCGGCGCTTAGCTCCGGAGAGCATCGTACCTTCGTCTTTAGCGTCTTTTGTGGTCTACATCCTAGCAGAAAGCTTTTCCACTCTGTCTGGCAAGGAAAACCTGCGCAAGCACAGAAAACATCTCCCATCGTGTTCTGGACGTTGCACGGATGTCTGCCAAGTGTTTGAAAGAAACAAAGAAAAGTTGTCCAAAACAGCTTCCAATCGAATATTCATGTGATTGGAAAAGTCAGGAAAGTGGTAAGGTACTGTTTTCTATCAGTTGGCAAGCTGCGCACACAATCCCAGTGTTGTACAGCTTCCTTCTTCACCTTTCCGATGCTGCCGCTCTCTCCGGCTCCCGGAGCCGAAGAAGCGGCTTCTTCGCGCAAAGGCGATTGTACCGCTCACAGTGCTCTCTTAGCGCCGCTTCTGCCGAAAGAAGCCCGGGAGCGGTGCTTAGCTCCGGAGAGCCTCGTACCTTCGTCTTTAGCGTCTTTTGTGGTCTACATCCTAGCAGAAAGCTTTTCCACTCTGTCTGGCAAGGAAAACCTGCGCCAGCGCAGAAAACATCTCCCATCGTGTTCTGGACGTTGTACGGAGGTCTGCCAAGTGTTTGCATAAAGAAATGAAAAGTTGTCCAAAATAACTTCCTATCGAATGTTCATGTGATTGGAAAGGTCAGGAAAGTGTAAGGTACTGTTTTCTATCAGTTGGCAAGCTGCGCACACAATCCCAGTGTTGTACAGCTTCCTTCTTCACCTTTCCGATGCTGCCGCTCTCTCCGGCTCCCGGAGCCGAAGAAGCGGCTTCTTCGCGCAAAGACGATTGTACCGCTCACAGTGCTCTCTTAGCGCCGCTTCTGCCGAAAGAAGCCCGGGAGCGGCGCTTAGCTCCGGAGAGCATCGTCCCTTCGTCTTTAGCGTCTTTTGTGGTCTACATCCTAGCAGAAAGCTTTTCCACTCTGTCTGGCAAGGAAAACATGCGCCAGCACAGAAAACATCTCCCTTCGTGTTCTGGACGTTGTACGGAGGTCTGCCAAGTGTTTGAAAGAAACAAAGAAAAGTTGTCCAAAACAGCTTCCAATCGAATATTCTGTGATTGGAAACGTCAGGAAAGTGTAAGGTACTGTTTTCTATCAGTTGGCAAGCTGCGCACACAATCCCAGTGTTGTACAGCTTCCTTCTTCACCTTTCCGATGCTGCCGCTCTCTCCGGCTCCCGGAGCCGAAGAAGCGGCTTCTTCGCGCAAAGACGATTGTACCGCTCACAGTGCTCTCTTAGCGCCGCTTCTGCCGAAAGAAGCCCGGGAGCGGTGCTTAGCTCCGGAGAGCCTCGTACCTTCGTCTTTAGCGTCTTTTGTGGTCTACATCCTAGCAGAAAGCTTTTCCACTCTGTCTGGCAAGGAAAACCTGCGCCAGCGCAGAAAACATCTCCCATCGTGTTCTGGACGTTGCACGGAGGTCTGCCAAGTGTTTGCATAAAGAAATGAAAAGTTGTCCAAAACAGCTTCCAATCGAATATTCCTGTGATTGGAAAAGTCAGGAAAGTGGTAAGGTACTGTTTTCTATCAGTTGGCAAGCTGCGCACACAAGCCCAGTGTTGTACAGCTTCCTTCTTCACCTTTCCGATGCTGCCGCTCTCTCCGGCTCCCGGAGCCGAAGAAGCGGCTTCTTCGCGCAAAGGCGATTGTACCGCTCACAGTGCTCTCTTAGCGCCGCTTCTGCCGAAAGAAGCCCGGGAGCGGTGCTTAGCTCCGGAGAGCCTCGTACCTTCGTCTTTAGCGTCTTTTGTGGTCTACATCCTAGCAGAAAGCTTTTCCACTCAGTCTGGCAAGGAAAACCTGCGCCAGCGCAGAAAACATCTCCCATCGTGTTCTGGACGTTGCACGGAGGTCTGCCAAGTGTTTGCATAAAGAAATGAAAAGTTGTCCAAAACAGCTTCCTATCGAATATTCCTGTGATTGGAAAAGTCAGGAAAGTGGTAAGGTACTGTTTTCTATCAGTTGGCAAGCTGCGCACACAAGCCCAGTGTTGTACAGCTTCCTTCTTCACCTTTCCGATGCTGCCGCTCTCTCCGGCTCCCGGAGCCGAAGAAGCGGCTTCTTCGCGCAAAGACGATTGTACCGCTCACAGTGCTCTCTTAGCGCCGCTTCTGCCGAAAGAAGCCCGGGAGCGGCGCTTAGCTCCGGAGAGCATCGTCCCTTCGTCTTTAGCGTCTTTTGTGGTCTACATCCTAGCAGAAAGCTTTTCCACTCTGTCTGGCAAGGAAAACATGCGCCAGCACAGAAAACATCTCCCATCGTGTTCTGGACGTTGTACGGAGGTCTGCCAAGTGTTTGACAAGAAGAGAGGAAAAGTTGTCCAAAACAGCTTCCAATCGAATATTCATGTGATTGGAAAAGTCAGGAGAGTGGTAAGGTACTGTTTTCTATCAGTTGGCAAGCTGGCGCACACAATCCCAGTGTTGTACAGCTTCCTTCTTCACCTTTCCGATGCTGCCGCTCTCTCCGGCTCCCGGAGCCGAAGAAGCGGCTTCTTCGCGCAAAGACGATTGTACCGCTCACAGTGCTCTCTTAACGCCGCTTCTGCCGAATGAAGCCCGGGAGCGGCGCTTAACTCCGGAGAGCCACGTACCATCTTCTTTAGCGTCTTTTGTGGTCTACATCCTAGCAGAAAGCTTTTCCACTCAGTCTGGCAAGGAAAACCTGCGCAAGCACAGAAAACATCTCCCATCGTGTTCTGGACGTTGCACGGAGGTCTGCCAAGTGTTTGAAAGAAACAAACAAAAGTTGTCCAAAATAACTTCCTATCGAATGTTGATGTGATTGGAAAAGTCAGGAAAGTGGTAAGGTACTGTTTTCTATCAGTTGGCAAGCTGCGCACACAATCCCAGTGTTGTACAGCTTCCTTCTTCACCTTTCCGATGCTGCCGCTCTCTCCGGCTCCCGGAGCCGAAGAAGCGGCTTCTTCGCGCAAAGACGATTGTACCGCTCACAGTGCTCTCTTAGCGCCGCTTCTGCCGAAAGAAGCCCGGGAGCGGTGCTTAGCTCCGGAGAGCCTCGTACCTTCGTCTTTAGCGTCTTTTGTGGTCTACATCCTAGCAGAAAGCTTTTCCACTCAGTCTGGCAAGGAAAACCTGCGCCAGCACAGAAAACATCTCCCATCGTGTTCTGGATGTTGCACGGAGGTCTGCCAAGTGTTTGCATAAAGAAATGAAAAGTTGTCCAAAATAACTTCCTATCGAATGTTCATGTGATTGGAAAAGTCAGGAAAGTGGTAAGGTACTGTTTTCTATCAGTTGGCAAGCTGCGCACACAATCCCAGTGTTGTACAGCTTCCTTCTTCACCTTTCCGATGCTGCCGCTCTCTCCGGCTCCCGGAGCCGAAGAAGCGGCTTCTTCGCGCAAAGACGATTGTACCGCTCACAGTGCTCTCTTAGCGCGGCTTCTGCCGAAAGAAGCCCGGGAGCGGCGCTTAGCTCCGGAGAGCCTCGTACCTTCGTCTTTAGCGTCTTTTGTGGTCTACATCCTAGCAGAAAGCTTTTCCACTCTGTCTGGCAAGGAAAACCTGCGCCAGCGCAGAAAACATCTCCCATCGTGTTCTGGACGTTGCACGGATGTCTGCCAAGTGTTTGCATAAAGAAATGAAAAGTTGTCCAAAATAACTTCCTATCGAATGTTCATGTGATTGGAAAAGTCAGGAAAGTGGTAAGGTACTGTTTTCTATCAGTTGGCAAGCTGCGCACACAATCCCAGTGTTGTACAGCTTCCTTCTTCACCTTTCCGATGCTGCCGCTCTCTCCGGCTCCCGGAGCCGAAGAAGCGGCTTCTTCGCGCAAAGACGATTGTACCGCTCACAGTGCTCTCTTAGCGCGGCTTCTGCCGAAAGAAGCCCGGGAGCGGCGCTTAGCTCCGGAGAGCATCGTCCCTTCGTCTTTAGCGTCTTTTGTGGTCTACATCCTAGCAGAAAGCTTTTCCACTCTGTCTGGCAAGGAAAACATGCGCAAGCACAGAAAACATCTCCCATCGTGTTCTGGACGTTGCACGGATGTCTGCCAAGTGTTTGAAAGAAACAAAGAAAAGTTGTCCAAAACAGCTTCCAATCGAATATTCATGTGATTGGAAAAGTCAGGAAAGTGGTAAGGTACTGTTTTCTATCAGTTGGCAAGCTGCGCACACAATCCCAGTGTTGTACAGCTTCCTTCTTCACCTTTCCGATGCTGCCGCTCTCTCCGGCTCCCGGAGCCGAAGAAGCGGCTTCTTCGCGCAAAGGCGATTGTACCGCTCACAGTGCTCTCTTAGCGCCGCTTCTGCCGAAAGAAGCCCGGGAGCGGTGCTTAGCTCCGGAGAGCCTCGTACCTTCGTCTTTAGCGTCTTTTGTGGTCTACATCCTAGCAGAAAGCTTTTCCACTCTGTCTGGCAAGGAAAACCTGCGCCAGCGCAGAAAACATCTCCCATCGTGTTCTGGACGTTGCACGGAGGTCTGCCAAGTGTTTGCATAAAGAAATGAAAAGTTGTCCAAAATAACTTCCTATCGATTGTTCATGTGATTGGAAAAGTCAGGAAAGTGGTAAGGTACTGTTTTCTATCAGTTGGCAAGCTGCGCACACAATCCCAGTGTTGTACAGCTTCCTTCTTCACCTTTCCGATGCTGCCGCTCTCTCCGGCTCCCGGAGCCGAAGAAGCGGCTTCTTCGCGCAAAGACGATTGTACCGCTCACAGTGCTCTCTTAGCGCGGCTTCTGCCGAAAGAAGCCCGGGAGCGGCGTATAGCTCCGGAGAGCATCGTACCTTCGTCTTTAGCGTCTTTTGTGGTCTACATCCTAGCAGAAAGCTTTTCCACTCTGTCTGGCAAGGAAAACATGCGCCAGTGCAGAAAACATCTCCCATCGTGTTCTGGACGTTGCACGGAGGTCTGCCAAGTGTTTGACAAGAAGAGAAGAAAAGTTGTCCAAAACAGCTTCCAATCGAATATTCATGTGATTGGAAAAGTCAGGAGAGTGGTAAGGTACTGTTTTCTATCAGTTGGCAAGCTGCGCACACAATCCCAGTGTTGTACAGCTTCCTTCTTCACCTTTCCGATGCTGCCGCTCTCTCCGGCTCCCGGAGCCGAAGAAGCGGCTTCTTCGCGCAAAGACGATTGTACCGCTCACAGTGCTCTCTTAGCGCGGCTTCTGCCGAAAGAAGCCCGGGAGCGGTGCTTAGCTCCGGAGAGCCTCGTACCTTCGTCTTTAGCGTCTTTTGTGGTCTACATCCTAGCAGAAAGCTTTTCCACTCTGTCTGGCAAGGATAACCTGCGCCAGCACAGAAAACATCTCCCATCGTGTTCTGGACGTTGCACGGAGGTCTGCCAAGTGTTTGCATAAAGAAATGAAAAGTTGTCCAAAATAACTTCCTATCGAATGTTCATGTGATTGGAAAGGTCAGGAAAGTGTAAGGTACTGTTTTCTATCAGTTGGCAAGCTGCGCACACAATCCCAGTGTTGTACAGCTTCCTTCTTCACCTTTCCGATGCTGCCGCCTTCTCCGGCTCCCGGAGCCGAAGAAGCGGCTTCTTCGCGCAAAGACGATTGTACCGCTCACAGTGCTCTCTTAGCGCCGCTTCTGCCGAAAGAAGCCCGGGAGCGGCGCTTAACTCCGGAGAGCATCGTCCCTTCGTCTTTAGCGTCTTTTGTGGTCTACATCCTAGCAGAAAGCTTTTCCACTCTGTCTGGCAAGGAAAACCTGCGCAAGCACAGAAAACATCTCCCATCGTGTTCTGGACGTTGCACGGAGGTCTGCCAAGTGTTTGCATAAAGAAATGAAAAGTTGCCCAAAATAACTTCCTATCGAATGTTGATGTGATTGGAAAAGTCAGGAAAGTGGTAAGGTACTGTTTCCTATCAGTTGGCAAGCTGCGCACACAATCCCAGTGTTGTACAGCTTCCTTCTTCACCTTTCCGATGCTGCCGCTCTCTCCGGCTCCCGGAGCCGAAGAAGCGGCTTCTTCGCGCAAAGACGATTGTACCGCTCACAGTGCTCTCTTAGCGCCGCTTCTGCCGAAAGAAGCCCGGGAGCGGCGCTTAGCTCCGGAGAGCATCGTACCTTCGTCTTTAGCGTCTTTTGTGGTCTACATCCTAGCAGAAAGCTTTTCCACTCTGTCTGGCAAGGAAAACCTGCGCAAGCACAGAAAACATCTCCCATCGTGTTCTGGACGTTGCACGGATGTCTGCCAAGTGTTTGAAAGAAACAAAGAAAAGTTGTCCAAAACAGCTTCCAATCGAATATTCATGTGATTGGAAAAGTCAGGAAAGTGGTAAGGTACTGTTTTCTATCAGTTGGCAAGCTGCGCACACAATCCCAGTGTTGTACAGCTTCCTTCTTCACCTTTCCGATGCTGCCGCTCTCTCCGGCTCCCGGAGCCGAAGAAGCGGCTTCTTCGCGCAAAGGCGATTGTACCGCTCACAGTGCTCTCTTAGCGCCGCTTCTGCCGAAAGAAGCCCGGGAGCGGTGCTTAGCTCCGGAGAGCCTCGTACCTTCGTCTTTAGCGTCTTTTGTGGTCTACATCCTAGCAGAAAGCTTTTCCACTCTGTCTGGCAAGGAAAACCTGCGCCAGCGCAGAAAACATCTCCCATCGTGTTCTGGACGTTGTACGGAGGTCTGCCAAGTGTTTGCATAAAGAAATGAAAAGTTGTCCAAAATAACTTCCTATCGAATGTTCATGTGATTGGAAAGGTCAGGAAAGTGTAAGGTACTGTTTTCTATCAGTTGGCAAGCTGCGCACACAATCCCAGTGTTGTACAGCTTCCTTCTTCACCTTTCCGATGCTGCCGCTCTCTCCGGCTCCCGGAGCCGAAGAAGCGGCTTCTTCGCGCAAAGACGATTGTACCGCTCACAGTGCTCTCTTAGCGCCGCTTCTGCCGAAAGAAGCCCGGGAGCGGCGCTTAGCTCCGGAGAGCATCGTCCCTTCGTCTTTAGCGTCTTTTGTGGTCTACATCCTAGCAGAAAGCTTTTCCACTCTGTCTGGCAAGGAAAACCTGCGCCAGCACAGAAAACATCTCCCTTCGTGTTCTGGACGTTGTACGGAGGTCTGCCAAGTGTTTGAAAGAAACAAAGAAAAGTTGTCCAAAACAGCTTCCAATCGAATATTCTGTGACTGGAAACGTCAGGAAAGTGTAAGGTACTGTTTTCTATCAGTTGGCAAGCTGCGCACACAATCCCAGTGTTGTACAGCTTCCTTCTTCACCTTTCCGATGCTGCCGCTCTCTCCGGCTCCCGGAGCCGAAGAAGCGGCTTCTTCGCGCAAAGACGATTGTACCGCTCACAGTGCTCTCTTAGCGCCGCTTCTGCCGAAAGAAGCCCGGGAGCGGTGCTTAGCTCCGGAGAGCCTCGTACCTTCGTCTTTAGCGTCTTTTGTGGTCTACATCCTAGCAGAAAGCTTTTCCACTCAGTCTGGCAAGGAAAACCTGCGCCAGCGCAGAAAACATCTCCCATCGTGTTCTGGACGTTGCACGGAGGTCTGCCAAGTGTTTGCATAAAGAAATGAAAAGTTGTCCAAAACAGCTTCCAATCGAATATTCCTGTGATTGGAAAAGTCAGGAAAGTGGTAAGGTACTGTTTTCTATCAGTTGGCAAGCTGCGCACACAAGCCCAGTGTTGTACAGCTTCCTTCTTCACCTTTCCGATGCTGCCGCTCTCTCCGGCTCCCGGAGCCGAAGAAGCGGCTTCTTCGCGCAAAGGCGATTGTACCGCTCACAGTGCTCTCTTAGCGCCGCTTCTGCCGAAAGAAGCCCGGGAGCGGTGCTTAGCTCCGGAGAGCCTCGTACCTTCGTCTTTAGCGTCTTTTGTGGTCTACATCCTAGCAGAAAGCTTTTCCACTCAGTCTGGCAAGGAAAACCTGCGCCAGCGCAGAAAGCATCTCCCATCGTGTTCTGGACGTTGCACGGAGGTCTGCCAAGTGTTTGCATAAAGAAATGAAAAGTTGTCCAAAATAACTTCCTATCGAATGTTCATGTGATTGGAAAAGTCAGGAAAGTGGTAAGGTACTGTTTTCTATCAGTTGGCAAGCTGCGCACACAATCCCAGTGTTGTACAGCTTCCTTCTTCACCTTTCCGATGCTGCCGCTCTCTCCGGCTCCCGGAGCCGAAGAAGCGGCTTCTTCGCGCAAAGACGATTGTACCGCTCACAGTGCTCTCTTAGCGCCGCTTCTGCCGAAAGAAGCCCGGGAGCGGTGCTTAGCTCCCGAGAGGCTCGTACCTTCGTCTTTAGCGTCTTTTGTGGTCTACATCCTAGCAGAAAGCTTTTCCACTCTGTCTGGCAAGGATAACCTGCGCCAGCACAGAAAACATCTCCCATCGTGTTCTGGACGTTGTACGGAGGTCTGCCAAGTGTTTGCATAAAGAAATGAAAAGTTGTCCAAAATAACTTCCTATCGAATGTTCATGTGATTGGAAAAGTCAGGAAAGTGGTAAGGTACTGTTTTCTATCAGTTGGCAAGCTGCGCACACAATACCAGTGTTGTACAGCTTCCTTCTTCACCTTTCCGATGCTGCCGCTCTCTCCGGCTCCCGGAGCCGAAGAAGCGGCTTCTTCGCGCAAAGACGATTGTACCGCTCACAGTGCTCTCTTAGCGCCGCTTCTGCCGAAAGAAGCCCGGGAGCGGCGCTTAGCTCCGGAGAGCATCGTACCTTCGTCTTTAGCGTCTTTTGTGGTCTACATCCTAGCAGAAAGCTTTTCCACTCTGTCTGGCAAGGAAAACCTGCGCAAGCACAGAAAACATCTCCCATCGTGTTCTGGACGTTGCACGGATGTCTGCCAAGTGTTTGAAAGAAACAAAGAAAAGTTGTCCAAAACAGCTTCCAATCGAATATTCATGTGATTGGAAAAGTCAGGAAAGTGGTAAGGTACTGTTTTCTATCAGTTGGCAAGCTGCGCACACAATCCCAGTGTTGTACAGCTTCCTTCTTCACCTTTCCGATGCTGCCGCTCTCTCCGGCTCCCGGAGCCGAAGAAGCGGCTTCTTCGCGCAAAGGCGATTGTACCGCTCACAGTGCTCTCTTAGCGCCGCTTCTGCCGAAAGAAGCCCGGGAGCGGTGCTTAGCTCCGGAGAGCATCGTACCTTCGTCTTTAGCGTCTTTTGTGGTCTACATCCTAGCAGAAAGCTTTTCCACTCTGTCTGGCAAGGAAAACCTGCGCCAGCGCAGAAAACATCTCCCATCGTGTTCTGGACGTTGCACGGAGGTCTGCCAAGTGTTTGCATAAAGAAATGAAAAGTTGTCCAAAATAACTTCCTATCGAATGTTCATGTGATTGGAAAAGTCAGGAAAGTGGTAAGGTACTGTTTTCTATCAGTTGGCAAGCTGCGCACACAAGCCCAGTGTTGTACAGCTTCCTTCTTCACCTTTCCGATGCTGCCGCTCTCTCCGGCTCCCGGAGCCGAAGAAGCGGCTTCTTCGCGCAAAGACGATTGTACCGCTCACAGTGCTCTCTTAGCGCCGCTTCTGCCGAAAGAAGCCCGGGAGCGGCGCTTAGCTCCGGAGAGCATCGTACCTTCGTCTTTAGCGTCTTTTGTGGTCTACATCCTAGCAGAAAGCTTTTCCACTCTGTCTGGCAAGGAAAACATGCGCCAGCACAGAAAACATCTCCCATCGTGTTCTGGACGTTGTACGGAGGTCTGCCAAGTGTTTGACAAGAAGAGAGGAAAAGTTGTCCAAAACAGCTTCCAATCGAATATTCATGTGATTGGAAAAGTCAGGAAAGTGGTAAGGTACTGTTTTCTATCAGTTGGCAAGCTGGCGCACACAATCCCAGTGTTGTACAGCTTCCTTCTTCACCTTTGCGATGCTGCCGCTCTCTCCGGCTCCCGGAGCCGAAGAAGCGGCTTCTTCGCGCAAAGACGATTGTACCGCTCACAGTGCTCTCTTAACGCCGCTTCTGCCGAATGAAGCCCGGGAGCGGCGCTTAGCTCCGGAGAGCCTCGTACCATCTTCTTTAGCGTCTTCTGTGGTCTACATCCTAGCAGAAAGCTTTTCCACTCAGTCTGGCAAGGAAAACCTGCGCCAGCACAGAAAACATCTCCCATCGTGTTCTGGACGTTGTACGGAGGTCTGACAAGTGTTTGAAAGAAACAAAGAAAAGTTGTCCAAAACAGCTTCCTATCGAATGTTCATGTGATTGGAAAAGTCAGGAAAGTGGTAAGGTACTGTTTTCTATCAGTTGGCAAGCTGCGCACACAATCCCAGTGTTGTACAGCTTCCTTCTTCACCTTTCCGATGCTGCCGCTCTCTCCGGCTCCCGGAGCCGAAGAAGCGGCTTCTTCGCGCAAAGACGATTGTACCGCTCACAGTGCTCTCTTAGCGCCGCTTCTGCCGAAAGAAGCCCGGGAGCGGCGCTTAGCTCCGGAGAGCATCGTACCTTCGTCTTTAGCGTCTTTTGTGGTCTACATCCTAGCAGAAAGCTTTTCCACTCTGTCTGGCAAGGAAAACCTGCGCAAGCACAGAAAACATCTCCCATCGTGTTCTGGACGTTGCACGGAGGTCTGCCAAGTGTTTGCATAAAGAAATGAAAAGTTGTCCAAAATAACTTCCTATCGAATGTTCATGTGATTGGAAAGGTCAGGAAAGTGTAAGGTACTGTTTTCTATCAGTTGGCAAGCTGCGCACACAATCCCAGTGTTGTACAGCTTCCTTCTTCACCTTTCCGATGCTGCCGCCTTCTCCGGCTCCCGGAGCCGAAGAAGCGGCTTCTTCGCGCAAAGACGATTGTACCGCTCACAGTGCTCTCTTAGCGCCGCTTCTGCCGAAAGAAGCCCGGTAGCGGCGCTTAACTCCGGAGAGCATCGTCCCTTCGTCTTTAGCGTCTTTTGTGGTCTACATCCTAGCAAAAGCTTTTCCACTCTGTCTGGCAAGGAAAACCTGCGCAAGCACAGAAAACATCTCCCATCGTGTTCTGGACGTTGTACGGAGGTCTGCCAAGTGTTTGCATAAAGAAATGAAAAGTTGTCCAAAATAACTTCCTATCGAATGTTGATGTGATTGGAAAAGTCAGGAAAGTGGTAAGGTACTGTTTTCTATCAGTTGGCAAGCTGCGCACACAATCCCAGTGTTGTACAGCTTCCTTCTTCACCTTTCCGATGCTGCCGCTCTCTCCGGCTCCCGGAGCCGAAGAAGCGGCTTCTTCGCGCAAAGATGATTGTACCGCTCACAGTGCTCTCTTAGCGCGGCTTCTGCCGAAAGAAGCCCGGGAGCGGCGCTTAGCTCCGGAGAGCATCGTACCTTCGTCTTTAGCGTCTTTTGTGGTCTACATCCTAGCAGAAAGCTTTTCCACTCTGTCTGGCAAGGAAAACCTGCGCAAGCACAGAAAACATCTCCCATCGTGTTCTGGACGTTGCACGGATGTCTGCCAAGTGTTTGAAAGAAACAAAGTTGTCCAAAACAGCTTCCAATCGAATATTCATGTGATTGGAAAAGTCAGGAAAGTGGTAAGGTACTGTTTTCTATCAGTTGGCAAGCTGCGCACACAATCCCAGTGTTGTACAGCTTCCTTCTTCACCTTTCCGATGCTGCCGCTCTCTCCGGCTCCCGGAGCCGAAGAAGCGGCTTCTTCGTGCAAAGGCGATTGTACCGCTCACAGTGCTCTCTTAGCGCCGCTTCTGCCGAAAGAAGCCCGGGAGCGGTGCTTAGCTCCGGAGAGCCTCGTACCTTCGTCTTTAGCGTCTTTTGTGGTCTACATCCTAGCAGAAAGCTTTTCCACTCTGTCTGGCAAGGATAACCTGCGCCAGCGCAGAAAACATCTCCCATCGTGTTCTGGACGTTGTACGGAGGTCTGCCAAGTGTTTGCATAAAGAAATGAAAAGTTGTCCAAAATAACTTCCTATCGAATGTTCATGTGATTGGAAAGGTCAGGAAAGTGTAAGGTACTGTTTTCTATCAGTTGGCAAGCTGCGCACACAATCCCAGTGTTGTACAGCTTCCTTCTTCACCTTTCCGATGCTGCCGCTCTCTCCGGCTCCCGGAGCCGAAGAAGCGGCTTCTTCGCGCAAAGACGATTGTACCGCTCACAGTGCTCTCTTAGCGCCGCTTCTGCCGAAAGAAGCCCGGGAGCGGCGCTTAGCTCCGGAGAGCATCGTCCCTTCGTCTTTAGCGTCTTTTGTGGTCTACATCCTAGCAGAAAGCTTTTCCACTCTGTCTGGCAAGGAAAACCTGCGCCAGCACAGAAAACATCTCCCTTCGTGTTCTGGACGTTGTACGGAGGTCTGCCAAGTGTTTGAAAGAAACAAAGAAAAGTTGTCCAAAACAGCTTCCAATGGAATATTCTGTGATTGGAAACGTCAGGAAAGTGTAAGGTACTGTTTTCTATCAGTTGGCAAGCTGCGCACACAATCCCAGTGTTGTACAGCTTCCTTCTTCACCTTTCCGATGCTGCCGCTCTCTCCGGCTCCCGGAGCCGAAGAAGCGGCTTCTTCGCGCAAAGACGATTGTACCGCTCACAGTGCTCTCTTAGCGCCGCTTCTGCCGAAAGAAGCCCGGGAGCGGTGCTTAGCTCCGGAGAGCCTCGTACCTTCGTCTTTAGCGTCTTTTGTGGTCTACATCCTAGCAGAAAGCTTTTCCACTCAGTCTGGCAAGGAAAACCTGCGCCAGCGCAGAAAACATCTCCCATCGTGTTCTGGACGTTGCACGGAGGTCTGCCAAGTGTTTGCATAAAGAAATGAAAAGTTGTCCAAAACAGCTTCCAATCGAATATTCCTGTGATTGGAAAAGTCAGGAAAGTGGTAAGGTACTGTTTTCTATCAGTTGGCAAGCTGCGCACACAAGCCCAGTGTTGTACAGCTTCCTTCTTCACCTTTCCGATGCTGCCGCTCTCTCCGGCTCCCGGAGCCGAAGAAGCGGCTTCTTCGCGCAAAGGCGATTGTACCGCTCACAGTGCTCTCTTAGCGCCGCTTCTGCCGGAAGAAGCCCGGGAGCGGCGCTTAGCTCCGGAGAGCATCGTACCTTCGTCTTTAGCGTCTTTTGTGGTCTACATCCTAGCAGAAAGCTTTTCCACTCTGTCTGGCAAGGAAAACCTGCGCAAGCACAGAAAACATCTCCCATCGTGTTCTGGACGTTGCACGGATGTCTGCCAAGTGTTTGAAAGAAACAAAGAAAAGTTGTCCAAAACAGCTTCCAATCGAATATTCATGTGATTGGAAAAGTCAGGAAAGTGGTAAGGTACTGTTTTCTATCAGTTGGCAAGCTGCGCACACAATCCCAGTGTTGTACAGCTTCCTTCTTCACCTTTCCGATGCTGCCGCTCTCTCCGGCTCCCGGAGCCGAAGAAGCGGCTTCTTCGTGCAAAGGCGATTGTACCGCTCACAGTGCTCTCTTAGCGCCGCTTCTGCCGAAAGAAGCCCGGGAGCGGTGCTTAGCTCCGGAGAGCCTCGTACCTTCGTCTTTAGCGTCTTTTGTGGTCTACATCCTAGCAGAAAGCTTTTCCACTCTGTCTGGCAAGGATAACCTGCGCCAGCGCAGAAAACATCTCCCATCATGTTCTGGACGTTGTACGGAGGTCTGCCAAGTGTTTGCATAAAGAAATGAAAAGTTGTCCAAAATAACTTCCTATCGAATGTTCATGTGATTGGAAAGGTCAGGAAAGTGTAAGGTACTGTTTTCTATCAGTTGGCAAGCTGCGCACACAATCCCAGTGTTGTACAGCTTCCTTCTTCACCTTTCCGATGCTGCCGCTCTCTCCGGCTCCCGGAGCCGAAGAAGCGGCTTCTTCGCGCAAAGACGATTGTACCGCTCACAGTGCTCTCTTAGCGCCGCTTCTGCCGAAAGAAGCCCGGGAGCGGCGCTTAACTCCGGAGAGCATCGTCCCTTCGTCTTTAGCGTCTTTTGTGGTCTACATCCTAGCAGAAAGCTTTTCCACTCTGTCTGGCAAGGAAAACCTGCGCCAGCACAGAAAACATCTCCCTTCGTGTTCTGGACGTTGTACGGAGGTCTGCCAAGTGTTTGAAAGAAACAAAGAAAAGTTGTCCAAAACAGCTTCCAATGGAATATTCTGTGATTGGAAACGTCAGGAAAGTGTAAGGTACTGTTTTCTATCAGTTGGCAAGCTGCGCACACAATCCCAGTGTTGTACAGCTTCCTTCTTCACCTTTCCGATGCTGCCGCTCTCTCCGGCTCCCGGAGCCGAAGAAGCGGCTTCTTCGCGCAAAGGCGATTGTACCGCTCACAGTGCTCTCTTAGCGCCGCTTCTGCCGAAAGAAGCCCGGGAGCGGTGCTTAGCTCCGGAGAGCCTCGTACCTTCGTCTTTAGCGTCTTTTGTGGTCTACATCCTAGCAGAAAGCTTTTCCACTCAGTCTGGCAAGGAAAACCTGCGCCAGCGCAGAAAACATCTCCCATCGTGTTCTGGACGTTGCACGGAGGTCTGCCAAGTGTTTGCATAAAGAAATGAAAAGTTGTCCAAAACAGCTTCCAATCGAATATTCCTGTGATTGGAAAAGTCAGGAAAGTGGTAAGGTACTGTTTTCTATCAGTTGGCAAGCTGCGCACACAAGCCCAGTGTTGTACAGCTTCCTTCTTCACCTTTCCGATGCTGCCGCTCTCTCCGGCTCCCGGAGCCGAAGAAGCGGCTTCTTCGCGCAAAGGCGATTGTACCGCTCACAGTGCTCTCTTAGCGCCGCTTCTGCCGGAAGAAGCCCGGGAGCGGTGCTTAGCTCCGGAGAGCCTCGTACCTTCGTCTTTAGCGTCTTTTGTGGTCTACATCCTAGCAGAAAGCTTTTCCACTCAGTCTGGCAAGGAAAACCTGCGCCAGCGCAGAAAGCATCTCCCATCGTGTTCTGGACGTTGCACGGAGGTCTGCCAAGTGTTTGCATAAAGAAATGAAAAGTTGTCCAAAATAACTTCCTATCGAATGTTCATGTGATTGGAAAAGTCAGGAGAGTGGTAAGGTACTGTTTTCTATCAGTTGGCAAGCTGCGCACACAATCCCAGTGTTGTACAGCTTCCTTCTTCACCTTTCCGATGCTGCCGCTCTCTCCGGCTCCCGGAGCCGAAGAAGCGGCTTCTTCGCGCAAAGACGATTGTACCGCTCACAGTGCTCTCTTAGCGCCGCTTCTGCCGAAAGAAGCCCGGGAGCGGTGCTTAGCTCCCGAGAGGCTCGTACCTTCGTCTTTAGCGTCTTTTGTGGTCTACATCCTAGCAGAAAGCTTTTCCACTCTGTCTGGCAAGGATAACCTGCGCCAGCACAGAAAACATCTCCCATCGTGTTCTGGACGTTGTACGGAGGTCTGCCAAGTGTTTGCATAAAGAAATGAAAAGTTGTCCAAAATAACTTCCTATCGAATGTTCATGTGATTGGAAAAGTCAGGAAAGTGGTAAGGTACTGTTTTCTATCAGTTGGCAAGCTGCGCACACAATCCCAGTGTTGTACAGCTTCCTTCTTCACCTTTCCGATGCTGCCGCTCTCTCCGGCTCCCGGAGCCGAAGAAGCGGCTTCTTCGCGCAAAGACGATTGTACCGCTCACAGTGCTCTCTTAGCGCCGCTTCTGCCGAAAGAAGCCCGGGAGCGGCGCTTAGCTCCGGAGAGCATCGTACCTTCGTCTTTAGCGTCTTTTGTGGTCTACATCCTAGCAGAAAGCTTTTCCACTCTGTCTGGCAAGGAAAACCTGCGCAAGCACAGAAAACATCTCCCATCGTGTTCTGGACGTTGCACGGATGTCTGCCAAGTGTTTGAAAGAAACAAAGAAAAGTTGTCCAAAACAGCTTCCAATCGAATATTCATGTGATTGGAAAAGTCAGGAAAGTGGTAAGGTACTGTTTTCTATCAGTTGGCAAGCTGCGCACACAATCCCAGTGTTGTACAGCTTCCTTCTTCACCTTTCCGATGCTGCCGCTCTCTCCGGCTCCCGGAGCCGAAGAAGCGGCTTCTTCGCGCAAAGGCGATTGTACCGCTCACAGTGCTCTCTTAGCGCCGCTTCTGCCGAAAGAAGCCCGGGAGCGGTGCTTAGCTCCGGAGAGCATCGTACCTTCGTCTTTAGCGTCTTTTGTGGTCTACATCCTAGCAGAAAGCTTTTCCACTCTGTCTGGCAAGGAAAACCTGCGCCAGCGCAGAAAACATCTCCCATCGTGTTCTGGACGTTGCACGGAGGTCTGCCAAGTGTTTGCATAAAGAAATGAAAAGTTGTCCAAAATAACTTCCTATCGAATGTTCATGTGATTGGAAAAGTCAGGAAAGTGGTAAGGTACTGTTTTCTATCAGTTGGCAAGCTGCGCACACAAGCCCAGTGTTGTACAGCTTCCTTCTTCACCTTTCCGATGCTGCCGCTCTCTCCGGCTCCCGGAGCCGAAGAAGCGGCTTCTTCGCGCAAAGACGATTGTACCGCTCACAGTGCTCTCTTAGCGCCGCTTCTGCCGAAAGAAGCCCGGGAGCGGCGCTTAGCTCCGGAGAGCATCGTCCCTTCGTCTTTAGCGTCTTTTGTGGTCTACATCCTAGCAGAAAGCTTTTCCACTCTGTCTGGCAAGGAAAACATGCGCCAGCGCAGAAAACATCTCCCATCGTGTTCTGGACGTTGCACGGAGGTCTGCCAAGTGTTTGCATAAAGAAATGAAAAGTTGTCCAAAATAACTTCCTATCGAATGTTCATGTGATTGGAAACGTCAGGAAAGTGGTAAGGTACTGTTTTCTATCAGTTGGCAAGCTGCGCACACAAGCCCAGTGTTGTACAGCTTCCTTCTTCACCTTTCCGATGCTGCCGCTCTCTCCGGCTCCCGGAGCCGAAGAAGCGGCTTCTTCGCGCAAAGACGATTGTACCGCTCACAGTGCTCTCTTAGCGCCGCTTCTGCCGAAAGAAGCCCGGGAGCGGCGCTTAGCTCTGGAGAGCATCGTACCTTCGTCTTTAGCGTCTTTTGTGGTCTACATCCTAGCAGAAAGCTTTTCCACTCTGTCTGGCAAGGAAAACATGCGCCAGCGCAGAAAACATCTCCCATCGTGTTCTGGACGTTGTACGGATGTCTGCCAAGTGTTTGACAAGAAGAGAAGAAAAGTTGTCCAAAACAGCTTCCAATCGAATATTCATGTGATTGGAAAAGTCAGGAGAGTGGTAAGGTACTGTTTTCTATCAGTTGGCAAGCTGCGCACACAATCCCAGTGTTGTACAGCTTCCTTCTTCACCTTTCCGATCCTGCCGCTCTCTCCGGCTCCCGGAGCCGAAGAAGCGGCTTCTTCGCGCAAAGACGATTGTACCGCTCACAGTGCTCTCTTAGCGCGGCTTCTGCCAAAAGAAGCCCGGGAGCGGTGCTTAGCTCCGGAGAGCATCGTCCCTTCGTCTTTAGCGTCTTTTGTGGTCTACATCCTAGCAGAAAGCTTTTCCACTCTGTCTGGCAAGGAAAACCTGCGCAAGCACAGAAAACATCTCCCATCGTGTTCTGGACGTTGTACGGAGGTCTGCCAAGTGTTTGCATAAAGAAATGAAAAGTTGTCCAAAATAACTTCCTATCGAATGTTCATGTGATTGGAAAAGTCAGGAAAGTGGTAAGGTACTGTTTTCTATCAGTTGGCAAGCTGCGCACACAATCCCAGTGTTGTACAGCTTCCTTCTTCACCTTTCCGATGCTGCCGCTCTCTCCGGCTCCCGGAGCCGAAGAAGCGGCTTCTTCGCGCAAAGACGATTGTACCGCTCACAGTGCTCTCTTAGCGCCGCTTCTGCCGAAAGAAGCCCGGGAGCGGCGCTTAGCTCCGGAGAGCATCGTACCTTCGTCTTTAGCGTCTTTTGTGGTCTACATCCTAGCAGAAAGCTTTTCCACTCTGTCTGGCAAGGAAAACCTGCGCAAGCACAGAAAACATCTCCCATCGTGTTCTGGACGTTGCACGGATGTCTGCCAAGTGTTTGAAAGAAACAAAGAAGAGTTGTCCAAAACAGCTTCCAATCGAATATTCATGTGATTGGAAAAGTCAGGAAAGTGGTAAGGTACTGTTTTCTATCAGTTGGCAAGCTGCGCACACAATCCCAGTGTTGTACAGCTTCCTTCTTCACCTTTCCGATGCTGCCGCTCTCTCCGGCTCCCGGAGCCGAAGAAGCGGCTTCTTCGCGCAAAGGCGATTGTACCGCTCACAGTGCTCTCTTAGCGCCGCTTCTGCCGAAAGAAGCCCGGGAGCGGTGCTTAGCTCCGGAGAGCCTCGTACCTTCGTCTTTAGCGTCTTTTGTGGTCTACATCCTAGCAGAAAGCTTTTCCACTCTGTCTGGCAAGGATAACCTGCGCCAGCGCAGAAAACATCTCCCATCGTGTTCTGGACGTTGTACGGAGGTCTGCCAAGTGTTTGCATAAAGAAATGAAAAGTTGTCCAAAATAACTTCCTATCGAATGTTCATGTGATTGGAAAGGTCAGGAAAGTGTAAGGTACTGTTTTCTATCAGTTGGCAAGCTGCGCACACAATCCCAGTGTTGTACAGCTTCCTTCTTCACCTTTCCGATGCTGCCGCTCTCTCCGGCTCCCGGAGCCGAAGAAGCGGCTTCTTCGCGCAAAGACGATTGTACCGCTCACAGTGCTCTCTTAGCGCCGCTTCTGCCGAAAGAAGCCCGGGAGCGGCGCTTAGCTCCGGAGAGCATCGTCCCTTCGTCTTTAGCGTCTTTTGTGGTCTACATCCTAGCAGAAAGCTTTTCCACTCTGTCTGGCAAGGAAAACCTGCGCCAGCACAGAAAACATCTCCCATCGTGTTCTGGACGTTGTACGGAGGTCTGCCAAGTGTTTGAAAGAAACAAAGAAAAGTTGTCCAAAACAGCTTCCAATCGAATATTCTGTGATTGGAAACGTCAGGAAAGTGTAAGGTACTGTTTTCTATCAGTTGGCAAGCTGCGCACACAATCCCAGTGTTGTACAGCTTCCTTCTTCACCTTTCCGATGCTGCCGCTCTCTCCGGCTCCCGGAGCCGAAGAAGCGGCTTCTTCGCGCAAAGACGATTGTACCGCTCACAGTGCTCTCTTAGCGCCGCTTCTGCCGAAAGAAGCCCGGGAGCGGTGCTTAGCTCCGGAGAGCCTCGTACCTTCGTCTTTAGCGTCTTTTGTGGTCTACATCCTAGCAGAAAGCTTTTCCACTCTGTCTGGCAAGGAAAACCTGCGCCAGCGCAGAAAACATCTCCCATCGTGTTCTGGACGTTGCACGGAGGTCTGCCAAGTGTTTGCATAAAGAAATGAAAAGTTGTCCAAAACAGCTTCCAATCGAATATTCCTGTGATTGGAAAAGTCAGGAAAGTGGTAAGGTACTGTTTTCTATCAGTTGGCAAGCTGCGCACACAAGCCCAGTGTTGTACAGCTTCCTTCTTCACCTTTCCGATGCTGCCGCTCTCTCCGGCTCCCGGAGCCGAAGAAGCGGCTTCTTCGCGCAAAGACGATTGTACCGCTCACAGTGCTCTCTTAGCGCCGCTTCTG
Organism: Ammospiza caudacuta; assembly: GCF_027887145.1. Classification (NCBI taxonomy): domain Eukaryota; kingdom Metazoa; phylum Chordata; class Aves; order Passeriformes; family Passerellidae; genus Ammospiza; species Ammospiza caudacuta. Next base: position 1,297,518 of record NC_080607.1, read on the forward strand.
CCGAAAGAAGCCCGGGAGCGGCGCTTAGCTCCGGAGAGCATCGTACCTTCGTCTTTAGCGTCTTTTGTGGTCTACATCCTAGCAGAAAGCTTTTCCACTCTGTCTGACAAGGAAAACATGCGCCAGCACAGAAAACATCTCCCATCGTGTTCTGGACGTTGCACGGAGGTCTGCCAAGTGTTTGACAAGAAGAGAGGAAAAGTTGTCCAAAACAGCTTCCAATCGAATATTCATGTGATTGGAAAAGTCAGGAGAGTGGTAAGGTACTGTTTTCTATCAGTTGGCAAGCTGGCGCACACAATCCCAGTGTTGTACAGCTTCCTTCTTCACCTTTCCGATGCTGCCGTTCTCTCCGGCTCCCGGAGCCGAAGAAGCGGCTTCTTCGCGCAAAGACGATTGTACCGCTCACAGTGCTCTCTTAACGCCGCTTCTGCCGAATGAAGCCCGGGAGCGGCGCTTAACTCCGGAGAGCCTCGTACCATCTTCTTTAGCGTCTTTTGTGGTCTACATCCTAGCAGAAAGCTTTTCCACTCTGTCTGGCAAGGAAAACCTGCGCCAGCACAGAAAACATCTCCCATCGTGTTCTGGACGTTGCACGGAGGTCTGCCAAGTGTTTGAAAGAAACAAAGAAAAGTTGTCCAAAACAGCTTCCAATCGAATGTTCATGTGATTGGAAAAGTCAGGAAAGTGGTAAGGTACTGTTTTCTATCAGTTGGCAAGCTGCGCACACAATCCCAGTGTTGTACAGCTTCCTTCTTCACCTTTCCGATGCTGCCGCTCTCTCCGGCTCCCGGAGCCGAAGAAGCGGCTTCTTCGCGCAAAGACGATTGTACCGCTCACAGTGCTCTCTTAGCGCCGCTTCTGCCGAATGAAGCCCGGGAGCGGCGCTTAACTCCGGAGAGCCTCGTACCATCTTCTTTAGCGTCTTTTGTGGTCTACATCCTAGCAGAAAGCTTTTCCACTCAGTCTGGCAAGGAAAACCTGCGCCAGCACAGAAAACATCTCCCTTCGTGTTCTGGACGTTGTACGGAGGTCTGCCAAGTGTTTGAAAGAAACAAAGAAAAGTTGTCCAAAACAGCTTCCAATCGAATATTCTGTGATTGGAAACGTCAGGAAAGTGTAAGGTACTGTTTTCTATCAGTTGGCAAGCTGCGCACACAATCCCAGTGTTGTACAGCTTCCTTCTTCACCTTTCCGATGCTGCCGCTCTCTCCGGCTCCCGGAGCCGAAGAAGCGGCTTCTTCGCGCAAAGACGATTGTACCGCTCACAGTGCTCTCTTAGCGCCGCTTCTGCCGAAAGAAGCCCGGGAGCGGTGCTTAGCTCCGGAGAGCCTCGTACCTTCGTCTTTAGCGTCTTTTGTGGTCTACATCCTAGCAGAAAGCTTTTCCACTCAGTCTGGCAAGGAAAACCTGCGCCAGCGCAGAAAACATCTCCCATCGTGTTCTGGACGTTGCACGGAGGTCTGCCAAGTGTTTGCATAAAGAAATGAAAAGTTGTCCAAAACAGCTTCCAATCGAATATTCCTATGATTGGAAAAGTCAGGAAAGTGGTAAGGTACTGTTTTCTATCAGTTGGCAAGCTGCGCACACAAGCCCAGTGTTGTACAGCTTCCTTCTTCACCTTTCCGATGCTGCCGCTCTCTCCGGCTCCCGGAGCCGAAGAAGCGGCTTCTTCGCGCAAAGGCGATTGTACCGCTCACAGTGCTCTCTTAGCACCGCTTCTGCCGAAAGAAGCCCGGGAGCGGTGCTTAGCTCCGGAGAGGCTCGTACCTTCGTCTTTAGCGTCTTTTGTGGTCTACATCCTAGCAGAAAGCTTTTCCACTCTGTCTGGCAAGGAAAACCTGCGCCAGCGCAGAAAACATCTCCCATCGTGTTCTGGACGTTGCACGGAGGTCTGCCAAGTGTTTGCATAAAGAAATGAAAAGTTGTCCAAAACAGCTTCCAATCGAATATTCCTGTGATTGGAAAAGTCAGGAAAGTGGTAAGGTACTGTTTTCTATCAGTTGGCAAGCTGCGCACACAATCCCAGTGTTGTACAGCTTCCTTCTTCACCTTTCCGATGCTGCCGCTCTCTCCGGCTCCCGGAGCCGAAGAAGCGGCTTCTTCGCGCAAAGACGATTGTACCGCTCACAGTGCTCTCTTAGCGCCGCTTCTGCCGAAAGAAGCCCGGGAGCGGCGCTTAGCTCCGGAGAGCATCGTACCTTCGTCTTTAGCGTCTTTTGTGGTCTACATCCTAGCAGAAAGCTTTTCCACTCTGTCTGACAAGGAAAACATGCGCCAGCACAGAAAACATCTCCCATCGTGTTCTGGACGTTGCACGGAGGTCTGCCAAGTGTTTGACAAGAAGAGAGGAAAAGTTGTCCAAAACAGCTTCCAATCAAATATTCATGTGATTGGAAAAGTCAGAAGAGCGGTAAGGTACTGTTTTCTATCAGTTGGCAAGCTGGCGCACACAATCCCAGTGTTGTACAGCTTCCTTCTTCACCTTTCCGATGCTGCCGCTCTCTCCGGCTCCCGGAGCCGAAGAAGCGGCTTCTTCGCGCAAAGACGATTGTACCGCTCACAGTGCTCTCTTAACGCCGCTTCTGCCGAATGAAGCCCGGGAGCGGCGCTTAACTCCGGAGAGCCTCGTACCATCTTCTTTAGCGTCTTTTGTGGTCTACATCCTAGCAGAAAGCTTTTCCACTCTGTCTGGCAAGGAAAACCTGCGCCAGCACAGAAAACATCTCCCATCGTGTTCTGGACGTTGCACGGAGGTCTGCCAAGTGTTTGAAAGAAACAAAGAAAAGTTGTCCAAAACAGCTTCCAATCGAATGTTCATGTGATTGGAAAAGTCAGGAAAGTGGTAAGGTACTGTTTTCTATCAGTTGGCAAGCTGCGCACACAATCCCAGTGTTGTACAGCTTCCTTCTTCACCTTTCCGATGCTGCCGCTCTCTCCGGCTCCCGGAGCCGAAGAAGCGGCTTCTTCGCGCAAAGACGATTGTACCGCTCACAGTGCTCTCTTAGCGCCGCTTCTGCCGAATGAAGCCCGGGAGCGGCGCTTAACTCCGGAGAGCCTCGTACCATCTTCTTTAGCGTCTTTTGTGGTCTACATCCTAGCAGAAAGCTTTTCCACTCAGTCTGGCAAGGAAAACCTGCGCCAGCGCAGAAAACATCTCCCATCGTGTTCTGGACGTTGCACGGAGGTCTGCCAAGTGTTTGCATAAAGAAATGAAAAGTTGTCCAAAATAACTTCCTATCGAATGTTCATGTGATTGGAAAGGTCAGGAAAGTGTAAGGTACTGTTTTCTATCAGTTGGCAAGCTGCGCACACAATCCCAGTGTTGTACAGCTTCCTTCTTCACCTTTCCGATGCTGCCGCCTTCTCCGGCTCCCGGAGCCGAAGAAGCGGCTTCTTCGCGCAAAGACGATTGTACCGCTCACAGTGCTCTCTTAGCGCCGCTTCTGCCGGAAGAAGCCCGGGAGCGGCGCTTAGCTCCGGAGAGCATCGTACCTTCGTCTTTAGCGTCTTTTGTGGTCTACATCCTAGCAGAAAGCTTTTCCACTCTGTCTGGCAAGGAAAACCTGCGCAAGCACAGAAAACATCTCCCATCGTGTTCTGGACGTTGCACGGATGTCTGCCAAGTGTTTGAAAGAAACAAAGAAATGTTGTCCAAAACAGCTTCCAATCGAATATTCATGTGATTGGAAAAGTCAGGAAAGTGGTAAGGTACTGTTTTCTATCAGTTGGCAAGCTGCGCACACAATCCCAGTGTTGTACAGCTTCCTTCTTCACCTTTCCGATGCTGCCGCTCTCTCCGGCTCCCGGAGCCGAAGAAGCGGCTTCTTCGTGCAAAGGCGATTGTACCGCTCACAGTGCTCTCTTAGCGCCGCTTCTGCCGAAAGAAGCCCGGGAGCGGTGCTTAGCTCCGGAGAGCCTCGTACCTTCGTCTTTAGCGTCTTTTGTGGTCTACATCCTAGCAGAAAGCTTTTCCACTCTGTCTGGCAAGGATAACCTGCGCCAGCGCAGAAAACATCTCCCATCATGTTCTGGACGTTGTACGGAGGTCTGCCAAGTGTTTGCATAAAGAAATGAAAAGTTGTCCAAAATAACTTCCTATCGAATGTTCATGTGATTGGAAAGGTCAGGAAAGTGTAAGGTACTGTTTTCTATCAGTTGGCAAGCTGCGCACACAATCCCAGTGTTGTACAGCTTCCTTCTTCACCTTTCCGATGCTGCCGCTCTCTCCGGCTCCCGGAGCCGAAGAAGCGGCTTCTTCGCGCAAAGACGATTGTACCGCTCACAGTGCTCTCTTAGCGCCGCTTCTGCCGAAAGAAGCCCGGGAGCGGCGCTTAGCTCCGGAGAGCATCGTCCCTTCGTCTTTAGCGTCTTTTGTGGTCTACATCCTAGCAGAAAGCTTTTCCACTCTGTCTGGCAAGGAAAACCTGCGCCAGCACAGAAAACATCTCCCTTCGTGTTCTGGACGTTGTACGGAGGTCTGCCAAGTGTTTGAAAGAAACAAAGAAAAGTTGTCCAAAACAGCTTCCAATGGAATATTCTGTGATTGGAAACGTCAGGAAAGTGTAAGGTACTGTTTTCTATCAGTTGGCAAGCTGCGCACACAATCCCAGTGTTGTACAGCTTCCTTCTTCACCTTTCCGATGCTGCCGCTCTCTCCGGCTCCCGGAGCCGAAGAAGCGGCTTCTTCGCGCAAAGACGATTGTACCGCTCACAGTGCTCTCTTAGCGCCGCTTCTGCCCAAAGAAGCCCGGGAGCGGTGCTTAGCTCCGGAGAGCCTCGTACCTTCGTCTTTAGCGTCTTTTGTGGTCTACATCCTAGCAGAAAGCTTTTCCACTCTGTCTGGCAAGGAAAACCTGCGCCAGCGCAGAAAACATCTCCCATCGTGTTCTGGACGTTGCACGGAGGTCTGCCAAGTGTTTGCATAAAGAAATGAAAAGTTGTCCAAAACAGCTTCCAATCGAATATTCCTGTGATTGGAAAAGTCAGGAAAGTGGTAAGGTACTGTTTTCTATCAGTTGGCAAGCTGCACACACAAGCCCAGTGTTGTACAGCTTCCTTCTTCACCTTTCCGATGCTGCCGCTCTCTCCGGCTCCCGGAGCCGAAGAAGCGGCTTCTTCGCGCAAAGGCGATTGTACCGCTCACAGTGCTCTCTTAGCGCCGCTTCTGCCGGAAGAAGCCCGGGAGCGGTGCTTAGCTCCGGAGAGCCTCGTACCTTCGTCTTTAGCGTCTTTTGTGGTCTACATCCTAGCAGAAAGCTTTTCCACTCAGTCTGGCAAGGAAAACCTGCGCCAGCGCAGAAAGCATCTCCCATCGTGTTCTGGACGTTGCACGGAGGTCTGCCAAGTGTTTGCATAAAGAAATGAAAAGTTGTCCAAAATAACTTCCTATCGAATGTTCATGTGATTGGAAAAGTCAGGAAAGTGGTAAGGTACTGTTTTCTATCAGTTGGCAAGCTGCGCACACAATCCCAGTGTTGTACAGCTTCCTTCTTCACCTTTCCGATGCTGCCGCTCTCTCCGGCTCCCGGAGCCGAAGAAGCGGCTTCTTCGCGCAAAGACGATTGTACCGCTCACAGTGCTCTCTTAGCGCCGCTTCTGCCGAAAGAAGCCCGGGAGCGGTGCTTAGCTCCCGAGAGGCTCGTACCTTCGTCTTTAGCGTCTTTTGTGGTCTACATCCTAGCAGAAAGCTTTTCCACTCTGTCTGGCAAGGATAACCTGCGCCAGCACAGAAAACATCTCCCATCGTGTTCTGGACGTTGTACGGAGGTCTGCCAAGTGTTTGCATAAAGAAATGAAAAGTTGTCCAAAATAACTTCCTATCGAATGTTCATGTGATTGGAAAAGTCAGGAAAGTGGTAAGGTACTGTTTTCTATCAGTTGGCAAGCTGCGCACACAATCCCAGTGTTGTACAGCTTCCTTCTTCACCTTTCCGATGCTGCCGCTCTCTCCGGCTCCCGGAGCCGAAGAAGCGGCTTCTTCGCGCAAAGACGATTGTACCGCTCACAGTGCTCTCTTAGCGCCGCTTCTGCCGAAAGAAGCCCGGGAGCGGCGCTTAGCTCCGGAGAGCATCGTACCTTCGTCTTTAGCGTCTTTTGTGGTCTACATCCTAGCAGAAAGCTTTTCCACTCTGTCTGGCAAGGAAAACCTGCGCAAGCACAGAAAACATCTCCCATCGTGTTCTGGACGTTGCACGGATGTCTGCCAAGTGTTTGAAAGAAACAAAGAAAAGTTGTCCAAAACAGCTTCCAATCGAATATTCATGTGATTGGAAAAGTCAGGAAAGTGGTAAGGTACTGTTTTCTATCAGTTGGCAAGCTGCGCACACAATCCCAGTGTTGTACAGCTTCCTTCTTCACCTTTCCGATGCTGCCGCTCTCTCCGGCTCCCGGAGCCGAAGAAGCGGCTTCTTCGCGCAAAGGCGATTGTACCGCTCACAGTGCTCTCTTAGCGCCGCTTCTGCCGAAAGAAGCCCGGGAGCGGTGCTTAGCTCCGGAGAGCATCGTACCTTCGTCTTTAGCGTCTTTTGTGGTCTACATCCTAGCAGAAAGCTTTTCCACTCTGTCTGGCAAGGAAAACCTGCGCCAGCGCAGAAAACATCTCCCATCGTGTTCTGGACGTTGCACGGAGGTCTGCCAAGTGTTTGCATAAAGAAATGAAAAGTTGTCCAAAATAACTTCCTATCGAATGTTCATGTGATTGGAAAAGTCAGGAAAGTGGTAAGGTACTGTTTTCTATCAGTTGGCAAGCTGCGCACACAAGCCCAGTGTTGTACAGCTTCCTTCTTCACCTTTCCGATGCTGCCGCTCTCTCCGGCTCCCGGAGCCGAAGAAGCGGCTTCTTCGCGCAAAGACGATTGTACCGCTCACAGTGCTCTCTTAGCGCCGCTTCTGCCGAAAGAAGCCCGGTAGCGGCGCTTAACTCCGGAGAGCATCGTCCCTTCGTCTTTAGCGTCTTTTGTGGTCTACATCCTAGCAAAAGCTTTTCCACTCTGTCTGGCAAGGAAAACCTGCGCAAGCACAGAAAACATCTCCCATCGTGTTCTGGACGTTGTACGGAGGTCTGCCAAGTGTTTGCATAAAGAAATGAAAAGTTGTCCAAAATAACTTCCTATCGAATGTTGATGTGATTGGAAAAGTCAGGAAAGTGGTAAGGTACTGTTTTCTATCAGTTGGCAAGCTGCGCACACAATCCCAGTGTTGTACAGCTTCCTTCTTCACCTTTCCGATGCTGCCGCTCTCTCCGGCTCCCGGAGCCGAAGAAGCGGCTTCTTCGCGCAAAGATGATTGTACCGCTCACAGTGCTCTCTTAGCGCCGCTTCTGCCGAAAGAAGCCCGGGAGCGGCGCTTAGCTCCGGAGAGCATCGTACCTTCGTCTTTAGCGTCTTTTGTGGTCTACATCCTAGCAGAAAGCTTTTCCACTCTGTCTGGCAAGGAAAACCTGCGCAAGCACAGAAAACATCTCCCATCGTGTTCTGGACGTTGCACGGATGTCTGCCAAGTGTTTGAAAGAAACAAAGAAAAGTTGTCCAAAACAGCTTCCAATCGAATATTCATGTGATTGGAAAAGTCAGGAAAGTGGTAAGGTACTGTTTTCTATCAGTTGGCAAGCTGCGCACACAATCCCAGTGTTGTACAGCTTCCTTCTTCACCTTTCCGATGCTGCCGCTCTCTCCGGCTCCCGGAGCCGAAGAAGCGGCTTCTTCGTGCAAAGGCGATTGTACCGCTCACAGTGCTCTCTTAGCGCCGCTTCTGCCGAAAGAAGCCCGGGAGCGGTGCTTAGCTCCGGAGAGCCTCGTACCTTCGTCTTTAGCGTCTTTTGTGGTCTACATCCTAGCAGAAAGCTTTTCCACTCTGTCTGGCAAGGATAACCTGCGCCAGCGCAGAAAACATCTCCCATCGTGTTCTGGACGTTGTACGGAGGTCTGCCAAGTGTTTGCATAAAGAAATGAAAAGTTGTCCAAAATAACTTCCTATCGAATGTTCATGTGATTGGAAAGGTCAGGAAAGTGTAAGGTACTGTTTTCTATCAGTTGGCAAGCTGCGCACACAATCCCAGTGTTGTACAGCTTCCTTCTTCACCTTTCCGATGCTGCCGCTCTCTCCGGCTCCCGGAGCCGAAGAAGCGGCTTCTTCGCGCAAAGACGATTGTACCGCTCACAGTGCTCTCTTAGCGCCGCTTCTGCCGAAAGAAGCCCGGGAGCGGCGCTTAGCTCCGGAGAGCATCGTCCCTTCGTCTTTAGCGTCTTTTGTGGTCTACATCCTAGCAGAAAGCTTTTCCACTCTGTCTGGCAAGGAAAACCTGCGCCAGCACAGAAAACATCTCCCTTCGTGTTCTGGACGTTGTACGGAGGTCTGCCAAGTGTTTGAAAGAAACAAAGAAAAGTTGTCCAAAACAGCTTCCAATGGAATATTCTGTGATTGGAAACGTCAGGAAAGTGTAAGGTACTGTTTTCTATCAGTTGGCAAGCTGCGCACACAATCCCAGTGTTGTACAGCTTCCTTCTTCACCTTTCCGATGCTGCCGCTCTCTCCGGCTCCCGGAGCCGAAGAAGCGGCTTCTTCGCGCAAAGACGATTGTACCGCTCACAGTGCTCTCTTAGCGCCGCTTCTGCCGAAAGAAGCCCGGGAGCGGTGCTTAGCTCCGGAGAGCCTCGTACCTTCGTCTTTAGCGTCTTTTGTGGTCTACATCCTAGCAGAAAGCTTTTCCACTCAGTCTGGCAAGGAAAACCTGCGCCAGCGCAGAAAACATCTCCCATCGTGTTCTGGACGTTGCACGGAGGTCTGCCAAGTGTTTGCATAAAGAAATGAAAAGTTGTCCAAAACAGCTTCCAATCGAATATTCCTGTGATTGGAAAAGTCAGGAAAGTGGTAAGGTACTGTTTTCTATCAGTTGGCAAGCTGCGCACACAAGCCCAGTGTTGTACAGCTTCCTTCTTCACCTTTCCGATGCTGCCGCTCTCTCCGGCTCCCGGAGCCGAAGAAGCGGCTTCTTCGCGCAAAGGCGATTGTACCGCTCACAGTGCTCTCTTAGCGCCGCTTCTGCCGGAAGAAGCCCGGGAGCGGCGCTTAGCTCCGGAGAGCATCGTACCTTCGTCTTTAGCGTCTTTTGTGGTCTACATCCTAGCAGAAAGCTTTTCCACTCTGTCTGGCAAGGAAAACCTGCGCAAGCACAGAAAACATCTCCCATCGTGTTCTGGACGTTGCACGGATGTCTGCCAAGTGTTTGAAAGAAACAAAGAAAAGTTGTCCAAAACAGCTTCCAATCGAATATTCATGTGATTGGAAAAGTCAGGAAAGTGGTAAGGTACTGTTTTCTATCAGTTGGCAAGCTGCGCACACAATCCCAGTGTTGTACAGCTTCCTTCTTCACCTTTCCGATGCTGCCGCTCTCTCCGGCTCCCGGAGCCGAAGAAGCGGCTTCTTCGTGCAAAGGCGATTGTACCGCTCACAGTGCTCTCTTAGCGCCGCTTCTGCCGAAAGAAGCCCGGGAGCGGTGCTTAGCTCCGGAGAGCCTCGTACCTTCGTCTTTAGCGTCTTTTGTGGTCTACATCCTAGCAGAAAGCTTTTCCACTCTGTCTGGCAAGGATAACCTGCGCCAGCGCAGAAAACATCTCCCATCATGTTCTGGACGTTGTACGGAGGTCTGCCAAGTGTTTGCATAAAGAAATGAAAAGTTGTCCAAAATAACTTCCTATCGAATGTTCATGTGATTGGAAAGGTCAGGAAAGTGTAAGGTACTGTTTTCTATCAGTTGGCAAGCTGCGCACACAATCCCAGTGTTGTACAGCTTCCTTCTTCACCTTTCCGATGCTGCCGCTCTCTCCGGCTCCCGGAGCCGAAGAAGCGGCTTCTTCGCGCAAAGACGATTGTACCGCTCACAGTGCTCTCTTAGCGCCGCTTCTGCCGAAAGAAGCCCGGGAGCGGTGCTTAGCTCCGGAGAGCCTCGTACCTTCGTCTTTAGCGTCTTTTGTGGTCTACATCCTAGCAGAAAGCTTTTCCACTCAGTCTGGCAAGGAAAACCTGCGCCAGCGCAGAAAACATCTCCCATCGTGTTCTGGACGTTGCACGGAGGTCTGCCAAGTGTTTGCATAAAGAAATGAAAAGTTGTCCAAAACAGCTTCCAATCGAATATTCCTGTGATTGGAAAAGTCAGGAAAGTGGTAAGGTACTGTTTTCTATCAGTTGGCAAGCTGCGCACACAAGCCCAGTGTTGTACAGCTTCCTTCTTCACCTTTCCGATGCTGCCGCTCTCTCCGGCTCCCGGAGCCGAAGAAGCGGCTTCTTCGCGCAAAGGCGATTGTACCGCTCACAGTGCTCTCTTAGCGCCGCTTCTGCCGGAAGAAGCCCGGGAGCGGTGCTTAGCTCCGGAGAGCCTCGTACCTTCGTCTTTAGCGTCTTTTGTGGTCTACATCCTAGCAGAAAGCTTTTCCACTCAGTCTGGCAAGGAAAACCTGCGCCAGCGCAGAAAGCATCTCCCATCGTGTTCTGGACGTTGCACGGAGGTCTGCCAAGTGTTTGCATAAAGAAATGAAAAGTTGTCCAAAATAACTTCCTATCGAATGTTCATGTGATTGGAAAAGTCAGGAAAGTGGTAAGGTACTGTTTTCTATCAGTTGGCAAGCTGCGCACACAATCCCAGTGTTGTACAGCTTCCTTCTTCACCTTTCCGATGCTGCCGCTCTCTCCGGCTCCCGGAGCCGAAGAAGCGGCTTCTTCGCGCAAAGACGATTGTACCGCTCACAGTGCTCTCTTAGCGCCGCTTCTGCCGAAAGAAGCCCGGGAGCGGTGCTTAGCTCCCGAGAGCATCGTACCTTCGTCTTTAGCGTCTTTTGTGGTCTACATCCTAGCAGAAAGCTTTTCCACTCTGTCTGGCAAGGATAACCTGCGCCAGCACAGAAAACATCTCCCATCGTGTTCTGGACGTTGTACGGAGATCTGCCAAGTGTTTGCATAAAGAAATGAAAAGTTGTCCAAAATAACTTCCTATCGAATGTTCATGTGATTGGAAAAGTCAGGAAAGTGGTAAGGTACTGTTTTCTATCAGTTGGCAAGCTGCGCACACAATCCCAGTGTTGTACAGCTTCCTTCTTCACCTTTCCGATGCTGCCGCTCTCTCCGGCTCCCGGAGCCGAAGAAGCGGCTTCTTCGCGCAAAGACGATTGTACCGCTCACAGTGCTCTCTTAGCGCCGCTTCTGCCGAAAGAAGCCCGGGAGCGGCGCTTAGCTCCGGAGAGCATCGTACCTTCGTCTTTAGCGTCTTTTGTGGTCTACATCCTAGCAGAAAGCTTTTCCACTCTGTCTGGCAAGGAAAACCTGCGCAAGCACAGAAAACATCTCCCATCGTGTTCTGGACGTTGCACGGATGTCTGCCAAGTGTTTGAAAGAAACAAAGAAAAGTTGTCCAAAACAGCTTCCAATCGAATATTCATGTGATTGGAAAAGTCAGGAAAGTGGTAAGGTACTGTTTTCTATCAGTTGGCAAGCTGCGCACACAATCCCAGTGTTGTACAGCTTCCTTCTTCACCTTTCCGATGCTGCCGCTCTCTCCGGCTCCCGGAGCCGAAGAAGCGGCTTCTTCGCGCAAAGGCGATTGTACCGCTCACAGTGCTCTCTTAGCGCCGCTTCTGCCGAAAGAAGCCCGGGAGCGGTGCTTAGCTCCGGAGAGCATCGTACCTTCGTCTTTAGCGTCTTTTGTGGTCTACATCCTAGCAGAAAGCTTTTCCACTCTGTCTGGCAAGGAAAACCTGCGCCAGCGCAGAAAACATCTCCCATCGTGTTCTGGACGTTGCACGGAGGTCTGCCAAGTGTTTGCATAAAGAAATGAAAAGTTGTCCAAAATAACTTCCTATCGAATGTTCATGTGATTGGAAAAGTCAGGAAAGTGGTAAGGTACTGTTTTCTATCAGTTGGCAAGCTGCGCACACAAGCCCAGTGTTGTACAGCTTCCTTCTTCACCTTTCCGATGCTGCCGCTCTCTCCGGCTCCCGGAGCCGAAGAAGCGGCTTCTTCGCGCAAAGACGATTGTACCGCTCACAGTGCTCTCTTAGCGCCGCTTCTGCCGAAAGAAGCCCGGGAGCGGCGCTTAGCTCCGGAGAGCATCGTACCTTCGTCTTTAGCGTCTTTTGTGGTCTACATCCTAGCAGAAAGCTTTTCCACTCTGTCTGGCAAGGAAAACATGCGCCAGCGCAGAAAACATCTCCCATCGTGTTCTGGACGTTGTACGGATGTCTGCCAAGTGTTTGACAAGAAGAGAAGAAAAGTTGTCCAAAACAGCTTCCAATCGAATATTCATGTGATTGGAAAAGTCAGGAGTGTGGTAAGGTACTGTTTTCTATCAGTTGGCAAGCTGCGCACACAATCCCAGTGTTGTACAGCTTCCTTCTTCACCTTTCCGATGCTGCCGCTCTCTCCGGCTCCCGGAGCCGAAGAAGCGGCTTCTTCGCGCAAAGACGATTGTACCGCTCACAGTGCTCTCTTAGCGCGGCTTCTGCCAAAAGAAGCCCGGGAGCGGTGCTTAGCTCCGGAGAGCATCGTCCCTTCGTCTTTAGCGTCTTTTGTGGTCTACATACTAGCAGAAAGCTTTTCCACTCTGTCTGGCAAGGAAAACCTGCGCAAGCACAGAAAACATCTCCCATCGTGTTCTGGACGTTGTACGGAGGTCTGCCAAGTGTTTGCATAAAGAAATGAAAAGTTGTCCAAAATAACTTCCTATCGAATGTTCATGTGATTGGAAAAGTCAGGAAAGTGGTAAGGTACTGTTTTCTATCAGTTGGCAAGCTGCGCACACAATCCCAGTGTTGTACAGCTTCCTTCTTCACCTTTCCGATGCTGCCGCTCTCTCCGGCTCCCGGAGCCGAAGAAGCGGCTTCTTCGCGCAAAGACGATTGTACCGCTCACAGTGCTCTCTTAGCGCCGCTTCTGCCGAAAGAAGCCCGGGAGCGGCGCTTAGCTCCGGAGAGCATCGTACCTTCGTCTTTAGCGTCTTTTGTGGTCTACATCCTAGCAGAAAGCTTTTCCACTCTGTCTGGCAAGGAAAACCTGCGCAAGCACAGAAAACATCTCCCATCGTGTTCTGGACGTTGCACGGATGTCTGCCAAGTGTTTGAAAGAAACAAAGAAAAGTTGTCCAAAACAGCTTCCAATCGAATATTCATGTGATTGGAAAAGTCAGGAAAGTGGTAAGGTACTGTTTTCTATCAGTTGGCAAGCTGCGCACACAATCCCAGTGTTGTACAGCTTCCTTCTTCACCTTTCCGATGCTGCCGCTCTCTCCGGCTCCCGGAGCCGAAGAAGCGGCTTCTTCGCGCAAAGGCGATTGTACCGCTCACAGTGCTCTCTTAGCGCCGCTACTGCCGAAAGAAGCCCGGGAGCGGTGCTTAGCTCCGGAGAGCCTCGTACCTTCGTCTTTAGCGTCTTTTGTGGTCTACATCCTAGCAGAAAGCTTTTCCACTCTGTCTGGCAAGGATAACCTGCGCCAGCGCAGAAAACATCTCCCATCGTGTTCTGGACGTTGTACGGAGGTCTGCCAAGTGTTTGCATAAGAAATGAAAAGTTGTCCAAAATAACTTCCTATCGAATGTTCATGTGATTGGAAAGGTCAGGAAAGTGTAAGGTACTGTTTTCTATCAGTTGGCAAGCTGCGCACACAATCCCAGTGTTGTACAGCTTCCTTCTTCACCTTTCCGATGCTGCCGCTCTCTCCGGCTCCCGGAGCCGAAGAAGCGGCTTCTTCGCGCAAAGACGATTGTACCGCTCACAGTGCTCTCTTAGCGCCGCTTCTGCCGAAAGAAGCCCGGGAGCGGCGCTTAACTCCGGAGAGCATCGTCCCTTCGTCTTTAGCGTCTTTTGTGGTCTACATCCTAGCAGAAAGCTTTTCCACTCTGTCTGGCAAGGAAAACCTGCGCCAGCACAGAAAACATCTCCCTTCGTGTTCTGGACGTTGTACGGAGGTCTGCCAAGTGTTTGAAAGAAACAAAGAAAAGTTGTCCAAAACAGCTTCCAATCGAATATTCTGTGATTGGAAACGTCAGGAAAGTGTAAGGTACTGTTTTCTATCAGTTGGCAAGCTGCGCACACAATCCCAGTGTTGTACAGCTTCCTTCTTCACCTTTCCGATGCTGCCGCTCTCTCCGGCTCCCGGAGCCGAAGAAGCGGCTTCTTCGCGCAAAGACGATTGTACCGCTCACAGTGCTCTCTTAGCGCCGCTTCTGCCGAAAGAAGCCCGGGAGCGGTGCTTAGCTCCGGAGAGCCTCGTACCTTCGTCTTTAGCGTCTTTTGTGGTCTACATCCTAGCAGAAAGCTTTTCCACTCAGTCTGGCAAGGAAAACCTGCGCCAGCGCAGAAAACATCTCCCATCGTGTTCTGGACGTTGCACGGAGGTCTGCCAAGTGTTTGCATAAAGAAATGAAAAGTTGTCCAAAACAGCTTCCAATCGAATATTCCTGTGATTGGAAAAGTCAGGAAAGTGGTAAGGTACTGTTTTCTATCAGTTGGCAAGCTGCGCACACAAGCCCAGTGTTGTACAGCTTCCTTCTTCACCTTTCCGATGCTGCCGCTCTCTCCGGCTCCCGGAGCCGAAGAAGCGGCTTCTTCGCGCAAAGGCGATTGTACCGCTCACAGTGCTCTCTTAGCGCCGCTTCTGCCGAAAGAAGCCCGGGAGCGGTGCTTAGCTCCGGAGAGCCTCGTACCTTCGTCTTTAGCGTCTTTTGTGGTCTACATCCTAGCAGAAAGCTTTTCCACTCTGTCTGGCAAGGAAAACCTGCGCCAGCGCAGAAAACATCTCCCATCGTGTTCTGGACGTTGCACGGAGGTCTGCCAAGTGTTTGCATAAAGAAATGAAAAGTTGTCCAAAACAGCTTCCAATCGAATATTCCTGTGATTGGAAAAGTCAGGAAAGTGGTAAGGTACTGTTTTCTATCAGTTGGCAAGCTGCGCACACAAGCCCAGTGTTGTACAGCTTCCTTCTTCACCTTTCCGATGCTGCCGCTCTCTCCGGCTCCCGGAGCCGAAGAAGCGGCTTCTTCGTGCAAAGACGATTGTACCGCTCACAGTGCTCTCTTAGCGCCGCTTCTGCCGAAAGAAGCCCGGGAGCGGCGCTTAGCTCCGGAGAGCATCGTCCCTTCGTCTTTAGCGTCTTTTGTGGTCTACATCCTAGCAGAAAGCTTTTCCACTCTGTCTGGCAAGGAAAACATGCGCCAGCACAGAAAACATCTCCCATCGTGTTCTGGACGTTGCACGGAGGTCTGCCAAGTGTTTGACAAGAAGAGAGGAAAAGTTGTCCAAAACAGCTTCCAATCGAATATTCATGTGATTGGAAAAGTCAGGAGAGTGGTAAGGTACTGTTTTCTATCAGTTGGCAAGCTGGCGCACACAATCCCAGTGTTGTACAGCTTCCTTCTTCACCTTTCCGATGCTGCCGCTCTCTCCGGCTCCCGGAGCCGAAGAAGCGGCTTCTTCGCGCAAAGACGATTGTACCGCTCACAGTGCTCTCTTAACGCCGCTTCTGCCGAATGAAGCCCGGGAGCGGCGCTTAACTCCGGAGAGCCTCGTACCATCTTCTTTAGCGTCTTTTGTGGTCTACATCCTAGCAGAAAGCTTTTCCACTCTGTCTGGCAAGGAAAACCTGCGCCAGCACAGAAAACATCTCCCATCGTGTTCTGGACGTTGCACGGAGGTCTGCCAAGTGTTTGCATAAAGAAATGAAAAGTTGTCCAAAACAGCTTCCTATCGAATATTCCTGTGATTGGAAAAGTCAGGAAAGTGGTAAGGTACTGTTTTCTATCAGTTGGCAAGCTGCGCACACAAGCCCAGTGTTGTACAGCTTCCTTCTTCACCTTTCCGATGCTGCCGCTCTCTCCGGCTCCCGGAGCCGAAGAAGCGGCTTCTTCGCGCAAAGACGATTGTACCGCTCACAGTGCTCTCTTAGCGCGGCTTCTGCCGAAAGAAGCCCGGGAGCGGCGCTTAGCTCCGGAGAGCATCGTACCTTCGTCTTTAGCGTCTTTTGTGGTCTACATCCTAGCAGAAAGCTTTTCCACTCTGTCTGGCAAGGAAAACATGCGCCAGCACAGAAAACATCTCCCATCGTGTTCTGGACGTTGTACGGAGGTCTGCCAAGTGTTTGAAAGAAACAAAGAAAAGTTGTCCAAAACAGCTTCCAATCGAATATTCATGTGATTGGAAACGTCAGGAAAGTGGTAAGGTACTGTTTTCTATCAGTTGGCAAGCTGCGCACACAATCCCAGTGTTGTACAGCTTCCTTCTTCACCTTTCCGATGCTGCCGCTCTCTCCGGCTCCCGGAGCCGAAGAAGCGGCTTCTTCGCGCAAAGACGATTGTACCGCTCACAGTGCTCTCTTAGCGCCGCTTCTGCCGAAAGAAGCCCGGGAGCGGTGCTTAGCTCCGGAGAGCCTCGTACCTTCGTCTTTAGCGTCTTTTGTGGTCTACATCCTAGCAGAAAGCTTTTCCACTCAGTCTGGCAAGGAAAACCTGCGCCAGCGCAGAAAACATCTCCCATCGTGTTCTGGACGTTGCACGGAGGTCTGCCAAGTGTTTGCATAAAGAAATGAAAAGTTGTCCAAAATAACTTCCTATCGAATGTTCATGTGATTGGAAAAGTCAGGAAAGTGGTAAGGTACTGTTTTCTATCAGTTGGCAAGCTGCGCACACAATCCCAGTGTTGTACAGCTTCCTTCTTCACCTTTCCGATGCTGCCGCTCTCTCCGGCTCCCGGAGCCGAAGAAGCGGCTTCTTCGCGCAAAGACGATTGTACCGCTCACAGTGCTCTCTTAGAGCCGCTTCTGCCGAAAGAAGCCCGGGAGCGGCGCTTAGCTCCGGAGAGCATCGTCCCTTCGTCTTTAGCGTCTTTTGTGGTCTACATCCTAGCAGAAAGCTTTTCCACTCTGTCTGGCAAGGAAAACCTGCGCCAGCGCAGAAAACATCTCCCATCGTGTTCTGGACGTTGCACGGAGGTCTGCCAAGTGTTTGCATAAAGAAATGAAAAGTTGTCCAAAATAACTTCCTATCGAATGTTCATGTGATTGGAAAAGTCAGGAAAGTGGTAAGGTACTGTTTTCTATCAGTTGGCAAGCTGCGCACACAAGCCCAGTGTTGTACAGCTTCCTTCTTCACCTTTCCGATGCTGCCGCTCTCTCCGGCTCCCGGAGCCGAAGAAACGGCTTCTTCGCGCAAAGACGATTGTACCGCTCACAGTGCTCTCTTAGCGCGGCTTCTGCCGAAAGAAGCCCGGGAGCGGCGCTTAGCTCCGGAGAGCATCGTACCTTCGTCTTTAGCGTCTTTTGTGGTCTACATCCTAGCAGAAAGCTTTTCCACTCTGTCTGGCAAGGAAAACATGCGCCAGCACAGAAAACATCTCCCATCGTGTTCTGGACGTTGTACGGAAGTCTGCCAAGTGTTTGCATAAAGAAATGAAAAGTTGTCCAAAATAACTTCCTATCGAATGTTCATGTGATTGGAAAAGTCAGGAAAGTGGTAAGGTACTGTTTTCTATCAGTTGGCAAGCTGCGCACACAATCCCAGTGTTGTACAGCTTCCTTCTTCACCTTTCCGATGCTGCCGCTCTCTCCGGCTCCCGGAGCCGAAGAAGCGGCTTCTTCGCGCAAAGACGATTGTACCGCTCACAGTGCTCTCTTAGCGCCGCTTCTGCCGAAAGAAGCCCGGGAGCGGCGCTTAGCTCCGGAGAGCATCGTACCTTCGTCTTTAGCGTCTTTTGTGGTCTACATCCTAGCAGAAAGCTTTTCCACTCTGTCTGGCAAGGAAAACCTGCGCAAGCACAGAAAACATCTCCCATCGTGTTCTGGACGTTGCACGGATGTCTGCCAAGTGTTTGAAAGAAACAAAGAAAAGTTGTCCAAAACAGCTTCCAATCGAATATTCATGTGATTGGAAAAGTCAGGAAAGTGGTAAGGTACTGTTTTCTATCAGTTGGCAAGCTGCGCACACAATCCCAGTGTTGTACAGCTTCCTTCTTCACCTTTCCGATGCTGCCGCTCTCTCCGGCTCCCGGAGCCGAAGAAGCGGCTTCTTCGCGCAAAGGCGATTGTACCGCTCACAGTGCTCTCTTAGCGCCGCTTCTGCCGAAAGAAGCCCGGGAGCGGTGCTTAGCTCCGGAGAGCCTCGTACCTTCGTCTTTAGCGTCTTTTGTGGTCTACATCCTAGCAGAAAGCTTTTCCACTCTGTCTGGCAAGGAAAACCTGCGCCAGCGCAGAAAACATCTCCCATCGTGTTCTGGACGTTGCACGGAGGTCTGCCAAGTGTTTGCATAAAGAAATGAAAAGTTGTCCAAAATAACTTCCTATCGAATGTTCATGTGATTGGAAAGGTCAGGAAAGTGTAAGGTACTGTTTTCTATCAGTTGGCAAGCTGCGCACACAATCCCAGTGTTGTACAGCTTCCTTCTTCACCTTTCCGATGCTGCCGCTCTCTCCGGCTCCCGGAGCCGAAGAAGCGGCTTCTTCGCGCAAAGACGATTGTACCGCTCACAGTGCTCTCTTAGTGCCGCTTCTGCCGAAAGAAGCCCGGGAGCGGCGCTTAACTCCGGAGAGCATCGTCCCTTCGTCTTTAGCGTCTTTTGTGGTCTACATCCTAGCAGAAAGCTTTTCCACTCAGTCTGGCAAGGAAAACCTGCGCCAGCACAGAAAACATCTCCCTTCGTGTTCTGGACGTTGTACGGAGGTCTGCCAAGTGTTTGAAAGAAACAAAGAAATGTTGTCCAAAACAGCTTCCAATCGAAGATTCATGTGATTGGAAATGTCAGGAAAGTGTAAGGTACTGTTTTCTATCAGTTGGCAAGCTGCGCACACAATCCCAGTGTTGTACAGCTTCCTTCTTCACCTTTCCGATGCTGCCGCTCTCTCCGGCTCCCGGAGCCGAAGAAGCAGCTTCTTCGCGCAAAGACGATTGTACCGCTCACAGTGCTCTCTTAGCGCCGCTTCTGCCGAAAGAAGCCCGGGAGCGGTGCTTAGCTCCGGAGAGCCTCGTACCTTCGTCTTTAGCGTCTTTTGTGGTCTACATCCTAGCAGAAAGCTTTTCCACTCAGTCTGGCAAGGAAAACCTGCGCCAGCGCAGAAAACATCTCCCATCGTGTTCTGGACGTTGCACGGAGGTCTGCCAAGTGTTTGCATAAAGAAATGAAAAGTTGTCCAAAATAACTTCCTATCGATTGTTCATGTGATTGGAAAAGTCAGGAAAGTGGTAAGGTACTGTTTTCTATCAGTTGGCAAGCTGCGCACACAATCCCAGTGTTGTACAGCTTCCTTCTTCACCTTTCCGATGCTGCCGCTCTCTCCGGCTCCCGGAGCCGAAGAAGCGGCTTCTTCGCGCAAAGACGATTGTACCGGTCACAGTGCTCTCTTAGCGCCGCTTCTGCCGAAAGAAGCCCGGGAGCGGCGCTTAGCTCCGGAGAGCCTCGTACCTTCGTCTTTAGCGTCTTTTGTGGTCTACATCCTAGCAGAAAGCTTTTCCACTCTGTCTGGCAAGGAAAACCTGCGCCAGCGCAGAAAACATCTCCCATCGTGTTCTGGACGTTGCACGGAGGTCTGCCAAGTGTTTGCATAAAGAAATGAAAAGTTGTCCAAAATAACTTCCTATCGAATGTTCATGTGATTGGAAAAGTCAGGAAAGTGGTAAGGTACTGTTTTCTATCAGTTGGCAAGCTGCGCACACAAGCCCAGTGTTGTACAGCTTCCTTCTTCACCTTTCCGATGCTGCCGCTCTCTCCGGCTCCCGGAGCCGAAGAAGCGGCTTCTTCGCGCAAAGACGATTGTACCGCTCACAGTGCTCTCTTAGCGCGGCTTCTGCCGAAAGAAGCCCGGGAGCGGCGCTTAGCTCCGGAGAGCATCGTCCCTTCGTCTTTAGCGTCTTTTGTGGTCTACATCCTAGCAGAAAGCTTTTCCACTCTGTCTGGCAAGGAAAACATGCGCCAGCACAGAAAACATCTCCCATCGTGTTCTGGACGTTGTACGGAGGTCTGCCAAGTGTTTGCATAAAGAAATGAAAAGTTGTCCAAAATAACTTCCTATAGAATGTTCATGTGATTGGAAAAGTCAGGAAAGTGGTAAGGTACTGTTTTCTATCAGTTGGCAAGCTGCGCACACAAGCCCAGTGTTGTACAGCTTCCTTCTTCACCTTTCCGATGCTGCCGCTCTCTCCGGCTCCCGGAGCCGAAGAAGCGGCTTCTTCGCGCAAAGACGATTGTACCGCTCACAGTGCTCTCTTAGCGCCGCTTCTGCCGAAAGAAGCCCGGGAGCGGCGCTTAGCTCCGGAGAGCATCGTACCTTCGTCTTTAGCGTCTTTTCTGGTCTACATCCTAGCAGAAAGCTTTTCCACTCTGTCTGGCAAGGATAACCTGCGCCAGCACAGAAAACATCTCCCATCGTGTTCTGGACGTTGTACGGAGGTCTGCCAAGTGTTTGAAAGAAACAAAGAAAAGTTGTCCAAAACAGCTTCCAATCGAATATTCATGTGATTGGAAACGTCAGGAAAGTGGTAAGGTACTGTTTTCTATCAGTTGGCAAGCTGCGCACACAATCCCAGTGTTGTACAGCTTCCTTCTTCACCTTTCCGATGCTGCCGCTCTCTCCGGCTCCCGGAGCCGAAGAAGCGGCTTCTTCGCGCAAAGACGATTGTACCGCTCACAGTGCTCTCTTAGCGCCGCTTCTGCCGAAAGAAGCCCGGGAGCGGTGCTTAGCTCCGGAGAGCCTCGTACCTTCGTCTTTAGCGTCTTTTGTGGTCTACATCCTAGCAGAAAGCTTTTCCACTCAGTCTGGCAAGGAAAACCTGCGCCAGCGCAGAAAACATCTCCCATCGTGTTCTGGACGTTGCACGGAGGTCTGCCAAGTGTTTGCATAAAGAAATGAAAAGTTGTCCAAAATAACTTCCTATCGAATGTTCATGTGATTGGAAAAGTCAGGAAAGTGGTAAGGTACTGTTTTCTATCAGTTGGCAAGCTGCGCACACAATCCCAGTGTTGTACAGCTTCCTTCTTCACCTTTCCGATGCTGCCGCTCTCTCCGGCTCCCGGAGCCGAAGAAGCGGCTTCTTCGCGCAAAGACGATTGTACCGCTCACAGTGCTCTCTTAGCGCGGCTTCTGCCGAAAGAAGCCCGGGAGCGGCGCTTAGCTCCGGAGAGCATCGTCCCTTCGTCTTTAGCGTCTTTTGTGGTCTACATCCTAGCAGAAAGCTTTTCCACTCAGTCTGGCAAGGAAAACCTGCGCCAGCGCAGAAAACATCTCCCATCGTGTTCTGGACGTTGCACGGAGGTCTGCCAAGTGTTTGCATAAAGAAATGAAAAGTTGTCCAAAATAACTTCCTATCGAATGTTCATGTGATTGGAAAAGTCAGGAAAGTGGTAAGGTACTGTTTTCTATCAGTTGGCAAGCTGCGCACACAAGCCCAGTGTTGTACAGCTTCCTTCTTCACCTTTCCGATGCTGCCGCTCTCTCCGGCTCCCGGAGCCGAAGAAACGGCTTCTTCGCGCAAAGACGATTGTACCGCTCACAGTGCTCTCTTAGCGCGGCTTCTGCCGAAAGAAGCCCGGGAGCGGCGCTTAGCTCCGGAGAGCATCGTACCTTCGTCTTTAGCGTCTTTTGTGGTCTACATCCTAGCAGAAAGCTTTTCCACTCTGTCTGGCAAGGAAAACATGCGCCAGCACAGAAAACATCTCCCATCGTGTTCTGGACGTTGTACGGAAGTCTGCCAAGTGTTTGCATAAAGAAATGAAAAGTTGTCCAAAATAACTTCCTATCGAATGTTCATGTGATTGGAAAAGTCAGGAAAGTGGTAAGGTACTGTTTTCTATCAGTTGGCAAGCTGCGCACACAATCCCAGTGTTGTACAGCTTCCTTCTTCACCTTTCCGATGCTGCCGCTCTCTCCGGCTCCCGGAGCCGAAGAAGCGGCTTCTTCGCGCAAAGACGATTGTACCGCTCACAGTGCTCTCTTAGCGCCGCTTCTGCCGAAAGAAGCCCGGGAGCGGCGCTTAGCTCCGGAGAGCATCGTACCTTCGTCTTTAGCGTCTTTTCTGGTCTACATCCTAGCAGAAAGCTTTTCCACTCTGTCTGGCAAGGAAAACCTGCGCAAGCACAGAAAACATCTCCCATCGTGTTCTGGACGTTGCACGGATGTCTGCCAAGTGTTTGAAAGAAACAAAGAAAAGTTGTCCAAAACAGCTTCCAATCGAATATTCATGTGATTGGAAAAGTCAGGAAAGTGGTAAGGTACTGTTTTCTATCAGTTGGCAAGCTGCGCACACAATCCCAGTGTTGTACAGCTTCCTTCTTCACCTTTCCGATGCTGCCGCTCTCTCCGGCTCCCGGAGCCGAAGAAGCGGCTTCTTCGCGCAAAGGCGATTGTACCGCTCACAGTGCTCTCTTAGCGCCGCTTCTGCCGAAAGAAGCCCGGGAGCGGTGCTTAGCTCCGGAGAGCCTCGTACCTTCGTCTTTAGCGTCTTTTGTGGTCTACATCCTAGCAGAAAGCTTTTCCACTCTGTCTGGCAAGGAAAACCTGCGCCAGCGCAGAAAACATCTCCCATCGTGTTCTGGACGTTGCACGGAGGTCTGCCAAGTGTTTGCATAAAGAAATGAAAAGTTGTCCAAAATAACTTCCTATCGAATGTTCATGTGATTGGAAAGGTCAGGAAAGTGTAAGGTACTGTTTTCTATCAGTTGGCAAGCTGCGCACACAATCCCAGTGTTGTACAGCTTCCTTCTTCACCTTTCCGATGCTGCCGCTCTCTCCGGCTCCCGGAGCCGAAGAAGCGGCTTCTTCGCGCAAAGACGATTGTACCGCTCACAGTGCTCTCTTAGCGCCGCTTCTGCCGAAAGAAGCCCGGGAGCGGCGCTTAACTCCGGAGAGCATCGTCCCTTCGTCTTTAGCGTCTTTTGTGGTCTACATCCTAGCAGAAAGCTTTTCCACTCAGTCTGGCAAGGAAAACCTGCGCCAGCACAGAAAACATCTCCCTTCGTGTTCTGGACGTTGTACGGAGGTCTGCCAAGTGTTTGAAAGAAACAAAGAAATGTTGTCCAAAACAGCTTCCAATCGAAGATTCATGTGATTGGAAATGTCAGGAAAGTGTAAGGTACTGTTTTCTATCAGTTGGCAAGCTGCGCACACAATCCCAGTGTTGTACAGCTTCCTTCTTCACCTTTCCGATGCTGCCGCTCTCTCCGGCTCCCGGAGCCGAAGAAGCGGCTTCTTCGCGCAAAGACGATTGTACCGCTCACAGTGCTCTCTTAGCGCCGCTTCTGCCGAAAGAAGCCCGGGAGCGGTGCTTAGCTCCGGAGAGCCTCGTACCTTCGTCTTTAGCGTCTTTTGTGGTCTACATCCTAGCAGAAAGCTTTTCCACTCAGTCTGGCAAGGAAAACCTGCGCCAGCGCAGAAAACATCTCCCATCGTGTTCTGGACGTTGCACGGAGGTCTGCCAAGTGTTTGCATAAAGAAATGAAAAGTTGTCCAAAATAACTTCCTATCGATTGTTCATGTGATTGGAAAAGTCAGGAAAGTGGTAAGGTACTGTTTTCTATCAGTTGGCAAGCTGCGCACACAATCCCAGTGTTGTACAGCTTCCTTCTTCACCTTTCCGATGCTGCCGCTCTCTCCGGCTCCCGGAGCCGAAGAAGCGGCTTCTTCGCGCAAAGACGATTGTACCGGTCACAGTGCTCTCTTAGCGCCGCTTCTGCCGAAAGAAGCCCGGGAGCGGCGCTTAGCTCCGGAGAGCCTCGTACCTTCGTCTTTAGCGTCTTTTGTGGTCTACATCCTAGCAGAAAGCTTTTCCACTCTGTCTGGCAAGGAAAACCTGCGCCAGCGCAGAAAACATCTCCCATCGTGTTCTGGACGTTGCACGGAGGTCTGCCAAGTGTTTGCATAAAGAAATGAAAAGTTGTCCAAAATAACTTCCTATCGAATGTTCATGTGATTGGAAAAGTCAGGAAAGTGGTAAGGTACTGTTTTCTATCAGTTGGCAAGCTGCGCACACAAGCCCAGTGTTGTACAGCTTCCTTCTTCACCTTTCCGATGCTGCCGCTCTCTCCGGCTCCCGGAGCCGAAGAAGCGGCTTCTTCGCGCAAAGACGATTGTACCGCTCACAGTGCTCTCTTAGCGCGGCTTCTGCCGAAAGAAGCCCGGGAGCGGCGCTTAGCTCCGGAGAGCATCGTCCCTTCGTCTTTAGCGTCTTTTGTGGTCTACATCCTAGCAGAAAGCTTTTCCACTCTGTCTGGCAAGGAAAACATGCGCCAGCACAGAAAACATCTCCCATCGTGTTCTGGACGTTGTACGGAGGTCTGCCAAGTGTTTGCATAAAGAAATGAAAAGTTGTCCAAAATAACTTCCTATAGAATGTTCATGTGATTGGAAAAGTCAGGAAAGTGGTAAGGTACTGTTTTCTATCAGTTGGCAAGCTGCGCACACAAGCCCAGTGTTGTACAGCTTCCTTCTTCACCTTTCCGATGCTGCCGCTCTCTCCGGCTCCCGGAGCCGAAGAAGCAGCTTCTTCGCGCAAAGACGATTGTACCGCTCACAGTGCTCTCTTAGCGCCGCTTCTGCCGAAAGAAGCCCGGGAGCGGCGCTTAGCTCCGGAGAGCATCGTACCTTCGTCTTTAGCGTCTTTTGTGGTCTACATCCTAGCAGAAAGCTTTTCCACTCTGTCTGGCAAGGAAAACCTGCGCAAGCACAGAAAACATCTCCCATCGTGTTCTGGACGTTGCACGGAGGTCTGCCAAGTGTTTGAAAGAAACAAAGAAAAGTTGTCCAAAACAGCTTCCAATCGAATATTCATGTGATTGGAAAAGTCAGGAAAGTGGTAAGGTACTGTTTTCTATCAGTTGGCAAGCTGCGCACACAAGCCCAGTGTTGTACAGCTTCCTTCTTCACCTTTCCGATGCTGCCGCTCTCTCCGGCTCCCGGAGCCGAAGAAGCGGCTTCTTCGCGCAAAGGCGATTGTACCGCTCACAGTGCTCTCTTAGCGCCGCTTCTGCCGAAAGAAGCCCGGGAGCGGTGCTTAGCTCCGGAGAGCCTCGTACCTTCGTCTTTAGCGTCTTTTGTGGTCTACATCGTAGCAGAAAGCTTTTCCACTCTGTCTGGCAAGGAAAACCTGCGCCAGCGCAGAAAACATCTCCCATCGTGTTCTGGACGTTGCACGGAGGTCTGCCAAGTGTTTGCATAAAGAAATGAAAAGTTGTCCAAAATAACTTCCTATCGATTGTTCATGTGATTGGAAAAGTCAGGAAAGTGGTAAGGTACTGTTTTCTATCAGTTGGCAAGCTGCGCACACAATCCCAGTGTTGTACAGCTTCCTTCTTCACCTTTCCGATGCTGCCGCTCTCTCCGGCTCCCGGAGCCGAAGAAGCGGCTTCTTCGCGCAAAGACGATTGTACCGCTCACAGTGCTCTCTTAGCGCGGCTTCTGCCGAAAGAAGCCCGGGAGCGGCGCTTAGCTCCGGAGAGCATCGTACCTTCGTCTTTAGCGTCTTTTGTGGTCTACATCCTAGCAGAAAGCTTTTCCACTCTGTCTGGCAAGGAAAACATGCGCCAGCGCAGAAAACATCTCCCATCGTGTTCTGGACGTTGCACGGAGGTCTGCCAAGTGTTTGACAAGAAGAGAAGAAAAGTTGTCCAAAACAGCTTCCAATCGAATATTCATGTGATTGGAAAAGTCAGGAGAGTGGTAAGGTACTGTTTTCTATCAGTTGCCAAGCTGCGCACACAATCCCAGTGTTGTACAGCTTCCTTCTTCACCTTTCCGATGCTGCCGCTCTCTCCGGCTCCCGGAGCCGAAGAAGCGGCTTCTTCGCGCAAAGACGATTGTACCGCTCACAGTGCTCTCTTAGCGCGGCTTCTGCCGAAAGAAGCCCGGGAGCGGTGCTTAGCTCCGGAGAGGCTCGTACCTTCGTCTTTAGCGTCTTTTGTGGTCTACATCCTAGCAGAAAGCTTTTCCACTCTGTCTGGCAAGGATAACCTGCGCCAGCACAGAAAACATCTCCCATCGTGTTCTGGACATTGTAGGGAGGTCTGCCAAGTGTTTGCATAAAGAAATGAAAAGTTGTCCAAAATAACTTCCTATCGAATGTTCATGTGATTGGAAAAGTCAGGAAAGTGGTAAGGTACTGTTTTCTATCAGTTGGCAAGCTGCGCACACAATCCCAGTGTTGTACAGCTTCCTTCTTCACCTTTCCGATGCTGCCGCTCTCTCCGGCTCCCGGAGCCGAAGAAGCGGCTTCTTCGCGCAAAGACGATTGTACCGCTCACAGTGCTCTCTTAGCGCCGCTTCTGCCGAATGAAGCCCGGGAGCGGCGCTTAACTCCGGAGAGCCTCGTACCATCTTCTTTAGCGTCTTTTGTGGTCTACATCCTAGCAGAAAGCTTTTCCACTCTGTCTGGCAAGGAAAACCTGCGCCAGCGCAGAAAACATCTCCCATCGTGTTCTGGACGTTGCACGGAGGTCTGCCAAGTGTTTGCATAAAGAAATGAAAAGTTGTCCAAAATAACTTCCTATCGAATGTTCATGTGATTGGAAAGGTCAGGAAAGTGTAAGGTACTGTTTTCTATCAGTTGGCAAGCTGCGCACACAATCCCAGTGTTGTACAGCTTCCTTCTTCACCTTTCCGATGCTGCCGCTCTCTCCGGCTCCCGGAGCCGAAGAAGCGGCTTCTTCGCGCAAAGACGATTGTACCGCTCACAGTGCTCTCTTAGCGCCGCTTCTGCCGAAAGAAGCCCGGGAGCGGCGCTTAACTCCGGAGAGCATCGTCCCTTCGTCTTTAGCGTCTTTTGTGGTCTACATCCTAGCAGAAAGCTTTTCCACTCTGTCTGGCAAGGAAAACCTGCGCCAGCACAGAAAACATCTCCCATCGTGTTCTGGACGTTTTACGGAGGTCTGCCAAGTGTTTGAAAGAAACAAAGAAAAGTTGTCCAAAACAGCTTCCAATCGAAGATTCATGTGATTGGAAACGTCAGGAAAGTGTAAGGTACTGTTTTCTATCAGTTGGCAAGCTGCGCACACAATCCCAGTGTTGTACAGCTTCCTTCTTCACCTTTCCGATGCTGCCGCTCTCTCCGGCTCCCGGAGCCGAAGAAGCGGCTTCTTCGCGCAAAGGCGATTGTACCGCTCACAGTGCTCTCTTAGCGCCGCTTCTGCCGAAAGAAGCCCGGGAGCAGTGCTTAGCTCCGGAGAGCCTCGTACCTTCGTCTTTAGCGTCTTTTGTGGTCTACATCCTAGCAGAAAGCTTTTCCACTCAGTCTGGCAAGGAAAACCTGCGCCAGCGCAGAAAACATCTCCCATCGTGTTCTGGACGTTGCACGGAGGTCTGCCAAGTGTTTGCATAAAGAAATGAAAAGTTGTCCAAAATAACTTCCTATCGAATGTTCATGTGATTGGAAAAGTCAGGAAAGTGGTAAGGTACTGTTTTCTATCAGTTGGCAAGCTGCGCACACAAGCCCAGTGTTGTACAGCTTCCTTCTTCACCTTTCCGATGCTGCCGCTCTCTCCGGCTCCCGGAGCCGAAGAAGCGGCTTCTTCGCGCAAAGACGATTGTACCGCTCACAGTGCTCTCTTAGCGCGGCTTCTGCCGAAAGAAGCCCGGGAGCGGCGCTTAGCTCCGGAGAGCATCGTACCTTCGTCTTTAGCGTCTTTTGTGGTCTACATCCTAGCAGAAAGCTTTTCCACTCTGTCTGGCAAGGAAAACATGCGCCAGCACAGAAAACATCTCCCATCGTGTTCTGGACGTTGTACGGAGGTCTGCCAAGTGTTTGCATAAAGAAATGAAAAGTTGTCCAAAATAACTTCCTATCGAATGTTCATGTGATTGGAAAAGTCAGGAAAGTGGTAAGGTACTGTTTTCTATCAGTTGGCAAGCTGCGCACACAATCCCAGTGTTGTACAGCTTCCTTCTTCACCTTTCCGATGCTGCCGCTCTCTCCGGCTCCCGGAGCCGAAGAAGCGGCTTCTTCGCGCAAAGACGATTGTACCGCTCACAGTGCTCTCTTAGCGCCGCTTCTGCCGAAAGAAGCCCGGGAGCGGCGCTTAGCTCCGGAGAGCATCGTACCTTCGTCTTTAGCGTCTTTTGTGGTCTACATCCTAGCAGAAAGCTTTTCCACTCTGTCTGGCAAGGAAAACATGCGCCAGCGCAGAAAACATCTCCCATCGTGTTCTGGACGTTGCACGGAGGTCTGCCAAGTGTTTGACAAGAAGAGAAGAAAAGTTGTCCAAAACAGCTTCCAATCGAATATTCATGTGATTGGAAACGTCAGGAATGTGCAAGGTACTGTTTTCTATCAGTTGGCAAGCTGCGCACACAATCCCAGTGTTGTACAGCTTCCTTCTTCACCTTTCCGATGCTGCCGCTCTCTCCGGCTCCCGGAGCCGAAGAAGCGGCTTCTTCGCGCAAAGACGATTGTACCGCTCACAGTGCTCTCTTAGCGCGGCTTCTGCCGAAAGAAGCCCGGGAGCGGTGCTTAGCTCCGGAGAGCCTCGTACCTTCGTCTTTAGAGTCTTTTGTGGTCTACATCCTAGCAGAAAGCTTTTCCACTCTGTCTGGCAAGGATAACCTGCGCCAGCACAGAAAACATCTCCCATCGTGTTCTGGACGTTGGTACGGAGGTCTGCCAAGTGTTTGCATAAAGAAATGAAAAGTTGTCCAAAATAACTTCCTATCGAATGTTGATGTGATTGGAAAAGTCAGGAAAGTGGTAAGGTACTGTTTTCTATCAGTTGGCAAGCTGCGCACACAATCCCAGTGTTGTACAGCTTCCTTCTTCACCTTTCCGATGCTGCCGCTCTCTCCGGCTCCCGGAGCCGAAGAAGCGGCTTCTTCGCGCAAAGACGATTGTACCGCTCACAGTGCTCTCTTAGCGCCGCTTCTGCCGAAAGAAGCCCGGGAGCGGCGCTTAACTCCGGAGAGCATCGTACCTTCGTCTTTAGCGTCTTTTGTGGTCTACATCCTAGCAGAAAGCTTTTCCACTCTGTCTGGCAAGGAAAACCTGCGCAAGCACAGAAAACATCTCCATCGTGTTCTGGACGTTGCACGGATGTCTGCCAAGTGTTTGAAAGAAACAAAGAAAAGTTGTCCAAAACAGCTTCCAATGGAATATTCATGTGATTGGAAACGTCAGGAAAGTGGTAAGGTACTGTTTTCTATCAGTTGGCAAGCTGCGCACACAATCCCAGTGTTGTACAGCTTCCTTCTTCACCTTTCCGATGCTGCCGCTCTCTCCGGCTCCCGGAGCCGAAGAAGCGGCTTCTTCGCGCAAAGGCGATTGTACCGCTCACAGTGCTCTCTTAGCGCCGCTTCTGCCGAAAGAAGCCCGGGAGCGGCGCTTAGCTCCGGAGAGCCTCGTACCTTCGTCTTTAGCGTCTTTTGTGGTCTACATCCTAGCAGAAAGCTTTTCCACTCAGTCTGGCAAGGAAAACCTGCGCCAGCGCAGAAAACATCTCCCATCGTGTTCTGGACGTTGCACGGAGGTCTGCCAAGTGTTTGCATAAAGAAATGAAAAGTTGTCCAAAATAACTTCCTATCGAATGTTCATGTGATTGGAAAAGTCAGGAAAGTGGTAAGGTACTGTTTTCTATCAGTTGGCAAGCTGCGCACACAATCCCAGTGTTGTACAGCTTCCTTCTTCACCTTTCCGATGCTGCCGCTCTCTCCGGCTCCCGGAGCCGAAGAAGCGGCTTCTTCGCGCAAAGACGATTGTACCGCTCACAGTGCTCTCTTAGCGCCGCTTCTGCCGAAAGAAGCCCGGGAGCGGTGCTTAGCTCCGGAGAGCCTCGTACCTTCGTCTTTAGCGTCTTTTGTGGTCTACATCCTAGCAGAAAGCTTTTCCACTCTGTCTGGCAAGGAAAACCTGCGCCAGCGCAGAAAACATCTCCCATCGTGTTCTGGACGTTGCACGGAGGTCTGCCAAGTGTTTGCATAAAGAAATGAAAAGTTGTCCAAAATAACTTCCTATCGATTGTTCATGTGATTGGAAAAGTCAGGAAAGTGGTAAGGTACTGTTTTCTATCAGTTGCCAAGCTGCGCACACAATCCCAGTGTTGTACAGCTTCCTTCTTCACCTTTCCGATGCTGCCGCTCTCTCCGGCTCCCGGAGCCGAAGAAGCGGCTTCTTCGCGCAAAGACGATTGTACCGCTCACAGTGCTCTCTTAGCGCCGCTTCTGCCGAAAGAAGCCCGGGAGCGGTGCTTAGCTCCGGAGAGCATCGTCCCTTCGTCTTTAGCGTCTTTTGTGGTCTACATCCTAGCAGAAAGCTTTTCCACTCTGTCTGGCAAGGAAAACATGCGCCAGCGCAGAAAACATCTCCCATCGTGTTCTGGACGTTGTACGGAGGTCTGCCAAGTGTTTGACAAGAAGAGAAGAAAAGTTGTCCAAAACAGCTTCCAATCGAATATTCATGTGATTGGAAAAGTCAGGAGAGTGGTAAGGTACTGTTTTCTATCAGTTGGCAAGCTGCGCACACAATCCCAGTGTTGTACAGCTTCCTTCTTCACCTTTCCGATGCTGCCGCTCTCTCCGGCTCCCGGAGCCGAAGAAGCGGCTTCTTCGCGCAAAGATGATTGTACCGCTCACAGTGCTCTCTTAGCGCCGCTTCTGCCGAAAGAAGCCCGGGAGCGGTGCTTAGCTCCGGAGAGGCTCGTACCTTCGTCTTTAGCGTCTTTTGTGGTCTACATCCTAGCAGAAAGCTTTTCCACTCTGTCTGGCAAGGATAACCTGCGCCAGCACAGAAAACATCTCCCATCGTGTTCTGGACGTTGTACGGAGGTCTGCCAAGTGTTTGCATAAAGAAATGAAAAGTTGTCCAAAATAACTTCCTATCGAATGTTCATGTGATTGGAAAAGTCAGGAAAGTGGTAAGGTACTGTTTTCTATCAGTTGGCAAGCTGCGCACACAATCCCAGTGTTGTACAGCTTCCTTCTTCACCTTTCCGATGCTGCCGCTCTCTCCGGCTCCCGGAGCCGAAGAAGCGGCTTCTTCGCGCAAAGACGATTGTACCGCTCACAGTGCTCTCTTAGCGCCGCTTCTGCCGAAAGAAGCCCGGGAGCGGCGCTTAGCTCCGGAGAGCATCGTACCTTCGTCTTTAGCGTCTTTTGTGGTCTACATCCTAGCAGAAAGCTTTTCCACTCTGTCTGGCAAGGAAAACCTGCGCAAGCACAGAAAACATCTCCCATCGTGTTCTGGACGTTGCACGGATGTCTGCCAAGTGTTTGAAAGAAACAAAGGAAAGTTGTCCAAAACAGCTTCCAATCGAATATTCATGTGATTGGAAACGTCAGGAAAGTGGTAAGGTACTGTTTTCTATCAGTTGGCAAGCTGCGCACACAAGCCCAGTGTTGTACAGCTTCCTTCTTCACCTTTCCGATGCTGCCGCTCTCTCCGGCTCCCGGAGCCGAAGAAGCGGCTTCTTCGCGCAAAGGCGATTGTACCGCTCACAGTGCTCTCTTAGCGCCGCTTCTGCCGAAAGAAGCCCGGGAGCGGTGCTTAGCTCCGGAGAGCCTCGTACCTTCGTCTTTAGCGTCTTTTGTGGTCTACATCCTAGCAGAAAGCTTTTCCACTCTGTCTGGCAAGGAAAACCTGCGCCAGCGCAGAAAACATCTCCCATCGTGTTCTGGACGTTGCACGGAGGTCTGCCAAGTGTTTGCATAAAGAAATGAAAAGTTGTCCAAAATAACTTCCTATCGATTGTTCATGTGATTGGAAAAGTCAGGAAAGTGGTAAGGTACTGTTTTCTATCAGTTGGCAAGCTGCGCACACAATCCCAGTGTTGTACAGCTTCCTTCTTCACCTTTCCGATGCTGCCGCTCTCTCCGGCTCCCGGAGCCGAAGAAGCGGCTTCTTCGCGCAAAGACGATTGTACCGCTCACAGTGCTCTCTTAGCGCGGCTTCTGCCGAAAGAATCCCGGGAGCGGTGCTTAGCTCCGGAGAGGCTCGTACCTTCGTCTTTAGCGTCTTTTGTGGTCTACATCCTAGCAGAAAGCTTTTCCACTCTGTCTGGCAAGGATAACCTGCGCCAGCACAGAAAACATCTCCCATCGTGTTCTGGACGTTGTACGGAGGTCTGCCAAGTGTTTGACAAGAAGAGAGGAAAAGTTGTCCAAAACAGCTTCCAATCGAATATTCCTGTGATTGGAAAAGTCAGGAAAGTGGTAAGGTACTGTTTTCTATCAGTTGGCAAGCTGCGCACACAAGCCCAGTGTTGTACAGCTTCCTTCTTCACCTTTCCGATGCTGCCGCTCTCTCCGGCTCCCGGAGCCGAAGAAGCGGCTTCTTCGCGCAAAGACGATTGTACCGCTCACAGTGCTCTCTTAGCGCCGCTTCTGCCGAAAGAAGCCCGGGAGCGGCGCTTAGCTCCGGAGAGCATCGTACCTTCGTCTTTAGCGTCTTTTGTGGTCTACATCCTAGCAGAAAGCTTTTCCACTCTGTCTGGCAAGGAAAACCTGCGCAAGCACAGAAAACATCTCCCATCGTGTTCTGGACGTTGCACGGATGTCTGCCAAGTGTTTGAAAGAAACAAAGAAAAGTTGTCCAAAACAGCTTCCAATCGAATATTCATGTGATTGGAAAAGTCAGGAAAGTGGTAAGGTACTGTTTTCTATCAGTTGGCAAGCTGCGCACACAAGCCCAGTGTTGTACAGCTTCCTTCTTCACCTTTCCGATGCTGCCGCTCTCTCCGGCTCCCGGAGCCGAAGAAGCGGCTTCTTCGCGCAAAGACGATTGTACCGCTCACAGTGCTCTCTTAGCGCCGCTTCTGCCGAAAGAAGCCCGGGAGCGGTGCTTAGCTCCGGAGAGCCTCGTACCTTCGTCTTTAGCGTCTTTTGTGGTCTACATCCTAGCAGAAAGCTTTTCCACTCTGTCTGGCAAGGAAAACCTGCGCCAGCGCAGAAAACATCTCCCATCGTGTTCTGGACGTTGCACGGAGGTCTGCCAAGTGTTTGCATAAAGAAATGAAAAGTTGTCCAAAATAACTTCCTATCGAATGTTCATGTGATTGGAAAAGTCAGGAAAGTGGTAAGGTACTGTTTTCTATCAGTTGGCAAGCTGCGCACACAAGCCCAGTGTTGTACAGCTTCCTTCTTCACCTTTCCGATGCTGCCGCTCTCTCCGGCTCCCGGAGCCGAAGAAGCGGCTTCTTCGCGCAAAGACGATTGTACCGCTCACAGTGCTCTCTTAGCGCCGCTTCTGCCGAAAGAAGCCCGGGAGCGGCGCTTAGCTCCGGAGAGCATCGTACCTTCGTCTTTAGCGTCTTTTGTGGTCTACATCCTAGCAGAAAGCTTTTCCACTCTGTCTGGCAAGGAAAACATGCGCCAGCACAGAAAACATCTCCCATCGTGTTCTGGACGTTGTACGGAGGTCTGCCAAGTGTTTGACAAGAAGAGAGGAAAAGTTGTCCATACAGCTTCCAATCGAATATTCATGTGATTGGAAACGTCAGGAAAGTGGTAAGGTACAGTTTTCTATCAGTTGGCAAGCTGGCGCACACAATCCCAGTGTTGTACAGCTTCCTTCTTCACCTTTCCGATGCTGCCGCTCTCTCCGGCTCCCGGAGCCGAAGAAGCGGCTTCTTCGCGCAAAGACGATTGTACCGCTCACAGTGCTCTCTTAACGCCGCTTCTGCCGAATGAAGCCCGGGAGCGGCGCTTAACTCCGGAGAGCCTCGTACCATCTTCTTTAGCGTCTTTTGTGGTCTACATCCTAGCAGAAAGCTTTTCCACTCAGTCTGGCAAGGAAAACCTGCGCGAGCACAGAAAACATCTCCCATCGTGTTCTGGACGTTGCACGGAGGTCTGCCAAGTGTTTGCATAAAGAAATGAAAAGTTGTCCAAAATAACTTCCTATCGAATGTTCATGTGATTGGAAAAGTCAGGAAAGTGGTAAGGTACTGTTTTCTATCAGTTGGCAAGCTGCGCACACAAGCCCAGTGTTGTACAGCTTCCTTCTTCACCTTTCCGATGCTGCCGCTCTCTCCGGCTCCCGGAGCCGAAGAAGCGGCTTCTTCGCGCAAAGACGATTGTACCGCTCACAGTGCTCTCTTAGCGCCGCTTCTGCCGAAAGAAGCCCGGGAGCGGCGCTTAGCTCCGGAGAGCATCGTACCTTCGTCTTTAGCGTCTTTTGTGGTCTACATCCTAGCAGAAAGCTTTTCCACTCTGTCTGGCAAGGAAAACCTGCGCCAGCACAGAAAACATCTCCCATCGTGTTCTGGACGTTGTACGAAGGTCTGCCAAGTGTTTGAAAGAAACAAAGAAAAGTTGTCCAAAACAGCTTCCAATCGAAGATTCATGTGATTGGAAACGTCAGGAAAGTGTAAGGTACTGTTTTCTATCAGTTGGCAAGCTGCGCACACAATCCCAGTGTTGTACAGCTTCCTTCTTCACCTTTCCGATGCTGCCGCTCTCTCCGGCTCCCGGAGCCGAAGAAGCGGCTTCTTCGCGCAAAGGCGATTGTACCGCTCACAGTGCTCTCTTAGCGCCGCTTCTGCCGAAAGAAGCCCGGGAGCAGTGCTTAGCTCCGGAGAGCCTCGTACCTTCGTCTTTAGCGTCTTTTGTGGTCTACATCCTAGCAGAAAGCTTTTCCACTCAGTCTGGCAAGGAAAACCTGCGCCAGCGCAGAAAACATCTCCCATCGTGTTCTGGACGTTGCACGGAGGTCTGCCAAGTGTTTGCATAAAGAAATGAAAAGTTGTCCAAAATAACTTCCTATCGAATGTTCATGTGATTGGAAAAGTCAGGAAAGTGGTAAGGTACTGTTTTCTATCAGTTGGCAAGCTGCGCACACAAGCCCAGTGTTGTACAGCTTCCTTCTTCACCTTTCCGATGCTGCCGCTCTCTCCGGCTCCCGGAGCCGAAGAAGCGGCTTCTTCGCGCAAAGACGATTGTACCGCTCACAGTGCTCTCTTAGCGCGGCTTCTGCCGAAAGAAGCCCGGGAGCGGCGCTTAGCTCCGGAGAGCATCGTACCTTCGTCTTTAGCGTCTTTTGTGGTCTACATCCTAGCAGAAAGCTTTTCCACTCTGTCTGGCAAGGAAAACATGCGCCAGCACAGAAAACATCTCCCATCGTGTTCTGGACGTTGTACGGAGGTCTGCCAAGTGTTTGCATAAAGAAATGAAAAGTTGTCCAAAATAACTTCCTATCGAATGTTCATGTGATTGGAAAAGTCAGGAAAGTGGTAAGGTACTGTTTTCTATCAGTTGGCAAGCTGCGCACACAATCCCAGTGTTGTACAGCTTCCTTCTTCACCTTTCCGATGCTGCCGCTCTCTCCGGCTCCCGGAGCCGAAGAAGCGGCTTCTTCGCGCAAAGACGATTGTACCGCTCACAGTGCTCTCTTAGCGCCGCTTCTGCCGAAAGAAGCCCGGGAGCGGCGCTTAGCTCCGGAGAGCATCGTACCTTCGTCTTTAGCGTCTTTTGTGGTCTACATCCTAGCAGAAAGCTTTTCCACTCTGTCTGGCAAGGAAAACATGCGCCAGCGCAGAAAACATCTCCCATCGTGTTCTGGACGTTGCACGGAGGTCTGCCAAGTGTTTGACAAGAAGAGAAGAAAAGTTGTCCAAAACAGCTTCCAATCGAATATTCATGTGATTGGAAACGTCAGGAATGTGCAAGGTACTGTTTTCTATCAGTTGGCAAGCTGCGCACACAATCCCAGTGTTGTACAGCTTCCTTCTTCACCTTTCCGATGCTGCCGCTCTCTCCGGCTCCCGGAGCCGAAGAAGCGGCTTCTTCGCGCAAAGACGATTGTACCGCTCACAGTGCTCTCTTAGCGCGGCTTCTGCCGAAAGAAGCCCGGGAGCGGTGCTTAGCTCCGGAGAGCCTCGTACCTTCGTCTTTAGAGTCTTTTGTGGTCTACATCCTAGCAGAAAGCTTTTCCACTCTGTCTGGCAAGGATAACCTGCGCCAGCACAGAAAACATCTCCCATCGTGTTCTGGACGTTGTACGGAGGTCTGCCAAGTGTTTGCATAAAGAAATGAAAAGTTGTCCAAAATAACTTCCTATCGAATGTTGATGTGATTGGAAAAGTCAGGAAAGTGGTAAGGTACTGTTTTCTATCAGTTGGCAAGCTGCGCACACAATCCCAGTGTTGTACAGCTTCCTTCTTCACCTTTCCGATGCTGCCGCTCTCTCCGGCTCCCGGAGCCGAAGAAGCGGCTTCTTCGCGCAAAGACGATTGTACCGCTCACAGTGCTCTCTTAGCGCCGCTTCTGCCGAAAGAAGCCCGGGAGCGGCGCTTAACTCCGGAGAGCATCGTACCTTCGTCTTTAGCGTCTTTTGTGGTCTACATCCTAGCAGAAAGCTTTTCCACTCTGTCTGGCAAGGAAAACCTGCGCAAGCACAGAAAACATCTCCCATCGTGTTCTGGACGTTGCACGGATGTCTGCCAAGTGTTTGAAAGAAACAAAGAAAAGTTGTCCAAAACAGCTTCCAATCGAATATTCATGTGATTGGAAAAGTCAGGAAAGTGGTAAGGTACTGTTTTCTATCAGTTGGCAAGCTGCGCACACAATCCCAGTGTTGTACAGCTTCCTTCTTCACCTTTCCGATGCTGCCGCTCTCTCCGGCTCCCGGAGCCGAAGAAGCGGCTTCTTCGCGCAAAGGCGATTGTACCGCTCACAGTGCTCTCTTAGCGCCGCTTCTGCCGAAAGAAGCCCGGGAGCGGCGCTTAGCTCCGGAGAGCCTCGTACCTTCGTCTTTAGCGTCTTTTGTGGTCTACATCCTAGCAGAAAGCTTTTCCACTCAGTCTGGCAAGGAAAACCTGCGCCAGCGCAGAAAACATCTCCCATCGTGTTCTGGACGTTGCACGGAGGTCTGCCAAGTGTTTGCATAAAGAAATGAAAAGTTGTCCAAAATAACTTCCTATCGAATGTTCATGTGATTGGAAAAGTCAGGAAAGTGGTAAGGTACTGTTTTCTATCAGTTGGCAAGCTGCGCACACAATCCCAGTGTTGTACAGCTTCCTTCTTCACCTTTCCGATGCTGCCGCTCTCTCCGGCTCCCGGAGCCGAAGAAGCGGCTTCTTCGCGCAAAGACGATTGTACCGCTCACAGTGCTCTCTTAGCGCCGCTTCTGCCGAAAGAAGCCCGGGAGCGGTGCTTAGCTCCGGAGAGCCTCGTACCTTCGTCTTTAGCGTCTTTTGTGGTCTACATCCTAGCAGAAAGCTTTTCCACTCTGTCTGGCAAGGAAAACCTGCGCCAGCGCAGAAAACATCTCCCATCGTGTTCTGGACGTTGCACGGAGGTCTGCCAAGTGTTTGCATAAAGAAATGAAAAGTTGTCCAAAATAACTTCCTATCGATTGTTCATGTGATTGGAAAAGTCAGGAAAGTGGTAAGGTACTGTTTTCTATCAGTTGCCAAGCTGCGCACACAATCCCAGTGTTGTACAGCTTCCTTCTTCACCTTTCCGATGCTGCCGCTCTCTCCGGCTCCCGGAGCCGAAGAAGCGGCTTCTTCGCGCAAAGACGATTGTACCGCTCACAGTGCTCTCTTAGCGCCGCTTCTGCCGAAAGAAGCCCGGGAGCGGTGCTTAGCTCCGGAGAGCATCGTCCCTTCGTCTTTAGCGTCTTTTGTGGTCTACATCCTAGCAGAAAGCTTTTCCACTCTGTCTGGCAAGGAAAACATGCGCCAGCGCAGAAAACATCTCCCATCGTGTTCTGGACGTTGTACGGAGGTCTGCCAAGTGTTTGACAAGAAGAGAAGAAAAGTTGTCCAAAACAGCTTCCAATCGAATATTCATGTGATTGGAAAAGTCAGGAGAGTGGTAAGGTACTGTTTTCTATCAGTTGGCAAGCTGCGCACACAATCCCAGTGTTGTACAGCTTCCTTCTTCACCTTTCCGATGCTGCCGCTCTCTCCGGCTCCCGGAGCCGAAGAAGCGGCTTCTTCGCGCAAAGATGATTGTACCGCTCACAGTGCTCTCTTAGCGCCGCTTCTGCCGAAAGAAGCCCGGGAGCGGTGCTTAGCTCCGGAGAGGCTCGTACCTTCGTCTTTAGCGTCTTTTGTGGTCTACATCCTAGCAGAAAGCTTTTCCACTCTGTCTGGCAAGGATAACCTGCGCCAGCACAGAAAACATCTCCCATCGTGTTCTGGACGTTGTACGGAGGTCTGCCAAGTGTTTGCATAAAGAAATGAAAAGTTGTCCAAAATAACTTCCTATCGAATGTTCATGTGATTGGAAAAGTCAGGAAAGTGGTAAGGTACTGTTTTCTATCAGTTGGCAAGCTGCGCACACAATCCCAGTGTTGTACAGCTTCCTTCTTCACCTTTCCGATGCTGCCGCTCTCTCCGGCTCCCGGAGCCGAAGAAGCGGCTTCTTCGCGCAAAGACGATTGTACCGGTCACAGTGCTCTCTTAGCGCCGCTTCTGCCGAAAGAAGCCCGGGAGCGGCGCTTAGCTCCGGAGAGCATCGTACCTTCGTCTTTAGCGTCTTTTGTGGTCTACATCCTAGCAGAAAGCTTTTCCACTCTGTCTGGCAAGGAAAACCTGCGCAAGCACAGAAAACATCTCCCATCGTGTTCTGGACGTTGCACGGATGTCTGCCAAGTGTTTGAAAGAAACAAAGGAAAGTTGTCCAAAACAGCTTCCAATCGAATATTCATGTGATTGGAAACGTCAGGAAAGTGGTAAGGTACTGTTTTCTATCAGTTGGCAAGCTGCGCACACAAGCCCAGTGTTGTACAGCTTCCTTCTTCACCTTTCCGATGCTGCCGCTCTCTCCGGCTCCCGGAGCCGAAGAAGCGGCTTCTTCGCGCAAAGGCGATTGTACCGCTCACAGTGCTCTCTTAGCGCCGCTTCTGCCGAAAGAAGCCCGGGAGCGGTGCTTAGCTCCGGAGAGCCTCGTACCTTCGTCTTTAGCGTCTTTTGTGGTCTACATCCTAGCAGAAAGCTTTTCCACTCTGTCTGGCAAGGAAAACCTGCGCCAGCGCAGAAAACATCTCCCATCGTGTTCTGGACGTTGCACGGAGGTCTGCCAAGTGTTTGCATAAAGAAATGAAAAGTTGTCCAAAATAACTTCCTATCGATTGTTCATGTGATTGGAAAAGTCAGGAAAGTGGTAAGGTACTGTTTTCTATCAGTTGGCAAGCTGCGCACACAATCCCAGTGTTGTACAGCTTCCTTCTTCACCTTTCCGATGCTGCCGCTCTCTCCGGCTCCCGGAGCCGAAGAAGCGGCTTCTTCGCGCAAAGACGATTGTACCGCTCACAGTGCTCTCTTAGCGCCGCTTCTGCCGAAAGAATCCCGGGAGCGGTGCTTAGCTCCGGAGAGGCTCGTACCTTCGTCTTTAGCGTCTTTTGTGGTCTACATCCTAGCAGAAAGCTTTTCCACTCTGTCTGGCAAGGATAACCTGCGCCAGCACAGAAAACATCTCCCATCGTGTTCTGGACGTTGTACGGAGGTCTGCCAAGTGTTTGACAAGAAGAGAGGAAAAGTTGTCCAAAACAGCTTCCAATCGAATATTCCTGTGATTGGAAAAGTCAGGAAAGTGGTAAGGTACTGTTTTCTATCAGTTGGCAAGCTGCGCACACAAGCCCAGTGTTGTACAGCTTCCTTCTTCACCTTTCCGATGCTGCCGCTCTCTCCGGCTCCCGGAGCCGAAGAAGCGGCTTCTTCGCGCAAAGACGATTGTACCGCTCACAGTGCTCTCTTAGCGCCGCTTCTGCCGAAAGAAGCCCGGGAGCGGCGCTTAGCTCCGGAGAGCATCGTACCTTCGTCTTTAGCGTCTTTTGTGGTCTACATCCTAGCAGAAAGCTTTTCCACTCTGTCTGGCAAGGAAAACCTGCGCAAGCACAGAAAACATCTCCCATCGTGTTCTGGACGTTGCACGGATGTCTGCCAAGTGTTTGAAAGAAACAAAGAAAAGTTGTCCAAAACAGCTTCCAATCGAATATTCATGTGATTGGAAAAGTCAGGAAAGTGGTAAGGTACTGTTTTCTATCAGTTGGCAAGCTGCGCACACAAGCCCAGTGTTGTACAGCTTCCTTCTTCACCTTTCCGATGCTGCCGCTCTCTCCGGCTCCCGGAGCCGAAGAAGCGGCTTCTTCGCGCAAAGACGATTGTACCGCTCACAGTGCTCTCTTAGCGCCGCTTCTGCCGAAAGAAGCCCGGGAGCGGTGCTTAGCTCCGGAGAGCCTCGTACCTTCGTCTTTAGCGTCTTTTGTGGTCTACATCCTAGCAGAAAGCTTTTCCACTCTGTCTGGCAAGGAAAACCTGCGCCAGCGCAGAAAACATCTCCCATCGTGTTCTGGACGTTGCACGGAGGTCTGCCAAGTGTTTGCATAAAGAAATGAAAAGTTGTCCAAAATAACTTCCTATCGAATGTTCATGTGATTGGAAAAGTCAGGAAAGTGGTAAGGTACTGTTTTCTATCAGTTGGCAAGCTGCGCACACAAGCCCAGTGTTGTACAGCTTCCTTCTTCACCTTTCCGATGCTGCCGCTCTCTCCGGCTCCCGGAGCCGAAGAAGCGGCTTCTTCGCGCAAAGACGATTGTACCGCTCACAGTGCTCTCTTAGCGCCGCTTCTGCCGAAAGAAGCCCGGGAGCGGCGCTTAGCTCCGGAGAGCATCGTACCTTCGTCTTTAGCGTCTTTTGTGGTCTACATCCTAGCAGAAAGCTTTTCCACTCTGTCTGGCAAGGAAAACATGCGCCAGCACAGAAAACATCTCCCATCGTGTTCTGGACGTTGTACGGAGGTCTGCCAAGTGTTTGACAAGAAGAGAGGAAAAGTTGTCCATACAGCTTCCAATCGAATATTCATGTGATTGGAAACGTCAGGAAAGTGGTAAGGTACAGTTTTCTATCAGTTGGCAAGCTGGCGCACACAATCCCAGTGTTGTACAGCTTCCTTCTTCACCTTTCCGATGCTGCCGCTCTCTCCGGCTCCCGGAGCCGAAGAAGCGGCTTCTTCGCGCAAAGACGATTGTACCGCTCACAGTGCTCTCTTAACGCCGCTTCTGCCGAATGAAGCCCGGGAGCGGCGCTTAACTCCGGAGAGCCTCGTACCATCTTCTTTAGCGTCTTTTGTGGTCTACATCCTAGCAGAAAGCTTTTCCACTCAGTCTGGCAAGGAAAACCTGCGCGAGCACAGAAAACATCTCCCATCGTGTTCTGGACGTTGCACGGAGGTCTGCCAAGTGTTTGCATAAAGAAATGAAAAGTTGTCCAAAATAACTTCCTATCGAATGTTCATGTGATTGGAAAAGTCAGGAAAGTGGTAAGGTACTGTTTTCTATCAGTTGGCAAGCTGCGCACACAAGCCCAGTGTTGTACAGCTTCCTTCTTCACCTTTCCGATGCTGCCGCTCTCTCCGGCTCCCGGAGCCGAAGAAGCGGCTTCTTCGCGCAAAGACGATTGTACCGCTCACAGTGCTCTCTTAGCGCCGCTTCTGCCGAAAGAAGCCCGGGAGCGGCGCTTAGCTCCGGAGAGCATCGTACCTTCGTCTTTAGCGTCTTTTGTGGTCTACATCCTAGCAGAAAGCTTTTCCACTCTGTCTGGCAAGGAAAACATGCGCCAGCACAGAAAAAATCTCCCATCGTGTTCTGGACGTTGCACGGAGGTCTGCCAAGTGTTTGCATAAAGAAATGAAAAGTTGTCCAAAATAACTTCCTATCGAATGTTCATGTGATTGGAAAAGTCAGGAAAGTGGTAAGGTACTGTTTTCTATCAGTTGGCAAGCTGCGCACACAATCCCAGTGTTGTACAGCTTCCTTCTTCACCTTTCCGATGCTGCCGCTCTCTCCGGCTCCCGGAGCCGAAGAAGCGGCTTCTTCGCGCAAAGACGATTGTACCGCTCACAGTGCTCTCTTAGCGCCGCTTCTGCCGAAATAAGCCCGGGAGCGGCGCTTAGCTCCGGAGAGCATCGTACCTTCGTCTTTAGCGTCTTTTGTGGTCTACATCCTAGCAGAAAGCTTTTCCACTCTGTCTGGCAAGGAAAACCTGCGCAAGCACAGAAAACATCTCCCATCGTGTTCTGGACGTTGCACGGATGTCTGCCAAGTGTTTGAAAGAAACAAAGAAAAGTTGTCCAAAACAGCTTCCAATCGAATATTCATGTGATTGGAAAAGTCAGGAAAGTGGTAAGGTACTGTTTTCTATCAGTTGGCAAGCTGCGCACACAATCCCAGTGTTGTACAGCTTCCTTCTTCACCTTTCCGATGCTGCCGCTCTCTCCGGCTCCCGGAGCCGAAGAAGCGGCTTCTTCGCGCAAAGGCGATTGTACCGCTCACAGTGCTCTCTTAGCGCCGCTTCTGCCGAAAGAAGCCCGGGAGCGGTGCTTAGCTCGGGAGAGACTCGTACCTTCGTCTTTAGCGTCTTTTGTGGTCTACATCCTAGCAGAAAGCTTTTCCACTCTGTCTGGCAAGGAAAACCTGCGCCAGCGCAGAAAACATCTCCCATCGTGTTCTGGACGTTGCACGGAGGTCTGCCAAGTGTTTGCATAAA
This sequence comes from Ammospiza caudacuta, assembly GCF_027887145.1. Lineage (NCBI taxonomy): Eukaryota > Metazoa > Chordata > Aves > Passeriformes > Passerellidae > Ammospiza > Ammospiza caudacuta. The sequence continues at coordinate 1,339,938 of NC_080607.1, forward strand.
GAAATGAAAAGTTGTCCAAAATAACTTCCTATCGAATGTTCATGTGATTGGAAAAGTCAGGAAAGTGGTAAGGTACTGTTTTCTATCAGTTGGCAAGCTGCGCACACAAGCCAGGTGTTGTACAGCTTCCTTCTTCACCTTTCCGATGCTGCCGCTCTCTCCGGCTCCCGGAGCCGAAGAAGCGGCTTCTTCGCGCAAAGACGATTGTACCGCTCACAGTGCTCTCTTAGCGCCGCTTCTGCCGAAAGAAGCCCGGGAGAGGCGCTTAGCTCCGGAGAGCATCGTCCCTTCGTCTTTAGCGTCTTTTGTGGTCTACATCCTAGCAGAAAGCTTTTCCACTCTGTCTGGCAAGGATAACCTGCGCCAGCACAGAAAACATCTCCCATCGTGTTCTGGACGTTGCACGGAGGTCTGCCAAGTGTTTGCATAAAGAAATGAAAAGTTGTCCAAAATAACTTCCTATCGAATGTTCATGTGATTGGAAAAGTCAGGAAAGTGGTAAGGTACTGTTTTCTATCAGTTGGCAAGCTGCGCACACAATCCCAGTGTTGTACAGCTTCCTTCTTCACCTTTCCGATGCTGCCGCTCTCTCTGGCTCCCGGAGCCGAAGAAGCGGCTTCTTCGCGCAAAGACGATTGTACCGCTCACAGTGCTCTCTTAGCGCCGCTTCTGCCGAAAGAAGCCCGGGAGCGGCGCTTAGCTCCGGAGAGCATCGTACCTTCGTCTTTAGCGTCTTTTGTGGTCTACATCCTAGCAGAAAGCTTTTCCACTCTGTCTGGCAAGGAAAACCTGCGCCAGCGCAGAAAACATCTCCCATCGTGTTCTGGACGTTGCACGGAGGTCTGCCAAGTGTTTGCATAAAGAAATGAAAAGTTGTCCAAAATAACTTCCTATCGAATGTTCATGTGATTGGAAAAGTCAGGAAAGTGGTAAGGTACTGTTTTCTATCAGTTGGCAAGCTGCGCACACAATCCCAGTGTTGTACAGCTTCCTTCTTCACCTTTCCGATGCTGCCGCTCTCTCCGGCTCCCGGAGCCGAAGAAGCGGCTTCTTCGCGCAAAGACGATTGTACCGCTCACAGTGCTCTCTTAGCGCGGCTTCTGCCGAAAGAAGCCCGGGAGCGGCGCTTAGCTCCGGAGAGCCTCGTACCTTCGTCTTTAGCGTCTTTTGTGGTCTACATCCTAGCAGAAAGCTTTTCCACTCTGTCTGGCAAGGATAACCTGCGCCAGCACAGAAAACATCTCCCATCGTGTTCTGGACGTTGTACGGAGGTCTGCCAAGTGTTTGACAAGAAGAGAGGAAAAGTTGTCCAAAACAGCTTCCAATCGAATATTCCTGTGATTGGAAAAGTCAGGAAAGTGGTAAGGTACTGTTTTCTATCAGTTGGCAAGCTGCGCACACAAGCCCAGTGTTGTACAGCTTCCTTCTTCACCTTTCCGATGCTGCCGCTCTCTCCGGCTCCCGGAGCCGAAGAAGCGGCTTCTTCGCGCAAAGGCGATTGTACCGCTCACAGTGCTCTCTTAGCGCCGCTTCTGCCGAAAGAAGCCCGGGAGCGGTGCTTAGCTCCGGAGAGCCTCGTACCTTCGTCTTTAGCGTCTTTTGTGGTCTACATCCTAGCAGAAAGCTTTTCCACTCTGTCTGGCAAGGAAAACCTGCGCCAGCGCAGAAAACATCTCCCATCGTGTTCTGGACGTTGCACGGAGGTCTGCCAAGTGTTTGCATAAAGAAATGAAAAGTTGTCCAAAATAACTTCCTATCGATTGTTCATGTGATTGGAAAAGTCAGGAAAGTGGTAAGGTACTGTTTTCTATCAGTTGGCAAGCTGCGCACACAATCCCAGTGTTGTACAGCTTCCTTCTTCACCTTTCCGATGCTGCCGCTCTCTCCGGCTCCCGGAGCCGAAGAAGCGGCTTCTTCGCGCAAAGACGATTGTACCGCTCATAGTGCTCTCTTAGCGCCGCTTCTGCCGAAAGAAGCCCGGGAGCGGCGCTTAGCTCCGGAGAGCATCGTACCTTCGTCTTTAGCGTCTTTTGTGGTCTACATCCTAGCAGAAAGCTTTTCCACTCAGTCTGGCAAGGAAAACCTGCGCCAGCGCAGAAAACATCTCCCATCGTGTTCTGGACGTTGCACGGAGGTCTGCCAAGTGTTTGCATAAAGAAATGAAAAGTTGTCCAAAATAACTTCCTATCGAATGTTCATGTGATTGGAAAAGTCAGGAAAGTGGTAAGGTACTGTTTTCTATCAGTTGGCAAGCTGCGCACACAATCCCAGTGTTGTACAGCTTCCTTCTTCACCTTTCCGATGCTGCCGCTCTCTCCGGCTCCCGGAGCCGAAGAAGCGGCTTCTTCGCGCAAAGACGATTGTACCGCTCACAGTGCTCTCTTAGCGCGGCTTCTGCCGAAAGAAGCCCGGGAGCGGCGCTTAGCTCCGGAGAGCATCGTCCCTTCGTCTTTAGCGTCTTTTGTGGTCTACATCCTAGCAGAAAGCTTTTCCACTCTGTCTGGCAAGGAAAACCTGCGCCAGCGCAGAAAACATCTCCCATCGTGTTCTGGACGTTGCACGGAGGTCTGCCAAGTGTTTGACAAGAAGAGAAGAAAAGTTGTCCAAAACAGCTTCCAATCGAATATTCATGTGATTGGAAAAGTCAGGAGAGTGGTAAGGTACTGTTTTCTATCAGTTGGCAAGCTGCGCACACAATCCCAGTGTTGTACAGCTTCCTTCTTCACCTTTCCGATGCTGCCGCTCTCTCCGGCTCCCGGAGCCGAAGAAGCGGCTTCTTCGCGCAAAGACGATTGTACCGCTCACAGTGCTCTCTTAGCGCGGCTTCTGCCGAAAGAAGCCCGGGAGCGGTGCTTAGCTCCGGAGAGGCTCGTACCTTCGTCTTTAGCGTCTTTTGTGGTCTACATCCTAGCAGAAAGCTTTTCCACTCTGTCTGGCAAGGATAACCTGCGCCAGCTCAGAAAACATCTCCCATCGTGTTCTGGACGTTGCACGGAGGTCTGCCAAGTGTTTGCATAAAGAAATGAAAAGTTGTCCAAAATAACTTCCTATCGAATGTTCATGTGATTGGAAAAGTCAGGAAAGTGGTAAGGTACTGTTTTCTATCAGTTGGCAAGCTGCGCACACAAGCCCAGTGTTGTACAGCTTCCTTCTTCACCTTTCCGATGCTGCCGCTCTCTCCGGCTCCCGGAGCCGAAGAAGCGGCTTCTTCGCGCAAAGACGATTGTACCGCTCACAGTGCTCTCTTAGCGCGGCTTCTGCCGAAAGAAGCCCGGGAGCGGCGCTTAGCTCCGGAGAGCATCGTACCTTCGTCTTTAGCGTCTTTTGTGGTCTACATCCTAGCAGAAAGCTTTTCCACTCTGTCTGGCAAGGAAAACCTGCGCCAGCGCAGAAAACATCTCCCATCGTGTTCTGGACGTTGCACGGAGGTCTGCCAAGTGTTTGCATAAAGAAATGAAAAGTTGTCCAAAATAACTTCCTATCGAATGTTCATGTGATTGGAAAAGTCAGGAAAGTGGTAAGGTACTGTTTTCTATCAGTTGGCAAGCTGCGCACACAATCCCAGTGTTGTACAGCTTCCTTCTTCACCTTTCCGATGCTGCCGCTCTCTCCGGCTCCCGGAGCCGAAGAAGCGGCTTCTTCGCGCAAAGACGATTGTACCGCTCACAGTGCTCTCTTAGCGCCGCTTCTGCCGAAAGAAGCCCGGGAGCGGCGCTTAGCTCCGGAGAGCCTCGTACCTTCGTCTTTAGCGTCTTTTGTGGTCTACATCCTAGCAGAAAGCTTTTCCACTCTGTCTGGCAAGGATAACCTGCGCCAGCACAGAAAACATCTCCCATCGTGTTCTGGACGTTGTACGGAGGTCTGCCAAGTGTTTGACAAGAAGAGAGGAAAAGTTGTCCAAAACAGCTTCCAATCGAATATTCCTGTGATTGGAAAAGTCAGGAAAGTGGTAAGGTACTGTTTTCTATCAGTTGGCAAGCTGCGCACACAAGCCCAGTGTTGTACAGCTTCCTTCTTCACCTTTCCGATGCTGCCGCTCTCTCCGGCTCCCGGAGCCGAAGAAGCGGCTTCTTCGCGCAAAGGCGATTGTACCGCTCACAGTGCTCTCTTAGCGCCGCTTCTGCCGAAAGAAGCCCGGGAGCGGTGCTTAGCTCCGGAGAGCCTCGTACCTTCGTCTTTAGCGTCTTTTGTGGTCTACATCCTAGCAGAAAGCTTTTCCACTCTGTCTGGCAAGGAAAACCTGCGCCAGCGCAGAAAACATCTCCCATCGTGTTCTGGACGTTGCACGGAGGTCTGCCAAGTGTTTGCATAAAGAAATGAAAAGTTGTCCAAAATAACTTCCTATCGATTGTTCATGTGATTGGAAAAGTCAGGAAAGTGGTAAGGTACTGTTTTCTATCAGTTGGCAAGCTGCGCACACAATCCCAGTGTTGTACAGCTTCCTTCTTCACCTTTCCGATGCTGCCGCTCTCTCCGGCTCCCGGAGCCGAAGAAGCGGCTTCTTCGCGCAAAGGCGATTGTACCGCTCACAGTGCTCTCTTAGCGCCGCTTCTGCCGAAAGAAGCCCGGGAACGGCGCTTAGCTCCGGAGAGCATCGTACCTTCGTCTTTAGCGTCTTTTGTGGTCTACATCCTAGCAGAAAGCTTTTCCACTCAGTCTGGCAAGGAAAACCTGCGCCAGCGCAGAAAACATCTCCCATCGTGTTCTGGACGTTGCACGGAGGTCTGCCAAGTGTTTGCATAAAGAAATGAAAAGTTGTCCAAAATAACTTCCTATCGAATGTTCATGTGATTGGAAAAGTCAGGAAAGTGGTAAGGTACTGTTTTCTATCAGTTGGCAAGCTGCGCACACAAGCCCAGTGTTGTACAGCTTCCTTCTTCACCTTTCCGATGCTGCCGCTCTCTCCGGCTCCCGGAGCCGAAGAAGCGGCTTCTTCGCGCAAAGACGATTGTACCGCTCACAGTGCTCTCTTAGCGCGGCTTCTGCCGAAAGAAGCCCGGGAGCGGCGCTTAGCTCCGGAGAGCATCGTCCCTTCGTCTTTAGCGTCTTTTGTGGTCTACATCCTAGCAGAAAGCTTTTCCACTCTGTCTGGCAAGGAAAACATGCGCCAGCGCAGAAAACATCTCCCATCGTGTTCTGGACGTTGCACGGAGGTCTGCCAAGTGTTTGACAAGAAGAGAAGAAAAGTTGTCAAAAACAGCTTCCAATCGAATATTCATGTGATTGGAAAAGTCAGGAGAGTGGTAAGGTACTGTTTTCTATCAGTTGGCAAGCTGCGCACACAATCCCAGTGTTGTACAGCTTCCTTCTTCACCTTTCCGATGCTGCCGCTCTCTCCGGCTCCCGGAGCCGAAGAAGCGGCTTCTTCGCGCAAAGACGATTGTACCGCTCACAGTGCTCTCTTAGCGCCGCTTCTGCCGAAAGAAGCCCGGGAGCGGTGCTTAGCTCCGGAGAGGCTCGTACCTTCGTCTTTAGCGTCTTTTGTGGTCTACATCCTAGCAGAAAGCTTTTCCACTCTGTCTGGCAAGGATAACCTGCGCCAGCACAGAAAACATCTCCCATCGTGTTCTGGACGTTGCACGGAGGTCTGCCAAGTGTTTGCATAAAGAAATGAAAAGTTGTCCAAAATAACTTCCTATCGAATGTTCATGTGATTGGAAAAGTCAGGAAAGTGGTAAGGTACTGTTTTCTATCAGTTGGCAAGCTGCGCACACAATCCCAGTGTTGTACAGCTTCCTTCTTCACCTTTCCGATGCTGCCGCTCTCTCCGGCTCCCGGAGCCGAAGAAGCGGCTTCTTCGCGCAAAGACGATTGTACCGCTCACAGTGCTCTCTTAGCGCGGCTTCTGCCGAAAGAAGCCCGGGAGCGGCGCTTAGCTCCGGAGAGCATCGTACCTTCGTCTTTAGCGTCTTTTGTGGTCTACATCCTAGCAGAAAGCTTTTCCACTCTGTCTGGCAAGGAAAACCTGCGCCAGCGCAGAAAACATCTCCCATCGTGTTCTGGACGTTGCACGGAGGTCTGCCAAGTGTTTGCATAAAGAAATGAAAAGTTGTCCAAAATAACTTCCTATCGAATGTTCATGTGATTGGAAAAGTCAGGAAAGTGGTAAGGTACTGTTTTCTATCAGTTGGCAAGCTGCGCACACAATCCCAGTGTTGTACAGCTTCCTTCTTCACCTTTCCGATGCTGCCGCTCTCTCCGGCTCCCGGAGCCGAAGAAGCGGCTTCTTCGCGCAAAGACGATTGTACCGCTCACAGTGCTCTCTTAGCGCCGCTTCTGCCGAAAGAAGCCCGGGAGCGGCGCTTAGCTCCGGAGAGCCTCGTACCTTCGTCTTTAGCGTCTTTTGTGGTCTACATCCTAGCAGAAAGCTTTTCCACTCTGTCTGGCAAGGATAACCTGCGCCAGCACAGAAAACATCTCCCATCGTGTTCTGGACGTTGTACGGAGGTCTGCCAAGTGTTTGTCAAGAAGAGAGGAAAAGTTGTCCAAAACAGCTTCCAATCGAATATTCCTGTGATTGGAAAAGTCAGGAAAGTGGTAAGGTACTGTTTTCTATCAGTTGGCAAGCTGCGCACACAAGCCCAGTGTTGTACAGCTTCCTTCTTCACCTTTCCGATGCTGCCGCTCTCTCCGGCTCCCGGAGCCGAAGAAGCGGCTTCTTCGCGCAAAGGCGATTGTACCGCTCACAGTGCTCTCTTAGCGCCGCTTCTGCCGAAAGAAGCCCGGGAGCGGTGCTTAGCTCCGGAGAGCCTCGTACCTTCGTCTTTAGCGTCTTTTGTGGTCTACATCCTAGCAGAAAGCTTTTCCACTCTGTCTGGCAAGGAAAACCTGCGCCAGCGCAGAAAACATCTCCCATCGTGTTCTGGACGTTGCACGGAGGTCTGCCAAGTGTTTGCATAAAGAAATGAAAAGTTGTCCAAAATAACTTCCTATCGATTGTTCATGTGATTGGAAAAGTCAGGAAAGTGGTAAGGTACTGTTTTCTATCAGTTGGCAAGCTGCGCACACAATCCCAGTGTTGTACAGCTTCCTTCTTCACCTTTCCGATGCTGCCGCTCTCTCCGGCTCCCGGAGCCGAAGAAGCGGCTTCTTCGCGCAAAGACGATTGTACCGCTCATAGTGCTCTCTTAGCGCCGCTTCTGCCGAAAGAAGCCCGGGAGCGGCGCTTAGCTCCGGAGAGCATCGTACCTTCGTCTTTAGCGTCTTTTGTGGTCTACATCCTAGCAGAAAGCTTTTCCACTCAGTCTGGCAAGGAAAACCTGCGCCAGCGCAGAAAACATCTCCCATCGTGTTCTGGACGTTGCACGGAGGTCTGCCAAGTGTTTGCATAAAGAAATGAAAAGTTGTCCAAAATAACTTCCTATCGAATGTTCATGTGATTGGAAAAGTCAGGAAAGTGGTAAGGTACTGTTTTCTATCAGTTGGCAAGCTGCGCACACAAGCCCAGTGTTGTACAGCTTCCTTCTTCACCTTTCCGATGCTGCCGCTCTCTCCGGCTCCCGGAGCCGAAGAAGCGGCTTCTTCGCGCAAAGACGATTGTACCGGTCACAGTGCTCTCTTAGCGCGGCTTCTGCCGAAAGAAGCCCGGGAGCGGCGCTTAGCTCCGGAGAGCATCGTCCCTTCGTCTTTAGCGTCTTTTGTGGTCTACATCCTAGCAGAAAGCTTTTCCACTCTGTCTGGCAAGGAAAACCTGCGCCAGCGCAGAAAACATCTCCCATCGTGTTCTGGACGTTGCACGGAGGTCTGCCAAGTGTTTGACCAGAAGAGAAGAAAAGTTGTCCAAAACAGCTTCCAATCGAATATTCATGTGATTGGAAAAGTCAGGAGAGTGGTAAGGTACTGTTTTCTATCAGTTGGCAAGCTGCGCACACAATCCCAGTGTTGTACAGCTTCCTTCTTCACCTTTCCGATGCTGCCGCTCTCTCCGGCTCCCGGAGCCGAAGAAGCGGCTTCTTCGCGCAAAGACGATTGTACCGCTCACAGTGCTCTCTTAGCGCGGCTTCTGCCGAAAGAAGCCCGGGAGCGGTGCTTAGCTCCGGAGAGGCTCGTACCTTCGTCTTTAGCGTCTTTTGTGGTCTACATCCTAGCAGAAAGCTTTTCCACTCTGTCTGGCAAGGATAACCTGCGCCAGCACAGAAAACATCTCCCATCGTGTTCTGGACGTTGTACGGAGGTCTGCCAAGTGTTTGCATAAAGAAATGAAAAGTTGTCCAAAATAACTTCCTATCGAATGTTCATGTGATTGGAAAAGTCAGGAAAGTGGTAAGGTACTGTTTTCTATCAGTTGGCAAGCTGCGCACACAATCCCAGTGTTGTACAGCTTCCTTCTTCACCTTTCCGATGCTGCCGCTCTCTCCGGCTCCCGGAGCCGAAGAAGCGGCTTCTTCGCGCAAAGACGATTGTACCGCTCACAGTGCTCTCTTAGCGCGGCTTCTGCCGAAAGAAGCCCGGGAGCGGCGCTTAGCTCCGGAGAGCATCGTACCTTCGTCTTTAGCGTCTTTTGTGGTCTACATCCTAGCAGAAAGCTTTTCCACTCTGTCTGGCAAGGAAAACCTGCGCCAGCGCAGAAAACATCTCCCATCGTGTTCTGGACGTTGCACGGAGGTCTGCCAAGTGTTTGCATAAAGAAATGAAAAGTTGTCCAAAATAACTTCCTATCGAATGTTCATGTGATTGGAAAAGTCAGGAAAGTGGTAAGGTACTGTTTTCTATCAGTTGGCAAGCTGCGCACACAAGCCCAGTGTTGTACAGCTTCCTTCTTCACCTTTCCGATGCTGCCGCTCTCTCCGGCTCCCGGAGCCGAAGAAGCGGCTTCTTCGCGCAAAGACGATTGTACCGGTCACAGTGCTCTCTTAGCGCGGCTTCTGCCGAAAGAAGCCCGGGAGCGGCGCTTAGCTCCGGAGAGCATCGTCCCTTCGTCTTTAGCGTCTTTTGTGGTCTACATCCTAGCAGAAAGCTTTTCCACTCTGTCTGGCAAGGAAAACCTGCGCCAGCGCAGAAAACATCTCCCATCGTGTTCTGGACGTTGCACGGAGGTCTGCCAAGTGTTTGACCAGAAGAGAAGAAAAGTTGTCCAAAACAGCTTCCAATCGAATATTCATGTGATTGGAAAAGTCAGGAGAGTGGTAAGGTACTGTTTTCTATCAGTTGGCAAGCTGCGCACACAATCCCAGTGTTGTACAGCTTCCTTCTTCACCTTTCCGATGCTGCCGCTCTCTCCGGCTCCCGGAGCCGAAGAAGCGGCTTCTTCGCGCAAAGACGATTGTACCGCTCACAGTGCTCTCTTAGCGCGGCTTCTGCCGAAAGAAGCCCGGGAGCGGTGCTTAGCTCCGGAGAGGCTCGTACCTTCGTCTTTAGCGTCTTTTGTGGTCTACATCCTAGCAGAAAGCTTTTCCACTCTGTCTGGCAAGGATAACCTGCGCCAGCACAGAAAACATCTCCCATCGTGTTCTGGACGTTGTACGGAGGTCTGCCAAGTGTTTGCATAAAGAAATGAAAAGTTGTCCAAAATAACTTCCTATCGAATGTTCATGTGATTGGAAAAGTCAGGAAAGTGGTAAGGTACTGTTTTCTATCAGTTGGCAAGCTGCGCACACAATCCCAGTGTTGTACAGCTTCCTTCTTCACCTTTCCGATGCTGCCGCTCTCTCCGGCTCCCGGAGCCGAAGAAGCGGCTTCTTCGCGCAAAGACGATTGTACCGCTCACAGTGCTCTCTTAGCGCCGCTTCTGCCGAAAGAAGCCCGGGAGCGGCGCTTAGCTCCGGAGAGCATCGTACCTTCGTCTTTAGCGTCTTTTGTGGTCTACATCCTAGCAGAAAGCTTTTCCACTCTGTCTGGCAAGGAAAACCTGCGCCAGCGCAGAAAACATCTCCCATCGTGTTCTGGACGTTGCACGGAGGTCTGCCAAGTGTTTGCATAAAGAAATGAAAAGTTGTCCAAAATAACTTCCTATCGAATGTTCATGTGATTGGAAAAGTCAGGAAAGTGGTAAGGTACTGTTTTCTATCAGTTGGCAAGCTGCGCACACAATCCCAGTGTTGTACAGCTTCCTTCTTCACCTTTCCGATGCTGCCGCTCTCTCCGGCTCCCGGAGCCGAAGAAGCGGCTTCTTCGCGCAAAGACGATTGTACCGCTCACAGTGCTCTCTTAGCGCGGCTTCTGCCGAAAGAAGCCCGGGAGCGGCGCTTAGCTCCGGAGAGCCTCGTACCTTCGTCTTTAGCGTCTTTTGTGGTCTACATCCTAGCAGAAAGCTTTTCCACTCTGTCTGGCAAGGATAACCTGCGCCAGCACAGAAAACATCTCCCATCGTGTTCTGGACGTTGTACGGAGGTCTGCCAAATGTTTGACAAGAAGAGAGGAAAAGTTGTCCAAAACAGCTTCCAATCGAATATTCCTGTGATTGGAAAAGTCAGGAAAGTGGTAAGGTACTGTTTTCTATCAGTTGGCAAGCTGCGCACACAATCCCAGTGTTGTACAGCTTCCTTCTTCACCTTTCCGATGCTGCCGCTCTCTCCGGCTCCCGGAGCCGAAGAAGCGGCTTCTTCGCGCAAAGACGATTGTACCGCTCACAGTGCTCTCTTAGCGCGGCTTCTGCCGAAAGAAGCCCGGGAGCGGCGCTTAGCTCCGGAGAGCATCGTACCTTCGTCTTTAGCGTCTTTTGTGGTCTACATCCTAGCAGAAAGCTTTTCCACTCTGTCTGGCAAGGAAAACCTGCGCCAGCGCAGAAAACATCTCCCATCGTGTTCTGGACGTTGCACGGAGGTCTGCCAAGTGTTTGCATAAAGAAATGAAAAGTTGTCCAAAATAACTTCCTATCGAATGTTCATGTGATTGGAAAAGTCAGGAAAGTGGTAAGGTACTGTTTTCTATCAGTTGGCAAGCTGCGCACACAATCCCAGTGTTGTACAGCTTCCTTCTTCACCTTTCCGATGCTGCCGCTCTCTCCGGCTCCCGGAGCCGAAGAAGCGGCTTCTTCGCGCAAAGACGATTGTACCGCTCACAGTGCTCTCTTAGCGCGGCTTCTGCCGAAAGAAGCCCGGGAGCGGCGCTTAGCTCCGGAGAGCCTCGTACCTTCGTCTTTAGCGTCTTTTGTGGTCTACATCCTAGCAGAAAGCTTTTCCACTCTGTCTGGCAAGGATAACCTGCGCCAGCACAGAAAACATCTCCCATCGTGTTCTGGACGTTGTACGGAGGTCTGCCAAGTGTTTGACAAGAAGAGAGGAAAAGTTGTCCAAAACAGCTTCCAATCGAATATTCCTGTGATTGGAAAAGTCAGGAAAGTGGTAAGGTACTGTTTTCTATCAGTTGGCAAGCTGCGCACACAAGCCCAGTGTTGTACAGCTTCCTTCTTCACCTTTCCGATGCTGCCGCTCTCTCCGGCTCCCGGAGCCGAAGAAGCGGCTTCTTCGCGCAAAGACGATTGTACCGCTCACAGTGCTCTCTTAGCGCCGCTTCTGCCGAAAGAAGCCCGGGAGCGGCGCTTAGCTCCGGAGAGCATCGTACCTTCGTCTTTAGCGTCTTTTGTGGTCTACATCCTAGCAGAAAGCTTTTCCACTCTGTCTGGCAAGGAAAACATGCGCCAGCACAGAAAACATCTCCCATCGTGTTCTGGACGTTGTACGGAGGTCTGCCAAGTGTTTGACAAGAAGAGAGGAATAGTTGTCCAAAACAGCTTCCAATCGAATATTCATGTGATTGGAAACGTCAGGAAAGTGGTAAGGTACTGTTTTCTATCAGTTGGCAAGCTGGCGCACACAATCCCAGTGTTGTACAGCTTCCTTCTTCACCTTTCCGATGCTGCCGCTCTCTCCGGCTCCCGGAGCCGAAGAAGCGGCTTCTTCGCGCAAAGACGATTGTACCGCTCACAGTGCTCTCTTAGCGCGGCTTCTGCCGAAAGAAGCCCGGGAGCGGCGCTTAGCTCCGGAGAGCATCGTACCTTCGTCTTTAGCGTCTTTTGTGGTCTACATCCTAGCAGAAAGCTTTTCCACTCTGTCTGGCAAGGATAACCTGCGCCAGCACAGAAAACATCTCCCATCGTGTTCTGGACGTTGCACGGAGGTCTGCCAAGTGTTTGACAAGAAGAGAAGAAAAGTTGTCCAAAACAGCTTCCAATCGAATATTCATGTGATTGGAAAAGTCAGGAGAGTGGTAAGGTACTGTTTTCTATCAGTTGGCAAGCTGCGCACACAAGCCCAGTGTTCTACAGCTTCCTTCTTCACCTTTCCGATGCTGCCGCTCTCTCCGGCTCCCGGAGCCGAAGAAGCGGCTTCTTCGCGCAAAGACGATTGTACCGCTCACAGTGCTCTCTTAGCGCCGCTTCTGCCGAATGAAGCCCGGGAGCGGCGCTTAACTCCGGAGAGCCTCGTACCATCTTCTTTAGCGTCTCTTGTGGTCTACATCCTAGCAGAAAGCTTTTCCACTCAGTCTGGCAAGGAAAACCTGCGCCAGCGCAGAAAACATCTCCCATCGTGTTCTGGACGTTGCACGGAGGTCTGCCAAGTGTTTGCATAAAGAAATGAAAAGTTGTCCAAAATAACTTCCTATCGAATGTTCATGTGATTGGAAAGGTCAGGAAAGTGGTAAGGTACTGTTTTCTATCAGTTGGCAAGCTGCGCACACAATCCCAGTGTTGTACAGCTTCCTTCTTCACCTTTCCGATGCTGCCGCTCTCTCCGGCTCCCGGAGCCGAAGAAGCGGCTTCTTCGCGCAAAGACGATTGTACCGCTCACAGTGCTCTCTTAGCGCCGCTTCTGCCGAAAGAAGCCCGGGAGCGGCGCTTAACTCCGGAGAGCATCGTCCCTTCGTCTTTAGCGTCTTTTGTGGTCTACATCCTAGCAGAAAGCTTTTCCACTCTGTCTGGCAAGGAAAACCTGCGCCAGCACAGAAAACATCTCCCTTCGTGTTCTGGACGTTGTACGGAGGTCTGCCAAGTGTTTGAAAGAAACAAAGAAAAGTTGTCCAAAACAGCTTCCAATCGAAGATTCATGTGATTGGAAACGTCAGGAAAGTGTAAGGTACTGTTTTCTATCAGTTGGCAAGCTGCGCACACAAGCCCAGTGTTGTACAGCTTCCTTCTTCACCTTTCCGATGCTGCCGCTCTCTCCGGCTCCCGGAGCCGAAGAAGCGGCTTCTTCGCGCAAAGACGATTGTACCGCTCACAGTGCTCTCTTAGCACCGCTTCTGCCGAAAGAAGCCCGGGAGCGGTGCTTAGCTCCGGAGAGCCTCGTACCTTCGTCTTTAGCGTCTTTTGTGGTCTACATCCTAGCAGAAAGCTTTTCCACTCTGTCTGGCAAGGAAAACCTGCGCCAGCGCAGAAAACATCTCCCATCGTGTTCTGGACGTTGCACGGAGGTCTGCCAAGTGTTTGCATAAAGAAATGAAAAGTTGTCCAAAATAACTTCCTATCGAATGTTCATGTGATTGGAAAAGTCAGGAAAGCGGTAAGGTACTGTTTTCTATCAGTTGGCAAGCTGCGCACACAATCCCAGTGTTGTACAGCTTCCTTCTTCACCTTTCCGATGCTGCCGCTCTCTCCGGCTCCCGGAGCCGAAGAAGCGGCTTCTTCGCGCAAAGACGATTGTACCGCTCACAGTGCTCTCTTAGCGCGGCTTCTGCCGAAAGAAGCCCGGGAGGGGCGCTTAGCTCCGGAGAGCATCGTACCTTCGTCTTTAGCGTCTTTTGTGGTCTACATCCTAGCAGAAAGCTTTTCCACTCTGTCTGGCAAGGAAAACATGCGCAAGCACAGAAAACATCTCCCATCGTGTTCTGGACGTTGTACGGAGGTCTGCCAAGTGTTTGCATAAAGAAATGGAAAGTTGTCCAAAATAACTTCCTATCGAATGTTCATGTGATTGGAAAAGTCAGGAAAGTGGTAAGGTACTGTTTTCTATCAGTTGGCAAGCTGCGCACACAATCCCAGTGTTGTACAGCTTCCTTCTTCACCTTTCCGATGCTGCCGCTCTCTCCGGCTCCCGGAGCCGAAGAAGCGGCTTCTTCGCGCAAAGACGATTGTACCGCTCACAGTGCTCTCTTAGCGCGGCTTCTGCCGAAAGAAGCCCGGGAGCGGCGCTTAGCTCCGGAGAGCATCGTACCTTCGTCTTTAGCGTCTTTTGTGGTCTACATCCTAGCAGAAAGCTTTTCCACTCTGTCTGGCAAGGAAAACCTGCGCAAGCACAGAAAACATCTCCCATCGTGTTCTGGACGTTGCACGGATGTCTGCCAAGTGTTTGAAAGAAACAAAGAAAAGTTGTCCAAAACAGCTTCCAATCGAATATTCATGTGATTGGAAAAGTCAGGAAAGTGGTAAGGTACTGTTTTCTATCAGTTGGCAAGCTGCGCACACAATCCCAGTGTTGTACAGCTTCCTTCTTCACCTTTCCGATGCTGCCGCTCTCTCCGGCTCCCGGAGCCGAAGAAGCGGCTTCTTCGCGCAAAGGCGATTGTACCGCTCACAGTGCTCTCTTAGCGCCGCTTCTGCCGAAAGAAGCCCGGGAGCGGTGCTTAGCTCCGGAGAGCCTCGTACCTTCGTCTTTAGCGTCTTTTGTGGTCTACATCCTAGCAGAAAGCTTTTCCACTCTGTCTGGCAAGGAAAACCTGCGCCAGCGCAGAAAACATCTCCCATCGTGTTCTGGACGTTGCACGGAGGTCTGCCAAGTGTTTGCATAAAGAAATGAAAAGTTGTCCAAAATAACTTCCTATCGAATGTTCATGTGATTGGAAAAGTCAGGAAAGTGGTAAGGTACTGTTTTCTATCAGTTGGCAAGCTGCGCACACAATCCCAGTGTTGTACAGCTTCCTTCTTCACCTTTCCGATGCTGCCGCTCTCTCCGGCTCCCGGAGCCGAAGAAGCGGCTTCTTCGCGCAAAGACGATTGTACCGCTCACAGTGCTCTCTTAGCGCCGCTTCTGCCGAAAGAAGCCCGGGAGCGGCGCTTAGCTCCGGAGAGCATCGTACCTTCGTCTTTAGCGTCTTTTGTGGTCTACATCCTAGCAGAAAGCTTTTCCACTCAGTCTGGCAAGGAAAACCTGCGCCAGCGCAGAAAACATCTCCCATCGTGTTCTGGACGTTGCACGGAGGTCTGCCAAGTGTTTGCATAAAGAAATGAAAAGTTGTCCAAAATAACTCTCTATCGAATGTTCATGTGATTGGAAAAGTCAGGAAAGTGGTAAGGTACTGTTTTCTATCAGTTGGCAAGCTGCGCACACAAGCCCAGTGTTGTACAGCTTCCTTCTTCACCTTTCCGATGCTGCCGCTCTCTCCGGCTCCCGGAGCCGAAGAAGCGGCTTCTTCGCGCAAAGACGATTGTACCGCTCACAGTGCTCTCTTAGCGCCGCTTCTGCCGAAAGAAGCCCGGGAGCGGCGCTTAGCTCCGGAGAGCATCGTCCCTTCGTCTTTAGCGTCTTTTGTGGTCTACATCCTAGCAGAAAGCTTTTCCACTCTGTCTGGCAAGGAAAACATGCGCCAGCGCAGAAAACATCTCCCATCGTGTTCTGGACGTTGCACGGAGGTCTGCCAAGTGTTTGACAAGAAGAGAAGAAAAGTTGTCCAAAACAGCTTCGAATCGAATATTCATGTGATTGGAAAAGTCAGGAGAGTGGTAAGGTACTGTTTTCTATCAGTTGGCAAGCTGCGCACACAATCCCAGTGTTGTACAGCTTCCTTCTTCACCTTTCCGATGCTGCCGCTCTCTCCGGCTCCCGGAGCCGAAGAAGCGGCTTCTTCGCGCAAAGACGATTGTACCGCTCACAGTGCTCTCTTAGCGCGGCTTCTGCCGAAAGAAGCCCGGGAGCGGTGCTTGCACCGGAGAGGCTCGTACCTTCGTCTTTAGCGTCTTTTGTGGTCTACATCCTAGCAGAAAGCTTTTCCACTCTGTCTGGCAAGGATAACCTGCGCCAGCACAGAAAACATCTCCCATCGTGTTCTGGACGTTGCACGGAGGTCTGCCAAGTGTTTGCATAAAGAAATGAAAAGATGTCCAAAATAACTTCCTATCGAATGTTCATGTGATTGGAAAAGTCAGGAAAGTGGTAAGGTACTGTTTTCTATCAGTTGGCAAGCTGCGCACACAAGCCCAGTGTTGTACAGCTTCCTTCTTCACCTTTCCGATGCTGCCGCTCTCTCCGGCTCCCGGAGCCGAAGAAGCGGCTTCTTCGCGCAAAGACGATTGTACCGCTCACAGTGCTCTCTTAGCGCGGCTTCTGCCGAAAGAAGCCCGGGAGCGGCGCTTAGCTCCGGAGAGCATCGTACCTTCGTCTTTAGCGTCTTTTGTGGTCTACATCCTAGCAGAAAGCTTTTCCACTCTGTCTGGCAAGGAAAACCTGCGCCAGCGCAGAAAACATCTCCCATCGTGTTCTGGACGTTGCACGGAGGTCTGCCAAGTGTTTGCATAAAGAAATGAAAAGTTGTCCAAAATAACTTCCTATCGAATGTTCATGTGATTGGAAAAGTCAGGAAAGTGGTAAGGTACTGTTTTCTATCAGTTGGCAAGCTGCGCACACAATCCCAGTGTTGTACAGCTTCCTTCTTCACCTTTCCGATGCTGCCGCTCTCTCCGGCTCCCGGAGCCGAAGAAGCGGCTTCTTCGCGCAAAGACGATTGTACCGCTCACAGTGCTCTCTTAGCGCCGCTTCTGCCGAAAGAAGCCCGGGAGCGGCGCTTAGCTCCGGAGAGCCTCGTACCTTCGTCTTTAGCGTCTTTTGTGGTCTACATCCTAGCAGAAAGCTTTTCCACTCTGTCTGGCAAGGATAACCTGCGCCAGCACAGAAAACATCTCCCATCGTGTTCTGGACGTTGTACGGAGGTCTGCCAAGTGTTTGACAAGAAGAGAGGAAAAGTTGTCCAAAACAGCTTCCAATCGAATATTCCTGTGATTGGAAAAGTCAGGAAAGTGGTAAGGTACTGTTTTCTATCAGTTGGCAAGCTGCGCACACAAGCCCAGTGTTGTACAGCTTCCTTCTTCACCTTTCCGATGCTGCCGCTCTCTCCGGCTCCCGGAGCCGAAGAAGCGGCTTCTTCGCGCAAAGGCGATTGTACCGCTCACAGTGCTCTCTTAGCGCCGCTTCTGCCGAAAGAAGCCCGGGAGCGGTGCTTAGCTCCGGAGAGCCTCGTACCTTCGTCTTTAGCGTCTTTTGTGGTCTACATCCTAGCAGAAAGCTTTTCCACTCTGTCTGGCAAGGAAAACCTGCGCCAGCGCAGAAAACATCTCCCATCGTGTTCTGGACGTTGCACGGAGGTCTGCCAAGTGTTTGCATAAAGAAATGAAAAGTTGTCCAAAATAACTTCCTATCGATTGTTCATGTGATTGGAAAAGTCAGGAAAGTGGTAAGGTACTGTTTTCTATCAGTTGGCAAGCTGCGCACACAATCCCAGTGTTGTACAGCTTCCTTTTTCACCTTTCCGATGCTGCCGCTCTCTCCGGCTCCCGGAGCCGAAGAAGCGGCTTCTTCGCGCAAAGACGATTGTACCGCTCACAGTGCTCTCTTAGCGCCGCTTCTGCCGAAAGAAGCCCGGGAGCGGCGCTTAGCTCCGGAGAGCATCGTACTTTCGTCTTTAGCGTCTTTTGTGGTCTACATCCTAGCAGAAAGCTTTTCCACTCAGTCTGGCAAGGAAAACCTGCGCCAGCGCAGAAAACATCTCCCATCGTGTTCTGGACGTTGCACGGAGGTCTGCCAAGTGTTTGCATAAAGAAATGAAAAGTTGTCCAAAATAACTTCCCATCGAATGTTCATGTGATTGGAAAAGTCAGGAAAGTGGTAAGGTACTGTTTTCTATCAGTTGGCAAGCTGCGCACACAATCCCAGTGTTGTACAGCTTCCTTCTTCACCTTTCCGATGCTGCCGCTCTCTCCGGCTCCCGGAGCCGAAGAAGCGGCTTCTTCGCGCAAAGACGATTGTACCGCTCACAGTGCTCTCTTAGCGCGGCTTCTGCCGAAAGAAGCCCGGGAGCGGCGCTTAGCTCCGGAGAGCCTCGTACCTTCGTCTTTAGCGTCTTTTGTGGTCTACATCCTAGCAGAAAGCTTTTCCACTCTGTCTGGCAAGGAAAACCTGCGCCAGCGCAGAAAACATCTCCCATCGTGTTCTGGACGTTGCACGGAGGTCTGCCAAGTGTTTGCATAAAGAAATGAAAAGTTGTCCAAAATAACTTCCTATCGAATGTTCATGTGATTGGAAAAGTCAGGAAAGTGGTAAGGTACTGTTTTCTATCAGTTGGCAAGCTGCGCACACAATCCCAGTGTTGTACAGCTTCCTTCTTCACCTTTCCGATGCTGCCGCTCTCTCCGGCTCCCGGAGCCGAAGAAGCGGCTTCTTCGCGCAAAGACGATTGTACCGCTCACAGTGCTCTCTTAGCGCCGCTTCTGCCGAAAGAAGCCCGGGAGCGGCGCTTAGCTCCGGAGAGCATCGTCCCTTCGTCTTTAGCGTCTTTTGTGGTCTACATCCTAGCAGAAAGCTTTTCCACTCTGTCTGGCAAGGATAACCTGCGCCAGCACAGAAAACATCTCCCATCGTGTTCTGGACGTTGTACGGAGGTCTGCCAAGTGTTTGACAAGAAGAGAGGAAAAGTTGTCCAAAACAGCTTCCAATCGAATATTCCTGTGATTGGAAAAGTCAGGAAAGTGGTAAGGTACTGTTTTCTATCAGTTGGCAAGCTGCGCACACAAGCCCAGTGTTGTACAGCTTCCTTCTTCACCTTTCCGATGCTGCCGCTCTCTCCGGCTCCCGGAGCCGAAGAAGCGGCTTCTTCGCGCAAAGGCGATTGTACCGCTCACAGTGCTCTCTTAGCGCCGCTTCTGCCGAAAGAAGCCCGGGAGCGGTGCTTAGCTCCGGAGAGCCTCGTACCTTCGTCTTTAGCGTCTTTTGTGGTCTACATCCTAGCAGAAAGCTTTTCCACTCTGTCTGGCAAGGAAAACCTGCGCCAGCGCAGAAAACATCTCCCATCGTGTTCTGGACGTTGCACGGAGGTCTGCCAAGTGTTTGCATAAAGAAATGAAAAGTTGTCCAAAATAACTTCCTATCGAATGTTCATGTGATTGGAAAAGTCAGGAAAGTGGTAAGGTACTGTTTTCTATCAGTTGGCAAGCTGCGCACACAATCCCAGTGTTGTACAGCTTCCTTCTTCACCTTTCCGATGCTGCCGCTCTCTCCGGCTCCCGGAGCCGAAGAAGCGGCTTCTTCGCGCAAAGACGATTGTACCGCTCACAGTGCTCTCTTAGCGCCGCTTCTGCCGAAAGAAGCCCGGGAGCAGCGCTTAGCTCCGGAGAGCATCGTACCTTCGTCTTTAGCGTCTTTTGTGGTCTACATCCTAGCAGAAAGCTTTTCCACTCAGTCTGGCAAGGAAAACCTGCGCCAGCGCAGAAAACATCTCCCATCGTGTTCTGGACGTTGCACGGAGGTCTGCCAAGTGTTTGCATAAAGAAATGAAAAGTTGTCCAAAATAACTTCCTATCGAATGTTGATGTGATTGGAAAAGTCAGGAAAGTGGTAAGGTACTGTTTTCTATCAGTTGGCAAGCTGCGCACACAAGCCCAGTGTTGTACAGCTTCCTTCTTCACCTTTCCGATGCTGCCGCTCTCTCCGGCTCCCGGAGCCGAAGAAGCGGCTTCTTCGCGCAAAGACGATTGTACCGCTCACAGTGCTCTCTTAGCGCCGCTTCTGCCGAAAGAAGCCCGGGAGCGGCGCTTAGCTCCGGAGAGCATCGTCCCTTCGTCTTTAGCGTCTTTTGTGGTCTACATCCTAGCAGAAAGCTTTTCCACTCTGTCTGGCAAGGAAAACATGCGCCAGCGCAGAAAACATCTCCCATCGTGTTCTGGACGTTGCACGGAGGTCTGCCAAGTGTTTGACAAGAAGAGAAGAAAAGTTGTCCAAAACAGCTTCCAATCGAATATTCATGTGATTGGAAAAGTCAGGAGAGTGGTAAGGTACTGTTTTCTATCAGTTGGCAAGCTGCGCACACAAGCCCAGTGTTGTACAGCTTCCTTCTTCACCTTTCCGATGCTGCCGCTCTCTCCGGCTCCCGGAGCCGAAGAAGCGGCTTCTTCGCGCAAAGACGATTGTACCGCTCACAGTGCTCTCTTAGCGCCGCTTCTGCCGAAAGAAGCCCGGGAGCGGTGCTTAGCTCCGGAGAGCCTCGTACCTTCGTCTTTAGCGTCTTTTGTGGTCTACATCCTAGCAGAAAGCTTTTCCACTCTGTCTGGCAAGGATAACCTGCGCCAGCACAGAAAACATCTCCCATCGTGTTCTGGACGTTGCACGGAGGTCTGCCAAGTGTTTGCATAAAGAAATGAAAAGTTGTCCAAAATAACTTCCTATCGAATGTTCATGTGATTGGAAAAGTCAGGAAAGTGGTAAGGTACTGTTTTCTATCAGTTGGCAAGCTGCGCACACAATCCCAGTGTTGTACAGCTTCCTTCTTCACCTTTCCGATGCTGCCGCTCTCTCCGGCTCCCGGAGCCGAAGAAGCGGCTTCTTCGCGCAAAGACGATTGTACCGCTCACAGTGCTCTCTTAGCGCGGCTTCTGCCGAAAGAAGCCCGGGAGCGGCGCTTAGCTCCGGAGAGGCTCGTACCTTCGTCTTTAGCGTCTTTTGTGGTCTACATCCTAGCAGAAAGCTTTTCCACTCTGTCTGGCAAGGATAACCTGCGCCAGCACAGAAAACATCTCCCATCGTGTTCTGGACGTTGTACGGAGGTCTGCCAAGTGTTTGACAAGAAGAGAGGAAAAGTTGTCCAAAACAGCTTCCAATCGAATATTCCTGTGATTGGAAAAGTCAGGAAAGTGGTAAGGTACTGTTTTCTATCAGTTGGCAAGCTGCGCACACAAGCCCAGTGTTGTACAGCTTCCTTCTTCACCTTTCCGATGCTGCCGCTCTCTCCGGCTCCCGGAGCCGAAGAAGCGGCTTCTTCGCGCAAAGACGATTGTACCGCTCACAGTGCTCTCTTAGCGCCGCTTCTGCCGAAAGAAGCCCGGGAGCGGCGCTTAGCTCCGGAGAGCATCGTACCTTCGTCTTTAGCGTCTTTTGTGGTCTACATCCTAGCAGAAAGCTTTTCCAATCTGTCTGGCAAGGAAAACATGCGCCAGCACAGAAAACATCTCCCATCGTGTTCTGGACGTTGTACGGAGGTCTGCCAAGTGTTTGACAAGAAGAGAGGAATAGTTGTCCAAAACAGATTCCAATCGAATATTCATGTGATTGGAAACGTCAGGAAAGTGGTAAGGTACTGTTTTCTATCAGTTGGCAAGCTGGCGCACACAATCCCAGTGTTGTACAGCTTCCTTCTTCACCTTTCCGATGCTGCCGCTCTCTCCGGCTCCCGGAGCCGAAGAAGCGGCTTCTTCGCGCAAAGACGATTGTACCGCTCACAGTGCTCTCTTAGCGCCGCTTCTGCCGAAAGAAGCCCGGGAGCGGCGCTTAGCTCCGGAGAGCATCGTACCTTCGTCTTTAGCGTCTTTTGTGGTCTACATCCTAGCAGAAAGCTTTTCCACTCAGTCTGGCAAGGAAAACCTGCGCCAGCGCAGAAAACATCTCCCATCGTGTTCTGGACGTTGCACGGAGGTCTGCCAAGTGTTTGCATAAAGAAATGAAAAGTTGTCCAAAATAACTTCCTATCGAATGTTCATGTGATTGGAAAAGTCAGGAAAGTGGTAAGGTACTGTTTTCTATCAGTTGGCAAGCTGCGCACACAATCCCAGTGTTGTACAGCTTCCTTCTTCACCTTTCCGATGCTGCCGCTCTCTCCGGCTCCCGGAGCCGAAGAAGCGGCTTCTTCGCGCAAAGACGATTGTACCGCTCACAGTGCTCTCTTAGCGCGGCTTCTGCCGAAAGAAGCCCGGGAGCGGCGCTTAGCTCCGGAGAGCATCGTCCCTTCGTCTTTAGCATCTTTTGTGGTCTACATCCTAGCAGAAAGCTTTTCCACTCTGTCTGGCAAGGAAAACATGCGCCAGCGCAGAAAACATCTCCCATCGTGTTCTGGACGTTGCACGGAGGTCTGCCAAGTGTTTGACAAGAAGAGAAGAAAAGTTGTCCAAAACAGCTTCCAATCGAATATTCATGTGATTGGAAAAGTCAGGAGAGTGGTAAGGTACTGTTTTCTATCAGTTGGCAAGCTGCGCACACAATCCCAGTGTTGTACAGCTTCCTTCTTCACCTTTCCGATGCTGCCGCTCTCTCCGGCTCCCGGAGCCGAAGAAGCGGCTTCTTCGCGCAAAGACGATTGTACCGCTCACAGTGCTCTCTTAGCGCCGCTTCTGCCGAAAGAAGCCTGGGAGCGGTGCTTAGCTCCGGAGAGGCTCGTACCTTCGTCTTTAGCGTCTTTTGTGGTCTACATCCTAGCAGAAAGCTTTTCCACTCTGTCTGGCAAGGATAACCTGCGCCAGCGCAGAAAACATCTCCCATCGTGTTCTGGACGTTGCACGGAGGTCTGCCAAGTGTTTGCATAAAGAAATGAAAAGTTGTCCAAAATAACTTCCTATCGAATGTTCATGTGATTGGAAAAGTCAGGAAAGTGGTAAGGTACTGTTTTCTATCAGTTGGCAAGCTGCGCACACAATCCCAGTGTTGTACAGCTTCCTTCTTCACCTTTCCGATGCTGCCGCTCTCTCCGGCTCCCGGAGCCGAAGAAGCGGCTTCTTCGCGCAAAGACGATTGTACCGCTCACAGTGCTCTCTTAGCGCGGCTTCTGCCGAAAGAAGCCCGGGAGCGGCGCTTAGCTCCGGAGAGCCTCGTACCTTCGTCTTTAGCGTCTTTTGTGGTCTACATCCTAGCAGAAAGCTTTTCCACTCTGTCTGGCAAGGATAACCTGCGCCAGCACAGAAAACATCTCCCATCGTGTTCTGGACGTTGTACGGAGGTCTGCCAAGTGTTTGACAAGAAGAGAGGAAAAGTTGTGCAAAACAGCTTCCAATCGAATATTCCTGTGATTGGTAAAGTCAGGAAAGTGGTAAGGTACTGTTTTCTATCAGTTGGCAAGCTGCGCACACAAGCCCAGTGTTGTACAGCTTCCTTCTTCACCTTTCCGATGCTGCCGCTCTCTCCGGCTCCCGGAGCCGAAGAAGCGGCTTCTTCGCGCAAAGACGATTGTACCGCTCACAGTGCTCTCTTAGCGCCGCTTCTGCCGAAAGAAGCCCGGGAGCGGCGCTTAGCTCCGGAGAGCATCGTACCTTCGTCTTTAGCGTCTTTTGTGGTCTACATCCTAGCAGAAAGCTTTTCCACTCTGTCTGGCAAGGAAAACATGCGCCAGCACAGAAAACATCTCCCATCGTGTTCTGGACGTTGTACGGAGGTCTGCCAAGTGTTTGACAAGAAGAGAGGAATAGTTGTCCAAAACAGCTTCCAATCGAATATTCATGTGATTGGAAACGTCTGGAAAGTGGTAAGGTACTGTTTTCTATCAGTTGGCAAGCTGGCGCACACAATCCCAGTGTTGTACAGCTTGCTTCTTCACCTTTCCGATGCTGCCGCTCTCTCCGGCTCCCGGAGCCGAAGAAGCGGCTTCTTCGCGCAAAGACGATTGTACCGCTCACAGTGCTCTCTTAGCGCCGCTTCTGCCGAAAGAAGCCCGGGAGCGGCGCTTAGCTCCGGAGAGCATCGTACCTTCGTCTTTAGCGTCTTTTGTGGTCTACATCCTAGCAGAAAGCTTTTCCACTCTGTCTGGCAAGGAAAACATGCGCCAGCGCAGAAAACATCTCCCATCGTGTTCTGGACGTTGCACGGATGTCTGCCAAGTGTTTGGCAAGAAGAGAAGAAAAGTTGTCCAAAACAGCTTCCAATCGAATATTCATGTGATTGGAAAAGTCAGGAGAGTGGTAAGGTACTGTTTTCTATCAGTTGGCAAGCTGCGCACACAATCCCAGTGTTGTACAGCTTCCTTCTTCACCTTTCCGATGCTGCCGCTCTCTCCGGCTCCCGGAGCCGAAGAAGCGGCTTCTTCGCGCAAAGACGATTGTACCGCTCACAGTGCTCTCTTAGCGCCGCTTCTGCCGAATGAAGCCCGGGAGCGGCGCGTAACTCCGGAGAGCCTCGTACCATCTTCTTTAGCGTCTTTTGTGGTCTACATCCTAGCAGAAAGCTATTCCACTCTGTCTGGCAAGGAAAACCTGCGCCAGCACAGAAAACATCTCCCATCGTGTTCTGGACGTTGCACGGAGGTCTGCCAAGTGTTTGCATAAAGAAATGAAAAGTTGTCCAAAATAACTTCCTATCGAATGTTCATGTGATTGGAAAGGTCAGGAAAGTGTAAGGTACTGTTTTCTATCAGTTGGCAAGCTGCGCACACAATCCCAGTGTTGTACAGCTTCCTTCTTCACCTTTCCGATGCTGCCGCTCTCTCCGGCTCCCGGAGCCGAAGAAGCGGCTTCTTCGCGCAAAGACGATTGTACCGCTCACAGTGCTCTCTTAGCGCCGCTTCTGCCGAAAGAAGCCCGGGAGCGGCGCTTAGCTCCGGAGAGCATCGTCCCTTCGTCTTTAGCGTCTTTTGTGGTCTACATCCTAGCAGAAAGCTTTTCCACTCTGTCTGGCAAGGAAAACATGCGCCAGCGCAGAAAACATCTCCCATCGTGTTCTGGACGTTGCACGGAGGTCTGCCAAGTGTTTGACAAGAAGAGAAGAAAAGTTGTCCAAAACAGCTTCCAATCGAATATTCATGTGATTGGAAAAGTCAGGAGAGTGGTAAGGTACTGTTTTCTATCAGTTGGCAAGCTGCGCACACAATCCCAGTGTTGTACAGCTTCCTTCTTCACCTTTGCGATGCTGCCGCTCTCTCCGGCTCCCGGAGCCGAAGAAGCGGCTTCTTCGCGCAAAGACGATTGTACCGCTCACAGTGCTCTCTTAGCGCGGCTTCTGCCGAAAGAAGCCCGGGAGCGGTGCTTAGCTCCGGAGAGCATCGTCCCTTCGTCTTTAGCGTCTTTTGTGGTCTACATCCTAGCAGAAAGCTTTTCCACTCTGTCTGGCAAGGATAACCTGCGCCAGCACAGAAAACATCTCCCATCGTGTTCTGGACGTTGTACGGAGGTCTGCCAAGTGTTTGCATAAAGAAATGAAAAGTTGTCCAAAATAACTTCCTATCGAATGTTGATGTGATTGGAAAAGTCAGGAAAGTGGTAAGGTACTGTTTTCTATCAGTTGGCAAGCTGCGCACACAATCCCAGTGTTGTACAGCTTCCTTCTTCACCTTTCCGATGCTGCCGCTCTCTCCGGCTCCCGGAGCCGAAGAAGCGGCTTCTTCGCGCAAAGACGATTGTACCGCTCACAGTGCTCTCTTAGCGCCGCTTCTGCCGAAAGAAGCCCGGGAGCGGCGCTTAGCTCCGGAGAGCATCGTACCTTCGTCTTTAGCGTCTTTTGTGGTCTACATCCTAGCAGAAAGCTTTTCCACTCTGTCTGGCAAGGAAAACATGCGCCAGCACAGAAAACATCTCCCATCGTGTTCTGGACGTTGCACGGAGGTCTGCCAAGTGTTTGGCAAGAAGAGAAGAAAAGTTGTCCAAAACAGCTTCCAATCGAATATTCATGTGATTGGAAAAGTCAGGAGAGTGGTAAGGTACTGTTTTCTATCAGTTGGCAAGCTGCGCACACAATCCCAGTGTTGTACAGCTTCCTTCTTCACCTTTCCGATGCTGCCGCTCTCTCCGGCTCCCGGAGCCGAAGAAGCGGCTTCTTCGCGCAAAGACGATTGTACCGCTCACAGTGCTCTCTTAGCGCCGCTTCTGCCGAATGAAGCCCGGGAGCGGCGCTTAACTCCGGAGAGCCTCGTACCATCTTCTTTAGCGTCTTTTGTGGTCTACATCCTAGCAGAAAGCTATTCCACTCTGTCTGGCAAGGAAAACCTGCGCCAGCGCAGAAAACATCTCCCATCGTGTTCTGGACGTTGCACGGAGGTCTGCCAAGTGTTTGCATAAAGAAATGAAAAGTTGTCCAAAATAACTTCCTATCGAATGTTCATGTGATTGGAAAGGTCAGGAAAGTGTAAGGTACTGTTTTCTATCAGTTGGCAAGCTGCGCACACAATCCCAGTGTTGTACAGCTTCCTTCTTCACCTTTCCGATGCTGCCGCTCTCTCCGGCTCCCGGAGCCGAAGAAGCGGCTTCTTCGCGCAAAGACGATTGTACCGCTCACAGTGCTCTCTTAGCGCCGCTTCTGCCGAAAGAAGCCCGGGAGCGGTGCTTAGCTCCGGAGAGCCTCGTACCTTCGTCTTTAGCGTCTTTTGTGGTCTACATCCTAGCAGAAAGCTTTTCCACTCTGTCTGGCAAGGAAAACATGCGGAACACAGAAAACATCTCCCATTGTGTTCTGGACGTTGCACGGAGGTCTGCCAAGTGTTTGCATAAAGAAATGAAAAGTTGTCCAAAATAACTTCCTATCGAATGTTCATGTGATTGGAAAAGTCAGGAAAGTGGTAAGGTACTGTTTTCTATCAGTTGGCAAGCTGCGCACACAAGCCCAGTGTTCTACAGCTTCCTTCTTCACCTTTCCGATGCTGCCGCTCTCTCCGGCTCCCGGAGCCGAAGAAGCGGCTTCTTCGCGCAAAGACGATTGTACCGCTCACAGTGCTCTCTTAGCGCCGCTTCTGCCGAAAGAAGCCCGGGAGCGGCGCTTAGCTCCGGAGAGCATCGTCCCTTCGTCTTTAGCGTCTTTTGTGGTCTACATCCTAGCAGAAAGCTTTTCCACTCTGTCTGGCAAGGAAAACATGCGCCAGCGCAGAAAACATCTCCCATCGTGTTCTGGACGTTGCACGGAGGTCTGCCAAGTGTTTGACAAGAAGAGAAGAAAAGTTGTCCAAAACAGCTTCCAATCGAATATTCATGTGATTGGAAAAGTCAGGAGAGTGGTAAGGTACTGTTTTCTATCAGTTGGCAAGCTGCGCACACAATCCCAGTGTTGTACAGCTTCCTTCTTCACCTTTCCGATGCTGCCGCTCTCTCCGGCTCCCGGAGCCGAAGAAGCGGCTTCTTCGCGCAAAGACGATTGTACCGCTCACAGTGCTCTCTTAGCGCGGCTTCTGCCGAAAGAAGCCCGGGAGCGGTGCTTAGCTCCGGAGAGCATCGTCCCTTCGTCTTTAGCGTCTTTTGTGGTCTACATCCTAGCAGAAAGCTTTTCCACTCTGTCTGGCAAGGATAACCTGCGCCAGCACAGAAAACATCTCCCATCGTGTTCTGGACGTTGTACGGAGGTCTGCCAAGTGTTTGCATAAAGAAATGAAAAGTTGTCCAAAATAACTTCCTATCGAATGTTGATGTGATTGGAAAAGTCAGGAAAGTGGTAAGGTACTGTTTTCTATCAGTTGGCAAGCTGCGCACACAATCCCAGTGTTGTACAGCTTCCTTCTTCACCTTTCCGATGCTGCCGCTCTCTCCGGCTCCCGGAGCCGAAGAAGCGGCTTCTTCGCGCAAAGACGATTGTACCGCTCACAGTGCTCTCTTAGCGCCGCTTCTGCCGAAAGAAGCCCGGGAGCGGCGCTTAGCTCCGGAGAGCATCGTACCTTCGTCTTTAGCGTCTTTTGTGGTCTACATCCTAGCAGAAAGCTTTTCCACTCTGTCTGGCAAGGAAAACCTGCGCAAGCACAGAAAACATCTCCCATCGTGTTCTGGACGTTGCACGGATGTCTGCCAAGTGTTTGAAAGAAACAAAGAAAAGTTGTCCAAAACAGCTTCCAATCGAATATTCATGTGATTGGAAAAGTCAGGAAAGTGGTAAGGTACTGTTTTCTATCAGTTGGCAAGCTGCGCACACAATCCCAGTGTTGTACAGCTTCCTTCTTCACCTTTCCGATGCTGCCGCTCTCTCCGGCTCCCGGAGCCGAAGAAGCGGCTTCTTCGCGCAAAGGCGATTGTACCGCTCACAGTGCTCTCTTAGCGCCGCTTCTGCCGAAAGAAGCCCGGGAGCGGTGCTTAGCTCCGGAGAGCCTCGTACCTTCGTCTTTAGCGTCTTTTGTGGTCTACATCCTAGCAGAAAGCTTTTCCACTCTGGCAAGGATAACCTGCGCCAGCGCAGAAAACATCTCCCATCGTGTTCTGGACGTTGTACGGAGGTCTGCCAAGTGTTTGACAAGAAGAGAGGAAAAGTTGTCCAAAACAGCTTCCAATCGAATATTCCTGTGATTGGAAAAGTCAGGAAAGTGGTAAGGTACTGTTTTCTATCAGTTGGCAAGCTGCGCACACAAGCCCAGTGTTGTACAGCTTCCTTCTTCACCTTTCCGATGCTGCCGCTCTCTCCGGCTCCCGGAGCCGAAGAAGCGGCTTCTTCGCGCAAAGACGATTGTACCGCTCACAGTGCTCTCTTAGCGCCGCTTCTGCCGAAAGAAGCCCGGGAGCGGCGCTTAGCTCCGGAGAGCATCGTACCTTCGTCTTTAGCGTCTTTTGTGGTCTACATCCTAGCAGAAAGCTTTTCCACTCTGTCTGGCAAGGAAAACATGCGCCAGCACAGAAAACATCTCCCATCGTGTTCTGGACGTTGTACGGAGGTCTGCCAAGTGTTTGACAAGAAGAGAGGAATAGTTGTCCAAAACAGCTTCCAATCGAATATTCATGTGATTGGAAACGTCAGGAAAGTGGTAAGGTACTGTTTTCTATCAGTTGGCAAGCTGGCGCACACAATCCCAGTGTTGTACAGCTTCCTTCTTCACCTTTCCGATGCTGCCGCTCTCTCCGGCTCCCGGAGCCGAAGAAGCGGCTTCTTCGCGCAAAGACGTTTGTACCGCTCACAGTGCTCTCTTAGCGCCGCTTCTGCCGAAAGAAGCCCGGGAGCGGCGCTTAGCTCCGGAGAGCATCGTACCTTCGTCTTTAGCGTCTTTTGTGGTCTACATCCTAGCAGAAAGCTTTTCCACTCAGTCTGGCAAGGAAAACCTGCGCCAGCGCAGAAAACATCTCCCATCGTGTTCTGGACGTTGCACGGAGGTCTGCCAAGTGTTTGCATAAAGAAATGAAAAGTTGTCCAAAATAACTTCCTATCGAATGTTCATGTGATTGGAAAAGTCAGGAAAGTGGTAAGGTACTGTTTTCTATCAGTTGGCAAGCTGCGCACACAAGCCCAGTGTTGTACAGCTTCCTTCTTCACCTTTCCGATGCTGCCGCTCTCTCCGGCTCCCGGAGCCGAAGAAGCGGCTTCTTCGCGCAAAGACGATTGTACCGCTCACAGTGCTCTCTTAGCGCGGCTTCTGCCGAAAGAAGCCCGGGAGCGGTGCTTAGCTCCGGAGAGCCTCGTACCTTCGTCTTTAGCGTCTTTTGTGGTCTACATCCTAGCAGAAAGCTTTTCCACTCTGTCTGGCAAGGATAACCTGCGCCAGCACAGAAAACATCTCCCATCGTGTTCTGGACGTTGTACGGAGGTCTGCCAAGTGTTTGACAAGAAGAGAGGAAAAGTTGTCCAAAACAGCTTCCAATCGAATATTCATGTGATTGGAAAAGTCAGGAAAGTGGTAAGGTACTGTTTTCTATCAGTTGGCAAGCTGCGCACACAATCCCAGTGTTGTACAGCTTCCTTCTTCACCTTTCCGATGCTGCCGCTCTCTCCGGCTCCCGGAGCCGAAGAAGCGGCTTCTTCGCGCAAAGACGATTGTACCGCTCACAGTGCTCTCTTAGCGCCGTTTCTGCCGAAAGAAGCCCGGGAGCGGTGCTTAGCTCCGGAGAGCCTCGTACCTTCGTCTTTAGCGTCTTTTGTGGTCTACATCCTAGCAGAAAGCTTTTCCACTCTGTCTGGCAAGGAAAACATGCGGAACACAGAAAACATCTCCCATTGTGTTCTGGACGTTGCACGGAGGTCTGCCAAGTGTTTGCATAAAGAAATGAAAAGTTGTCCAAAATAACTTCCTATCGAATGTTCATGTGATTGGAAAAGTCAGGAAAGTGGTAAGGTACTGTTTTCTATCAGTAGGCAAGCTGCGCACACAAGCCCAGTGTTCTACAGCTTCCTTCTTCACCTTTCCGATGCTGCCGCTCTCTCCGGCTCCCGGAGCCGAAGAAGCGGCTTCTTCGCGCAAAGACGATTGTACCGCTCACAGTGCTCTCTTAGCGCCGCTTCTGCCGAAAGAAGCCCGGGAGCGGCGCTTAGCTCCGGAGAGCATCGTCCCTTCGTCTTTAGCGTCTTTTGTGGTGTACATCCTAGCAGAAAGCTTTTCCACTCTGTCTGGCAAGGATAACCTGCGCCAGCACAGAAAACATCTCCCATCGTGTTCTGGACGTTGTACGGAGGTCTGCCAAGTGTTTGCATAAAGAAATGAAAAGTTGTCCAAAATAACTTCCTATCGAATGTTCATGTGATTGGAAAAGTCAGGAAAGTGGTAAGGTACTGTTTTCTATCAGTTGGCAAGCTGCGCACACAATCCCAGTGTTGTACAGCTTCCTTCTTCACCTTTCCGATGCTGCCGCTCTCTCCGGCTCCCGGAGCCGAAGAAGCGGCTTCTTCGCGCAAAGACGATTGTACCGCTCACAGTGCTCTCTTAGCGCCGCTTCTGCCGAAAGAAGCCCGGGAGCGGCGCTTAGCTCCGGAGAGCATCGTACCTTCGTCTTTAGCGTCTTTTGTGGTCTACATCCTAGCAGAAAGCTTTTCCACTCTGTCTGGCAAGGAAAACCTGCGCAAGCACAGAAAACATCTCCCATCGTGTTCTGGACGTTGCACGGATGTCTGCCAAGTGTTTGAAAGAAACAAAGAAAAGTTGTCCAAAACAGCTTCCAATCGAATATTCATGTGATTGGAAAAGTCAGGAAAGTGGTAAGGTACTGTTTTCTATCAGTTGGCAAGCTGCGCACACAAGCCCAGTGTTGTACAGCTTCCTTCTTCACCTTTCCGATGCTGCCGCTCTCTCCGGCTCCCGGAGCCGAAGAAGCGGCTTCTTCGCGCAAAGGCGATTGTACCGCTCACAGTGCTCTCTTAGCGCCGCTTCTGCCGAAAGAAGCCCGGGAGCGGTGCTTAGCTCCGGAGAGCCTCGTACCTTCGTCTTTAGCGTCTTTTGTGGTCTACATCCTAGCAGAAAGCTTTTCCACTCTGGCAAGGATAACCTGCGCCAGCGCAGAAAACATCTCCCATCGTGTTCTGGACGTTGCACGGAGGTCTGCCAAGTGTTTGCATAAAGAAATGAAAAGTTGTCCAAAATAACTTCCTATCGATTGTTCATGTGATTGGAAAAGTCAGGAAAGTGGTAAGGTACTGTTTTCTATCAGTTAGCAAGCTGCGCACACAATCCCAGTGTTGTACAGCTTCCTTCTTCACCTTTCCGATGCTGCCGCTCTCTCCGGCTCCCGGAGCCGAAGAAGCGGCTTCTTCGCGCAAAGACGATTGTACCGCTCACAGTGCTCTCTTAGCGCGGCTTCTGCCGAAAGAAGCCCGCGAGCGGTGCTTAGCTCCGGAGAGCATCGTACCTTCGTCTTTAGCGTCTTTTGTGGTCTACATCCTAGCAGAAAGCTTTTCCACTCAGTCTGGCAAGGAAAACATGCGCCAGCGCAGAAAACATCTCCCATCGTGTTCTGGACGTTGCACGGAGGTCTGCCAAGTGTTTGCATAAAGAAATGAAAAGTTGTCCAAAATAACTTCCTATCGAATGTTCATGTGATTGGAAAAGTCAGGAAAGTGGTAAGGTACTGTTTTCTATCAGTTGGCAAGCTGCGCACACAATCCCAGTGTTGTACAGCTTCCTTCTTCACCTTTCCGATGCTGCCGCTCTCTCCGGCTCCCGGAGCCGAAGAAGCGGCTTCTTCGCGCAAAGACGATTGTACCGCTCACAGTGCTCTCTTAGCGCCGCTTCTGCCGAAAGAAGCCCGGGAGCGGTGCTTAGCTCCGGAGAGCCTCGTACCTTCGTCTTTAGCGTCTTTTGTGGTCTACATCCTAGCAGAAAGCTTTTCCACTCTGTCTGGCAAGGATAACCTGCGCCAGCACAGAAAACATCTCCCATCGTGTTCTGGACGTTGCACGGAGGTCTGCCAAGTGTTTGCATAAAGAAATGAAAAGTTGTCCAAAATAACTTCCTATCGAATGTTGATGTGATTGGAAAAGTCAGGAAAGTGGTAAGGTACTGTTTTCTATCAGTTGGCAAGCTGCGCACACAATCCCAGTGTTGTACAGCTTCCTTCTTCACCTTTCCGATGCTGCCGCTCTCTCCGGCTCCCGGAGCCGAAGAAGCGGCTTCTTCGCGCAAAGACGATTGTACCGCTCACAGTGCTCTCTTAGCGCCGCTTCTGCCGAAAGAAGCCCGGGAGCGGCGCTTAGCTCCGGAGAGCCTCGTACCTTCGTCTTTAGCGTCTTTTGTGGTCTACATCCTAGCAGAAAGCTTTTCCACTCTGTCTGGCAAGGATAACCTGCGCCAGCACAGAAAACATCTCCCATCGTGTTCTGGACGTTGTACGGAGGTCTGCCAAGTGTTTGACAAGAAGAGAGGAAAAGTTGTCCAAAACAGCTTCCAATCGAATATTCCTGTGATTGGAAAAGTCAGGAAAGTGGTAAGGTACTGTTTTCTATCAGTTGGCAAGCTGCGCACACAAGCCCAGTGTTGTACAGCTTCCTTCTTCACCTTTCCGATGCTGCCGCTCTCTCCGGCTCCCGGAGCCGAAGAAGCGGCTTCTTCGCGCAAAGACGATTGTACCGCTCACAGTGCTCTCTTAGCGCCGCTTCTGCCGAAAGAAGCCCGGGAGCGGCGCTTAGCTCCGGAGAGCATCGTACCTTCGTCTTTAGCGTCTTTTGTGGTCTACATCCTAGCAGAAAGCTTTTCCACTCTGTCTGGCAAGGAAAACATGCGCCAGCACAGAAAACATCTCCCATCGTGTTCTGGACGTTGTACGGAGGTCTGCCAAGTGTTTGACAAGAAGAGAGGAATAGTTGTCCAAAACAGCTTCCAATCGAATATTCATGTGATTGGAAACGTCAGGAAAGTGGTAAGGTACTGTTTTCTATCAGTTGGCAAGCTGGCGCACACAATCCCAGTGTTGTACAGCTTCCTTCTTCACCTTTCCGATGCTGCCGCTCTCTCCGGCTCCCGGAGCCGAAGAAGCGGCT
The DNA here is from genome assembly GCF_027887145.1 of Ammospiza caudacuta. Taxonomy (NCBI): domain Eukaryota; kingdom Metazoa; phylum Chordata; class Aves; order Passeriformes; family Passerellidae; genus Ammospiza; species Ammospiza caudacuta. The sequence continues at coordinate 1,372,901 of NC_080607.1, forward strand.
TCTTCGCGCAAAGACGATTGTACCGCTCACAGTGCTCTCTTAGCGCCGCTTCTGCCGAAAGAAGCCCGGGAGCGGCGCTTAGCTCCGGAGAGCATCGTACCTTCGTCTTTAGCGTCTTTTGTGGTCTACATCCTAGCAGAAAGCTTTTCCACTCAGTCTGGCAAGGAAAACCTGCGCCAGCGCAGAAAACATCTCCCATCGTGTTCTGGACGTTGCACGGAGGTCTGCCAAGTGTTTGCATAAAGAAATGAAAAGTTGTCCAAAATAACTTCCTATCGAATGTTCATGTGATTGGAAAAGTCAGGAAAGTGGTAAGGTACTGTTTTCTATCAGTTGGCAAGCTGCGCACACAAGCCCAGTGTTGTACAGCTTCCTTCTTCACCTTTCCGATGCTGCCGCTCTCTCCGGCTCCCGGAGCCGAAGAAGCGGCTTCTTCGCGCAAAGACGATTGTACCGCTCACAGTGCTCTCTTAGCGCCGCTTCTGCCGAAAGAAGCCCGGGAGCGGCGCTTAGCTCCGGAGAGCATCGTCCCTTCGTCTTTAGCGTCTTTTGTGGTCTACATCCTAGCAGAAAGCTTTTCCACTCTGTCTGGCAAGGAAAACATGCGCCAGCGCAGAAAACATCTCCCATCGTGTTCTGGACGTTGCACGGAGGTCTGCCAAGTGTTTGACAAGAAGAGAAGAAAAGTTGTCCAAAACAGCTTCCAATCGAATATTCATGTGATTGGAAAAGTCAGGAGAGTGGTAAGGTACTGTTTTCTATCAGTTCGCAAGCTGCGCACACAATCCCAGTGTTGTACAGCTTCCTTCTTCACCTTTCCGATGCTGCCGCTCTCTCCGGCTCCCGGAGCCGAAGAAGCGGCTTCTTCGCGCAAAGACGATTGTACCGCTCACAGTGCTCTCTTAGCGCCGCTTCTGCCGAAAGAAGCCCGGGAGCGGTGCTTAGCTCCGGAGAGGCTCGTACCTTCGTCTTTAGCGTCTTTTGTGGTCTACATCCTAGCAGAAAGCTTTTCCACTCTGTCTGGCAAGGAAAACATGCGCCAGCACAGAAAACATCTCCCATCGTGTTCTGGACGTTGTACGGAGGTCTGCCAAGTGTTTTACAAGAAGAGAGGAATAGTTGTCCAAAACAGCTTCCAATCGAATATTCATGTGATTGGAAACGTCTGGAAAGTGGTAAGGTACTGTTTTCTATCAGTTGGCAAGCTGGCGCACACAATCCCAGTGTAGTACAGCTTCCTTCTTCACCTTTCCGATGCTGCCGCTCTCTCCGGCTCCCGGAGCCGAAGAAGCGGCTTCTTCGCGCAAAGACGATTGTACCGCTCACAGTGCTCTCTTAGCGCCGCTTCTGCCGAAAGAAGCCCGGGAGCGGCGCTTAGCTCCGGAGAGCATCGTACCTTCGTCTTTAGCGTCTTTTGTGGTCTACATCCTAGCAGAAAGCTTTTCCACTCTGTCTGGCAAGGAAAACATGCGCCAGCGCAGAAAACATCTCCCATCGTGTTCTGGACGTTGCACGGAGGTCTGCCAAGTGTTTGGCAAGAAGAGAAGAAAAGTTGTCCAAAACAGCTTCCAATCGAATATTCATGTGATTGGAAAAGTCAGGAGAGTGGTAAGGTACTGTTTTCTATCAGTTGGCAAGCTGCGCACACAATCCCAGTGTTGTACAGCTTCCTTCTTCACCTTTCCGATGCTGCCGCTCTCTCCGGCTCCCGGAGCCGAAGAAGCGGCTTCTTCGCGCAAAGACGATTGTACCGCTCACAGTGCTCTCTTAGCGCCGCTTCTGCCGAATGAAGCCCGGGAGCGGCGCGTAACTCCGGAGAGCCTCGTACCATCTTCTTTAGCGTCTTTTGTGGTCTACATCCTAGCAGAAAGCTATTCCACTCTGTCTGGCAAGGAAAACCTGCGCCAGCGCAGAAAACATCTCCCATCGTGTTCTGGACGTTGCACGGAGGTCTGCCAAGTGTTTGCATAAAGAAATGAAAAGTTGTCCAAAATAACTTCCTATCGAATGTTCATGTGATTGGAAAGGTCAGGAAAGTGTAAGGTACTGTTTTCTATCAGTTGGCAAGCTGCGCACACAATCCCAGTGTTGTACAGCTTCCTTCTTCACCTTTCCGATGCTGCCGCTCTCTCCGGCTCCCGGAGCCGAAGAAGCGGCTTCTTCGCGCAAAGACGATTGTACCGCTCACAGTGCTCTCTTAGCGCGGCTTCTGCCGAAAGAAGCCCGGGAGCGGTGCTTAGCTCCGGAGAGCCTCGTACCTTCGTCTTTAGCGTCTTTTGTGGTCTACATCCTAGCAGAAAGCTTTTCCACTCTGTCTGGCAAGGAAAACATGCGGAACACAGAAAACATCTCCCATTGTGTTCTGGACGTTGCACGGAGGTCTGCCAAGTGTTTGCATAAAGAAATGAAAAGTTGTCCAAAATAACTTCCTATCGAATGTTCATGTGATTGGAAAAGTCAGGAAAGTGGTAAGGTACTGTTTTCTATCAGTTGGCAAGCTGCGCACACAAGCCCAGTGTTGTACAGCTTCCTTCTTCACCTTTCCGATGCTGCCGCTCTCTCCGGCTCCCGGAGCCGAAGAAGCGGCTTCTTCGCGCAAAGACGATTGTACCGCTCACAGTGCTCTCTTAGCGCCGCTTCTGCCGAAAGAAGCCCGGGAGCGGCGCTTAGCTCCGGAGAGCATCGTACCTTCGTCTTTAGCGTCTTTTGTGGTCTACATCCTAGCAGAAAGCTTTTCCACTCTGTCTGGCAAGGAAAACATGCGCCAGCGCAGAAAACATCTCCCATCGTGTTCTGGACGTTGCACGGAGGTCTGCCAAGTGTTTGACAAGAAGAGAAGAAAAGTTGTCCAAAACAGCTTCCAATCGAATATTCATGTGATTGGAAAAGTCAGGAGAGTGGTAAGGTACTGTTTTCTATCAGTTGGCAAGCTGGCGCACACAATCCCAGTGTTGTACAGCTTCCTTCTTCACCTTTGCGATGCTGCCGCTCTCTCCGGCTCCCGGAGCCGAAGAAGCGGCTTCTTCGCGCAAAGACGATTGTACCGCTCACAGTGCTCTCTTAGCGCGGCTTCTGCCGAAAGAAGCCCGGGAGCGGTGCTTAGCTCCGGAGAGCATCGTCCCTTCGTCTTTAGCGTCTTTTGTGGTCTACATCCTAGCAGAAAGCTTTTCCACACTGTCTGGCAAGGATAACCTGCGCCAGCACAGAAAACATCTCCCATCGTGTTCTGGACGTTGTACGGAGGTCTGCCAAGTGTTTGCATAAAGAAATGAAAAGTTGTCCAAAATAACTTCCTATCGAATGTTGATGTGATTGGAAAAGTCAGGAAAGTGGTAAGGTACTGTTTTCTATCAGTTGGCAAGCTGCGCACACAATCCCAGTGTTGTACAGCTTCCTTCTTCACCTTTCCGATGCTGCCGCTCTCTCCGGCTCCCGGAGCCGAAGAAGCGGCTTCTTCGCGCAAAGACGATTGTACCGCTCACAGTGCTCTCTTAGCGCCGCTTCTGCCGAAAGAAGCCCGGGAGCGGCGCTTAGCTCCGGAGAGCCTCGTACCTTCGTCTTTAGCGTCTTTTGTGGTCTACATCCTAGCAGAAAGCTTTTCCACTCTGTCTGGCAAGGAAAACATGCGGAACACAGAAAACATCTCCCATCGTGTTCTGGACGTTGCACGGAGGTCTGCCAAGTGTTTGCATAAAGAAATGAAAAGTTGTCCAAAATAACTTCCTATCGAATGTTCATGTGATTGGAAAAGTCAGGAAAGTGGTAAGGTACTGTTTTCTATCAGTTGGCAAGCTGCGCACACAAGCCCAGTGTTGTACAGCTTCCTTCTTCACCTTTCCGATGCTGCCGCTCTCTCCGGCTCCCGGAGCCGAAGAAGCGGCTTCTTCGCGCAAAGACGATTGTACCGCTCACAGTGCTCTCTTAGCGCCGCTTCTGCCGAAAGAAGCCCGGGAGCGGCGCTTAGCTCCGGAGAGCATCGTCCCTTCGTTTTTAGCGTCTTTTGTGGTCTACATCCTAGCAGAAAGCTTTTCCACTCTGTCTGGCAAGGAAAACATGCGCCAGCGCAGAAAACATCTCCCATCGTGTTCTGGACGTTGTACGGAGGTCTGCCAAGTGTTTGACAAGAAGAGAAGAAAAGTTGTCCAAAACAGCTTCCAATCGAATATTCATGTGATTGGAAAAGTCAGGAGAGTGGTAAGGTACTGTTTTCTATCAGTTGGCAAGCTGCGCACACAATCCCAGTGTTGTACAGCTTCCTTCTTCACCTTTGCGATGCTGCCGCTCTCTCCGGCTCCCGGAGCCGAAGAAGCGGCTTCTTCGCGCAAAGACGATTGTACCGCTCACAGTGCTCTCTTAGCGCGGCTTCTGCCGAAAGAAGCCCGGGAGCGGTGCTTAGCTCCGGAGAGGCTCGTACCTTCGTCTTTAGCGTCTTTTGTGGTCTACATCCTAGCAGAAAGCTTTTCCACTCTGTCTGGCAAGGATAACCTGCGCCAGCACAGAAAACATCTCCCATCGTGTTCTGGACGTTGTACGGAGGTCTGCCAAGTGTTTGCATAAAGAAATGAAAAGTTGTCCAAAATAACTTCCTATCGAATGTTCATGTGATTGGAAAAGTCAGGAAAGTGGTAAGGTACTGTTTTCTATCAGTTGGCAAGCTGCGCACACAATCCCAGTGTTGTACAGCTTCCTTCTTCACCTTTCCGATGCTGCCGCTCTCTCCGGCTCCCGGAGCCGAAGAAGCGGCTTCTTCGCGCAAAGACGATTGTACCGCTCACAGTGCTCTCTTAGCGCCGCTTCTGCCGAAAGAAGCCCGGGAGCGGCGCTTAGCTCCGGAGAGCATCGTACCTTCGTCTTTAGCGTCTTTTGTGGTCTACATCCTAGCAGAAAGCTTTTCCACTCTGTCTGGCAAGGAAAACCTGCGCAAGCACAGAAAACATCTCCCATCGTGTTCTGGACGTTGCACGGATGTCTGCCAAGTGTTTGAAAGAAACAAAGAAAAGTTGTCCAAAACAGCTTCCAATCGAATATTCATGTGATTGGAAAAGTCAGGAAAGTGGTAAGGTACTGTTTTCTATCAGTTGGCAAGCTGCGCACACAATCCCAGTGTTGTACAGCTTCCTTCTTCACCTTTCCGATGCTGCCGCTCTCTCCGGCTCCCGGAGCCGAAGAAGCGGCTTCTTCGCGCAAAGGCGATTGTACCGCTCACAGTGCTCTCTTAGCGCCGCTTCTGCCGAAAGAAGCCCGGGAGCGGTGCTTAGCTCCGGAGAGCCTCGTACCTTCGTCTTTAGCGTCTTTTGTGGTCTACATCCTAGCAGAAAGCTTTTCCACTCTGGCAAGGATAACCTGCGCCAGCGCAGAAAACATCTCCCATCGTGTTCTGGACGTTGCACGGAGGTCTGCCAAGTGTTTGCATAAAGAAATGAAAAGTTGTCCAAAATAACTTCCTATCGATTGTTCATGTGATTGGAAAAGTCAGGAAAGTGGTAAAGGACTGTTTTCTATCAGTTGGCAAGCTGCGCACACAATCCCAGTGTTGTACAGCTTCCTTCTTCACCTTTCCGATGCTGCCGCTCTCTCCGGCTCCCGGAGCCGAAGAAGCGGCTTCTTCGCGCAAAGACGATTGTACCGCTCACAGTGCTCTCTTAGCGCGGCTTCTGCCGAAAGAAGCCCGCGAGCGGTGCTTAGCTCCGGAGAGCATCGTACCTTCGTCTTTAGCGTCTTTTGTGGTCTACATCCTAGCAGAAAGCTTTTCCACTCAGTCTGGCAAGGAAAACATGCGCCAGCGCAGAAAACATCTCCCATCGTGTTCTGGACGTTGCACGGAGGTCTGCCAAGTGTTTGCATAAAGAAATGAAAAGTTGTCCAAAATAACTTCCTATCGAATGTTCATGTGATTGGAAAAGTCAGGAAAGTGGTAAGGTACTGTTTTCTATCAGTTGGCAAGCTGCGCACACAATCCCAGTGTTGTACAGCTTCCTTCTTCACCTTTCCGATGCTGCCGCTCTCTCCGGCTCCCGGAGCCGAAGAAGCGGCTTCTTCGCGCAAAGACGATTGTACCGCTCACAGTGCTCTCTTAGCGCCGCTTCTGCCGAAAGAAGCCCGGGAGCGGCGCTTAGCTCCGGAGAGCATCGTACCTTCGTCTTTAGCATCTTTTGTGGTCTACATCCTAGCAGAAAGCTTTTCCACTCTGTCTGGCAAGGAAAACCTGCGCCAGCGCAGAAAACATCTCCCATCGTGTTCTGGACGTTGCACGGAGGTCTGCCAAGTGTTTGCATAAAGAAATGAAAAGTTGTCCAAAATAACTTCCTATCGAATGTTCATGTGATTGGAAAGGTCAGGAAAGTGTAAGGTACTGTTTTCTATCAGTTGGCAAGCTGCGCACACAATCCCAGTGTTGTACAGCTTCCTTCTTCACCTTTCCGATGCTGCCGCTCTCTCCGGCTCCCGGAGCCGAAGAAGCGGCTTCTTCGCGCAAAGCTGATTGTACCGCTCACAGTGCTCTCTTAGCGCGGCTTCTGCCGAAAGAAGCCCGGGAGCGGTGCTTAGCTCCGGAGAGCCTCGTACCTTCGTCTTTAGCGTCTTTTGTGGTCTACATCCTAGCAGAAAGCTTTTCCACTCAGTCTGGCAAGGAAAACCTGCGCCAGCGCAGAAAACATCTCCCATCGTGTTCTGGACGTTGCACGGAGGTCTGCCAAGTGTTTGCATAAAGAAATGAAAAGTTGTCCAAAATAACTTCCTATCTAATGTTCATGTGATTGGAAAAGTCAGGAAAGTGGTAAGGTACTGTTTTCTATCAGTTGGCAAGCTGCGCACACAATCCCAGTGTTGTACAGCTTCCTTCTTCACCTTTCCGATGCTGCCGCTCTCTCCGGCTCCCGGAGCCGAAGAAGATGCTTCTTCGCGCAAAGACGATTCTACCGGTCACAGTGCTCTCTTAGCGCCGCTTCTGCCGAAAGAAGCCCGGGAGCGGTGCTTAGCTCCGGAGAGCCTCGTACCTTCGTCTTTAGCGTCTTTTGTGGTCTACATCCTAGCAGAAAGCTTTTCCACTCTGTCTGGCAAGGAAAACATGCGGAACACAGAAATCATCTCCCATCGTGTTCTGGACGTTGCACGGAGGTCTGCCAAGTGTTTGCATAAAGAAATGAAAAGTTGTCCAAAATAACTTCCTATCGAATGTTCATGTGATTGGAAAAGTCAGGAAAGTGGTAAGGTACTGTTTTCTATCAGTTGGCAAGCTGCGCACACAATCCCAGTGTTGTACAGCTTCCTTCTTCACCTTTCCGATGCTGCCGCTCTCTCCGGCTCCCGGAGCCGAAGAAGCGGCTTCTTCGCGCAAAGACGATTGTACCGCTCACAGTGCTCTCTTAGCGCCGCTTCTGCCGAAAGAAGCCCGGGAGCGGCGCTTAGCTCCGGAGAGCATCGTACCTTCGTCTTTAGCGTCTTTTGTGGTCTACATCCTAGCAGAAAGCTTTTCCACTCTGTCTGGCAAGGAAAACCTGCGCAAGCACAGAAAACATCTCCCATCGTGTTCTGGACGTTGCACGGATGTCTGCCAAGTGTTTGAAAGAAACAAAGAAAAGTTGTCCAAAACAGCTTCCAATCGAATATTCATGTGATTGGAAAAGTCAGGAAAGTGGTAAGGTACTGTTTTCTATCAGATGGCAAGCTGCGCACACAATCCCAGTGTTGTACAGCTTCCTTCTTCACCTTTCCGATGCTGCCGCTCTCTCCGGCTCCCGGAGCCGAAGAAGCGGCTTCTTCGCGCAAAGGCGATTGTACCGCTCACAGTGCTCTCTTAGCGCGGCTTCTGCCGAAAGAAGCCCGGGAGCGGTGCTTAGCTCCGGAGAGCCTCGTACCTTCGTCTTTAGCGTCTTTTGTGGTCTACATCCTAGCAGAAAGCTTTTCCACTCAGTCTGGCAAGGAAAACATGCGCCAGCGCAGAAAACATCTCCCATCGTGTTCTGGACGTTGCACGGAGGTCTGCCAAGTGTTTGACAAGAAGAGAAGAAAAGTTGTCCAAAACAGCTTCCAATCGAATATTCATGTGATTGGAAAAGTCAGGAGAGTGGTAAGGTACTGTTTTCTATCAGTTGGCAAGCTGCGCACACAATCCCAGTGTTGTACAGCTTCCTTCTTCACCTTTCCGATGCTGCCGCTCTCTCCGGCTCCCGGAGCCGAAGAAGCGGCTTCTTCGCGCAAAGACGATTCTACCGGTCACAGTGCTCTCTTAGCGCCGCTTCTGCCGAAAGAAGCCCGGGAGCGGTGCTTAGCTCCGGAGAGCCTCGTACCTTCGTCTTTAGCGTCTTTTGTGGTCTACATCCTAGCAGAAAGCTTTTCCACTCTGTCTGGCAAGGAAAACATGCGGAACACAGAAAACATCTCCCATCGTGTTCTGGACGTTGCACGGAGGTCTGCCAAGTGTTTGCATAAAGAAATGAAAAGTTGTCCAAAATAACTTCCTATCGAATGTTCATGTGATTGGAAAAGTCAGGAAAGTGGTAAGGTACTGTTTTCTATCAGTTGGCAAGCTGCGCACACAATCCCAGTGTTGTACAGCTTCCTTCTTCACCTTTCCGATGCTGCCGCTCTCTCCGGCTCCCGGAGCCGAAGAAGCGGCTTCTTCGCGCAAAGACGATTGTACCGCTCACAGTGCTCTCTTAGCGCCGCTTCTGCCGAAAGAAGCCCGGGAGCGGCGCTTAGCTCCGGAGAGCATCGTACCTTCGTCTTTAGCGTCTTTTGTGGTCTACATCCTAGCAGAAAGCTTTTCCACTCTGTCTGGCAAGGAAAACCTGCGCAAGCACAGAAAACATCTCCCATCGTGTTCTGGACGTTGCACGGATGTCTGCCAAGTGTTTGAAAGAAACAAAGAAAAGTTGTCCAAAACAGCTTCCAATCGAATATTCATGTGATTGGAAAAGTCAGGAAAGTGGTAAGGTACTGTTTTCTATCAGATGGCAAGCTGCGCACACAATCCCAGTGTTGTACAGCTTCCTTCTTCACCTTTCCGATGCTGCCGCTCTCTCCGGCTCCCGGAGCCGAAGAAGCGGCTTCTTCGCGCAAAGGCGATTGTACCGCTCACAGTGCTCTCTTAGCGCGGCTTCTGCCGAAAGAAGCCCGGGAGCGGTGCTTAGCTCCGGAGAGCCTCGTACCTTCGTCTTTAGCGTCTTTTGTGGTCTACATCCTAGCAGAAAGCTTTTCCACTCAGTCTGGCAAGGAAAACCTGCGCCAGCGCAGAAAACATCTCCCATCGTGTTCTGGACGTTGCACGGAGGTCTGCCAAGTGTTTGCATAAAGAAATGAAAAGTTGTCCAAAATAACTTCCTATCGATTGTTCATGTGATTGGAAAAGTCAGGAAAGTGGTAAGGTACTGTTTTCTATCAGTTGGCAAGCTGCGCACACAATCCCAGTGTTGTACAGCTTCCTTCTTCACCTTTCCGATGCTGCCGCTCTCTCCGGCTCCCGGAGCCGAAGAAGCGGCTTCTTCGCGCAAAGACGATTGTACCGCTCACAGTGCTCTCTTAGCGCCGCTTCTGCCGAAAGAAGCCCGGGAGCGGTGCTTAGCTCCGGAGAGCATCGTACCTTCGTCTTTAGCGTCTTTTGTGGTCTACATCCTAGCAGAAAGCTTTTCCACTCTGTCTGGCAAGGAAAACCTGCGCCAGCGCAGAAAACATCTCCCATCGTGTTCTGGACGTTGTACGGAGGTCTACCAAGTGTTTGCATAAAGAAATGAAAAGTTGTCCAAAATAACTTCCTATCGAATGTTCATGTGATTGGAAAAGTCAGGAAAGTGGTAAGGTACTGTTTTCTATCAGTTGGCAAGCTGCGCACACAATCCCAGTGTTGTACAGCTTCCTTCTTCACCTTTCCGATGCTGCCGCTCTCTCCGGCTCCCGGAGCCGAAGAAGCGGCTTCTTCGTGCAAAGACGATTGTACCTGTCACAGTGCTCTCTTAGCGCCGCTTCTGCCGAAAGAAGCCCGGGAGCGGCGCTTAGCTCCGGAGAGCATCGTACCTTCGTCTTTAGCGTCTTTTGTGGTCAACACCCTAGCAGAAAGCTTTTCCACTCTGTCTGGCAAGGAAAACCTGCGCCAGCACAGAAAACATCTCCCATCGTGTTCTGGACATTGCACGGAGGTCTGCCAAGTGTTTGAAAGAAACAAAGAAAAGTTGTCCAAAACAGCTTCCAATCGAATGTTCATGTGATTGGAAAAGTCAGGAAAGTGGTAAGGTACTGTTTTCTATCAGTTGGCAAGCTGCGCACACAATCCCAGTGTTGTACAGCTTCCTTCTTCACCTTTGCGATGCTGCTGCTCTCTCCGGCTCCCGGAGCCGAAGAAGCGGCTTCTTCGCGCAAAGACGATTGTACCGCTCACAGTGCTCTCTTAGCGCCGCTTCTGCCGAAAGAAGCCCGGGAGCGGCGCTTAGCTCCGGAGACCATCGTCCCTTCGTCTTTAGCGTCTTTTGTGGTCTACATCCTAGCAGAAAGCTTTTCCACTCTGTCTGGCAAGGAAAACCTGCGCCAGCACAGAAAACATCTCCCATCGTGTTCTGGACGTTGTACGGAGGTCTGCCAAGTGTTTGACAAGAAGAGAAGAAAAGTTGTCCAAAACAGCTTCCAATCGAATATTCATGTGATTGGAAAAGTCAGGAAAGTTGTAAGGTATTGTTTTCTATCTGTTGGCAAGCTGCGCACACAATCCCAGTGTTGTACAGCTTCCTTCTTCACCTTTCCGATGCTGCCGCTCTCTCCGGCTCCCGGAGCCGAAGAAGCGGCTTCTTCGCGCAAAGACGATTGTACCGCTCACAGTGCTCTCTTAGCGCGGCTTCTGCCGAAAGAAGCTCGGGAGCGGCGCTTAGCTCCGGAGAGCATCGTCCCTTCGTCTTTAGCGTCTTTTGTGGTCTACATCCTAGCAGAAAGCTGTTCCACTCTGTCTGGCAAGGAAAACCTGCGCCAGCACAGAAAACATCTCCCTTCGTGTTCTGGACGTTGCACGGAGGTCTGCCAAGTGTTTGAAAGAAACAAAGAAAAGAGTTCCAAAACAGCTTCCAATCGAATATTCTGTGATTGGAAACGTCAGGAAAGTGTTAGGTACTGTTTTCTATCAGTTGGCAAGCTGCGCACACAATCCCAGTGTTGTACAGCTTCCTTCTTCACCTTTCCGATGCTGCCGCTCTCTCCGGCTCCCGGAGCCGAAGAAGCGGCTTCTTCGCGCAAAGACGATTGTACCGCTCACAGTGCTCTCTTAGCGCCGCTTCTGCCGAAAGAAGCCCGGGAGCGGTGCTTAGCTCCGGAGAGCCTCGTACCTTCGTCTTTAGCGTCTTTTGTGGTCTACATCCTAGCAGAAAGCTTTTCCACTCAGTCTGGCAAGGAAAACCTGCGCCAGCGCAGAAAACATCTCCCATCGTGTTCTGGACGTTGCACGGAGGTCTGCCAAGTGTTTGCATAAAGAAATGAAAAGTTGTCCAAAATAACTTCCTATCGAATGTTCATGTGATTGGAAAAGTCAGGAAAGTGGTAAGGTACTGTTTTCTATCAGTTGGCAAGCTGCGCACACAATCCCAGTGTTGTACAGCTTCCTTCTTCACCTTTCCGATGCTGCCGCTCTCTCCGGCTCCCGGAGCCGAAGAAGCGGCTTCTTCGCGCAAAGACGATTGTACCGGTCACAGTGCTCTCTTAGCGCCGCTTCTGCCGAAAGAAGCCCGGGAGCGGCGCTTAGCTCCGGAGAGCATCGTACCTTCGTCTTTAGCGTCTTTTGTGGTCTACATCCTAGCAGAAAGCTTTTCCACTCTGTCTGGCAAGGAAAACCTGCGCCAGCACAGAAAACATCTCCCATCGTGTTCTGGACGTTGCACGGAGGTCTGCCAAGTGTTTGACAAGAAGAGAGGAAAAGTTGTCCAAAACAGCTTCCAATCGAATATTCCTGTGATTGGAAAAGTCAGGAAAGTGGTAAGGTACTGTTTTCTATCAGTTGGCAAGCTGCGCACACAATCCCAGTGTTGTACAGCTTCCTTCTTCACCTTTCCGATGCTGCCGCTCTCTCCGGCCTCCGGAGCCGAAGAAGCGGCTTCTTCGCGCAAAGACGATTGTACCGCTCACAGTGCTCTCTTAGCGCCGCTTCTGCCGAAAGAAGCCCGGGAGCGGCGCTTAGCTCCGGAGAGCATCGTACCTTCGTCTTTAGAGTCTTTTGTGGTCTACATCCTAGCAGAAAGCTTTTCCACTCTGTCTGGCAAGGAAAACATGCGCCAGCACAGAAAACATCTCCCATCGTGTTCTGGACGTTGTACGGAGGTCTGCCAAGTGTTTGACAAGAAGAGAGGAAAAGTTGTCCAAAACAGCTTCCAATCGAATATTCATGTGATTGGAAACGTCAGGAAAGTGGTAAGGTACTGTTTTCTATCAGTTGGCAAGCTGGCGCACACAATCCCAGTGTTGTACAGCTTCCTTCTTCACCTTTCCGATGCTGCCGCTCTCTCCGGCTCCCGGAGCCGAAGAAGCGGCTTCTTCGCGCAAAGACGATTGTACCGCTCACAGTGCTCTCTTAGCGCCGCTTCTGCCGAATGAAGCCCGGGAGCGGCGCTTAACTCCGGAGAGCCTCATACCATCTTCTTTAGCGTCTTTTGTGGTCTACATCCTAGCAGAAAGCTTTTCCACTCAGTCTGGCAAGGAAAACCTGCGCCAGCGCAGAAAACATCTCCCATCGTGTTCTGGACGTTGCACGGAGGTCTGCCAAGTGTTTGCATAAAGAAATGAAAAGTTGTCCAAAATAACTTCCTATCGAATGTTCATGTGATTGGAAAGGTCAGGAAAGTGTAAGGTACTGTTTTCTATCAGTTGGCAAGCTGCGCACACAATCCCAGTGTTGTACAGCTTCCTTCTTCACCTTTCCGATGCTGCCGCTCTCTCCGGCTCCCGGAGCCGAAGAAGCGGCTTCTTCGCGCAAAGACGATTGTACCGCTCACAGTGCTCTCTTAGCGCGGCTTCTGCCGAAAGAAGCCCGGGAGCGGCGCTTAGCTCCGGAGAGCATCGTACCTTCGTCTTTAGCGTCTTTTGTGGTCTACATCCTAGCAGAAAGCTTTTCCACTCTGTCTGGCAAGGAAAACCTGCGCCAGCACAGAAAACATCTCCCTTCGTGTTCTGGACGTTGCACGGAGGTCTGCCAAGTGTTTGAAAGAAACAAAGAAAAGTTGTCCAAAACAGCTTCCAATCGAATATTCTGTGATTGGAAACGTCAGGAAAGTGTAAGGTACTGTTTTCTATCAGTTGGCAAGCTGCGCACACAATCCCAGTGTTGTACAGCTTCCTTCTTCACCTTTCCGATGCTGCCGCTCTCTCCGGCTCCCGGAGCCGAAGAAGCGGCTTCTTCGCGCAAAGACGATTGTACCGCTCACAGTGCTCTCTTAGCGCCGCTTCTGCCGAAAGAAGCCCGGGAGCGGTGCTTAGCTCCGGAGAGCATCGTACCTTCGTCTTTAGCGTCTTTTGTGGTCTACATCCTAGCAGAAAGCTTTTCCACTCAGTCTGGCAAGGAAAACCTGCGCCAGCGCAGAAAACATCTCCCATCGTGTTCTGGACGTTGCACGGAGGTCTGCCAAGTGTTTGACAAGAAGAGAAGCAAAGTTGTCCAAAACAGCTTCCAATCGAATATTCATGTGATTGGAAAAGTCAGGAGAGTGGTAAGGTACTGTTTTCTATCATTTGGCAAGCTGCGCACACAATCCCAGTGTTGTACAGCTTCCTTCTTCACCTTTCCGATGCTGCCGCTCTCTCCGGCTCCCGGAGCCGAAGAAGCAGCTTCTTCGCGCAAAGGCGATTGTACCGCTCACAGTGCTCTCTTATCGCGGCTTCTGCCGAAAGAAGCCCGGGAGCGGTGCTTAGCTCCGGAGAGGCTCGTACCTTCGTCTTTAGCGTCTTTTGTGGTCTACATCCTAGCAGAAAGCTTTTCCACTCTGTCTGGCAAGGATAACCTGCGCCAGCACAGAAAACATCTCCCATCGTGTTCTGGACGTTGTACGGAGGTCTGCCAAGTGTTTGCATAAAGAAATGAAAAGTTGTCCAAAATAACTTCCTATCGAATGTTGATGTGATTGGAAAAGTCAGGAAAGTGGTAAGGTACTGTTTTCTATCAGTTGGCAAGCTGCGCACACAATCCCAGTGTTGTACAGCTTCCTTCTTCACCTTTCCGATGCTGCCGCTCTCTCCGGCTCCCGGAGCCGAAGAAGCGGCTTCTTCGCGCAAAGACGATTGTACCGCTCACAGTGCTCTCTTAGCGCCGCTTCTGCCGAAAGAAGCCCGGGAGCGGCGCTTAGCTCCGGAGAGCCTCGTACCTTCGTCTTTAGCGTCTTTTGTGGTCTACATCCTAGCAGAAAGCTTTTCCACTCTGTCTGGCAAGGAAAACCTGCGCCAGCGCAGAAAACATCTCCCATCGTGTTCTGGACGTTGCACGGAGGTCTGCCAAGTGTTTGCATAAAGAAATGAAAAGTTGTCCAAAATAACTTCCTATCGAATGTTCATGTGATTGGAAAGGTCAGGAAAGTGTAAGGTACTGTTTTCTATCAGTTGGCAAGCTGCGCACACAATCCCAGTGTTGTACAGCTTCCTTCTTCACCTTTCCGATGCTGCCGCTCTCTCCGGCTCCCGGAGCCGAAGAAGCGGCTTCTTCGCGCAAAGACGATTGTACCGCTCACAGTGCTCTCTTAGCGCCGCTTCTGCCGAAAGAAGCCCGGGAGCGGCGCTTAGCTCCAGAGAGCATCGTACCTTCGTCTTTAGCATCTTTTCTGGTCTACATCCTAGCAGAAAGCTTTTCCACTCTGTCTGGCAAGGAAAACCTGCGCCAGCACAGAAAACATCTCCCATCGTGTTCTGGACGTTGCACGGAGGTCTGCCAAGTGTTTGACAAGAAGAGAAGCAAAGTTGTCCAAAACAGCTTCCAATCGAATATTCATGTGATTGGAAAAGTCAGGAGAGTGGTAAGGTACTGTTTTCTATCAGTTGGCAAGCTGCGCACTCAATCCCAGTGTTGTACAGCTTCCTTCTTCACCTTTCCGATGCTGCCGCTCTCTCCGGCTCCCGGAGCCGAAGAAGCGGCTTCTTCGCGCAAAGGCGATTGTACCGCTCACAGTGCTCTCTTAGCGCGGCTTCTGCCGAAAGAAGCCCGGGAGCGGTGCTTAGCTCCGGAGAGGCTCGTAACTTCGTCTTTAGCGTCTTTTGTGGTCTACATCCTAGCAGAAAGCTTTTCCACTCTGTCTGGCAAGGATAACCTGCGCCAGCACAGAAAACATCTCCCATCGTGTTCTGGACGTTGTACGGAGGTCTGCCAAGTGTTTGCATAAAGAAATGAAAAGTTGTCCAAAATAACTTCCTATCGAATGTTCATGTGATTGGAAAAGTCAGGAAAGTGGTAAGGTACTGTTTTCTATCAGTTGGCAAGCTGCGCACACAATCCCAGTGTTGTACAGCTTCCTTCTTCACCTTTCCGATGCTGCCGCTCTCTCCGGCTCCCGGAGCCGAAGAAGCGGCTTCTTCGCGCAAAGACGATTGTACCGCTCACAGTGCTCTCTTAGCGCCGCTTCTGCCGAAAGAAGCCCGGGAGCGGCGCTTAGCTCCGGAGAGCCTCGTACCTTCGTCTTTAGCGTCTTTTGTGGTCTACATCCTAGCAGAAAGCTTTTCCACTCTGTCTGGCAAGGAAAACCTGCGCCAGCGCAGAAAACATCTCCCATCGTGTTCTGGACGTTGCACGGAGGTCTGCCAAGTGTTTGCATAAAGAAATGAAAAGTTGTCCAAAATAACTTCCTATCGATTGTTCATGTGATTGGAAAAGTCAGGAAAGTGGTAAGGTACTGTTTTCTATCAGTTGGCAAGCTGCGCACACAATCCCAGTGTTGTACAGCTTCCTTCTTCACCTTTGCGATGCTGCCGCTCTCTCCGGCTCCCGGAGCCGAAGAAGCGGCTTCTTCGCGCAAAGACGATTGTACCTGTCACAGTGCTCTCTTAGCGCCGCTTCTGCCGAAAGAAGCCCGGGAGCGGCGCTTAGCTCCGGAGAGCATCGTACCTTCGTCTTTAGCGTCTTTTGTGGTCTACATCCTAGCAGAAATCTTTTCCACTCTGTCTGGCAAGGAAAACCTGCGCCAGCTCAGAAAACATCTCCCATCGTGTTCTGGACGTTGCATGGAAGTCTGCCAAGTGTTTGAAAGAAACAAAGAAAAGTTGTCCAAAACAGCTTCCAATCGAATGTTCACGTGATTGGAAAAGTCAGGAAAGTGGTAAGGTACTGTTTTCTATCAGTTGGCAAGCTGCGCACACAATCCCAGTGTTGTACAGCTTCCTTCTTCACCTTTCCGATGCTGCCGCTCTCTCCGGCTCCCGGAGCCGAAGAAGCGGCTTCTTCGCGCAAAGACGATTGTACCGCTCACAGTGCTCTCTTAGCGCGGCTTCTGCCGAAAGAAGCCCGGGAGCGGCGCTTAGCTCCGGAGAGCATCGTCCCTTCGTCTTTAGCGTCTTTTGTGGTCTACATCCTAGCAGAAAGCTTTTCCACTCTGTCTGGCAAGGAAAACCTGCGCCAGCACAGAAAACATCTCCCATCGTGTTCTGGACGTTGTACGGAGGTCTGCCAAGTGTTTGACAAGAAGAGAAGATAAGTTGTCCAAAACAGCTTCCAATCGAATATTCATGTGATTGGAAAAATCAGGAAAGTTGTAAGGTACTGTTTTCTATCAGTTGGCAAGCTGCGCACACAATCCCAGTGTTGTACAGCTTCCTTCTTCACCTTTCCGATGCTGCCGCTCTCTCCGGCTCCCGGAGACGAAGAAGCGGCTTCTTCGCGCAAAGACGATTGTACCGCTCACAGTGCTCTCTTAGCGCCGCTTCTGCCGAAAGAAGCCCGGGAGCGGCGCTTAGCTCCGGAGAGCCTCGTACCTTCGTCTTTAGCGTCTTTTGTGGTCTACATCCTAGCAGAAAGCTTTTCCACTCTGTCTGGCAAGGAAAACATGCGCCAGCACAGAAAACATCTCCCATCGTGTTCTGGACGTTGTACGGAGGTCTGCCAAGTGTTTGACAAGAAGAGAGGAAAAGTTGTCCAAAACAGCTTCCAATCGAATATTCATGTGATTGGAAACGTCAGGAAAGTGGTAAGGTACTGTTTTCTATCAGTTGGCAAGCTGGCGCACACAATCCCAGTGTTGTACAGCTTCCTTCTTCACCTTTCCGATGCTGCCGCTCTCTCCGGCTCCCGGAGCCGAAGAAGCGGCTTCTTCGCGCAAAGACGATTGTACCGCTCACAGTGCTCTCTTAGCGCCGCTTCTGCCGAATGAAGCCCGGGAGCGGCGCTTAACTCCGGAGAGCCTCGTACCATCTTCTTTAGCGTCTTTTGTGGTCTACATCCTAGCAGAAAGCTTTTCCACTCTGTCTGGCAAGGAAAACCTGCGCCAGCGCAGAAAACATCTCCCATCGTGTTCTGGACGTTGCACGGAGGTCTGCCAAGTGTTTGCATAAAGAAATGAAAAGTTGTCCAAAATAACTTCCTATCGAATGTTCATGTGATTGGAAAAGTCAGGAAAGTGGTAAGGTACTGTTTTCTATCAGTTGGCAAACTGCGCACACAATCCCAGTGTTGTACAGCTTCCTTCTTCACCTTTCCGATGCTGCCGCTCTCTCCGGCTCCCGGAGCCGAAGAAGCGGCTTCTTCGCGCAAAGACGATTGTACCTGTCACAGTGCTCTCTTAGCGCCGCTTCTGCCGAAAGAAGCCCGGGAGCGGCGCTTAGCTCCGGAGAGCATCGTACCTTCGTCTTTAGCGTCTTTTGTGGTCTACATCCTAGCAGAAAGCTTTTCCACTCTGTCTGGCAAGGAAAACCTGCGCCAGCACAGAAAACATCTCCCATCGTGTTCTGGACGTTGCACGGAAGTCTGCCAAGTGTTTGAAAGAAACAAAGAAAAGTTGTCCAAAACAGCTTCCAATCGAATGTTCATGTGATTGGAAAAGTCAGGAAAGTGGTAAGGTACTGTTTTCTATCAGTTGGCAAGCTGCGCACACAATCCCAGTGTTGTACAGCTTCCTTCTTCACCTTTCCGATGCTGCCGCTCTCTCCGGCTCCCGGAGCCGAAGAAGCGGCTTCTTCGCGCAAAGACGATTGTACCGCTCACAGTGCTCTCTTAGCGCGGCTTCTGCCGAAAGAAGCCCGGGAGCGGCGCTTAGCTCCGGAGAGCATCGTACCTTCGTCTTTAGCGTCTTTTGTGGTCTACATCCTAGCAGAAAGCTTTTCCACTCTGTCTGGCAAGGAAAACCTGCGCCAGCACAGAAAACATCTCCCATCGTGTTCTGGACGTTGTACGGAGGTCTGCCAAGTGTTTGACAAGAAGAGAAGATAAGTTGTCCAAAACAGCTTCCAATCGAATATTCATGTGATTGGAAAAGTCAGGAAAGTTGTAAGGTACTGTTTTCTATCAGTTGGCAAGCTGCGCACACAATCCCAGTGTTGTACAGCTTCCTTCTTCACCTTTCCGATGCTGCCGCTCTCTCCGGCTCCCGGAGCCGAAGAAGCGGCTTCTTCGCGCAAAGACGATTGTACCGCTCACAGTGCTCTCTTAGCGCCGCTTCTGCCGAAAGAAGCCCGGGAGCGGCGCTTAGCTCCGGAGAGCCTCGTACCTTCGTCTTTAGCGTCTTTTGTGGTCTACATCCTAGCAGAAAGCTTTTCCACTCTGTCTGGCAAGGAAAACATGCGCCAGCACAGAAAACATCTCCCATCGTGTTCTGGACGTTGTACGGAGGTCTGCCAAGTGTTTGACAAGAAGAGAGGAAAAGTTGTCCAAAACAGCTTCCAATCGAATATTCATGTGATTGGAAACGTCAGGAAAGTGGTAAGGTACTGTTTTCTATCAGTTGGCAAGCTGGCGCACACAATCCCAGTGTTGTACAGCTTCCTTCTTCACCTTTCCGATGCTGCCGCTCTCTCCGGCTCCCGGAGCCGAAGAAGCGGCTTCTTCGCGCAAAGACGATTGTACCGCTCACAGTGCTCTCTTAGCGCCGCTTCTGCCGAATGAAGCCCGGGAACGGCGCTTAACTCCGGAGAGCCTCGTACCATCTTCTTTAGCGTCTTTTGTGGTCTACATCCTAGCAGAAAGCTTTTCCACTCTGTCTGGCAAGGAAAACCTGCGCCAGCGCAGAAAACATCTGCCATCGTGTTCTGGACGTTGCACGGAGGTCTGCCAAGTGTTTGCATAAAGAAATGAAAAGTTGTCCAAAATAACTTCCTATCGAATGTTCATGTGATTGGAAAAGTCAGGAAAGCGGTAAGGTACTGTTTTCTATCAGTTGGCAAGCTGCGCACACAATCCCAGTGTTGTACAGCTTCCTTCTTCACCTTTCCGATGCTGCCGCTCTCTCCGGCTCCCGGAGCCGAAGAAGCGGCTTCTTCGCGCAAAGACGATTGTACCTGTCACAGTGCTCTCTTAGCGCCGCTTCTGCCGAAAGAAGCCCGGGAGCGGTGCTTAGCTCCGGAGAGCATCGTACCTTCGTCTTTAGCGTCTTTTGTGGTCTACATCCTAGCAGAAAGCTTTTCCACTCTGTCTGGCAAGGAAAACCTGCGCCAGCGCAGAAAACATCTCCCATCGTGTTCTGGACGTTGCACGGAGGTCTGCCAAGTGTTTGAAAGAAACAAAGAAAAGTTGTCCAAAACAGCTTCCAATCGAATGTTCATGTGATTGGAAAAGTCAGGAAAGTGGTAAGGTACTGTTTTCTATCAGTTGGCAAGCTGCGCACACAATCCCAGTGTTGTACAGCTTCCTTCTTCACCTTTCCGATGCTGCCGCTCTCTCCGGCTCCCGGAGCCGAAGAAGCGGCTTCTTTGCGCAAAGACGATTGTACCGCTCACAGTGCTCTCTTAGCGCGGCTTCTGCCGAAAGAAGCCCGGGAGCGGCGCTTAGCTCCGGAGAGCATCGTACCTTCGTCTTTAGCGTCTTTTGTGGTCTACATCCTAGCAGAAAGCTTTTCCACTCTGTCTGGCAAGGAAAACATGCGCCAGCACAGAAAACATCTCCCTTCGTGTTCTGGACGTTGTACGGAGGTCTGCCAAGTGTTTGAAAGAAACAAAGAAAAGTTGTCCAAAACAGCTTCCAATCGAATATTCTGTGATTGGAAAGGTCAGGAAAGTGTAAGGTACTGTTTTCTATCAGTTGGCAAGCTGCGCACACAATCCCAGTGTTGTACAGCTTCCTTCTTCACCTTTCCGATGCTGCCGCTCTCTCCGGCTCCCGGAGCCAAAGAAGCGGCTTCTTCGCGCAAAGACGATTGTACCGCTCACAGTGCTCTCTTAGCGCCGCTTCTGCCGAAAGAAGCCCGGGAGCGGTGCTTAGCTCCGGAGAGCCTCGTACCTTCGTCTTTAGCGTCTTTTGTGGTCTACATCCTAGCAGAAAGCTTTTCCACTCTGTCTGGCAAGGAAAACCTGCGCCAGCACAGAAAACATCTCCCATCGTGTTCTGGACGTTGCACGGAGGTCTGCCAAGTGTTTGACAAGAAGAGAGGAAAAGTTGTCCAAAACAGCTTCCAATCGAATATTCCTGTGATTGGAAACGTCAGGAAAGTGGTAAGGTACTGTTTTCTATCAGTTGGCAAGCTGCGCACACAATCCCAGTGTTGTACAGCTTCCTTCTTCACCTTTCCGATGCTGCCGCTCTCTCCGGCTCCCGGAGCCGAAGAAGCGGCTTCTTCGCGCAAAGACGATTGTACCGCTCACAGTGCTCTCTTAGCGCCGCTTCTGCCGAATGAAGCCCGGGAGCGGCGCTTAACTCCGGAGAGCCTCGTACCATCTTCTTTAGCGTCTTTTGTGGTCTACATCCTAGCAGAAAGCTTTTCCACTCAGTCTGGCAAGGAAAACCTGCGCCAGCGCAGAAAACATCTCCCATCGTGTTCTGGACGTTGCACGGAGGTCTGCCAAGTGTTTGCATAAAGAAATGAAAAGTTGTCCAAAATAACTTCCTATCGAATGTTCATGTGATTGGAAAGGTCAGGAAAGTGTAAGGTACTGTTTTCTATCAGTTGGCAAGCTGCGCACACAATCCCAGTGTTGTACAGCTTCCTTCTTCACCTTTCCGATGCTGCCGCTCTCTCCGGCTCCCGGAGCCGAAGAAGCGGCTTCTTCGCGCAAAGACGATTGTACCGCTCACAGTGCTCTCTTAGCGCGGCTTCTGCCGAAGGAAGCCCGGGAGCGGCGCTTAGCTCCGGAGAGCATCGTCCCTTCGTCTTTAGCGTCTTTTGTGGTCTACATCCTAGCAGAAAGCTTTTCCACTCTGTCTGGCAAGGAAAACATGCGCCAGCACAGAAAACATCTCCCATCGTGTTCTGGACGTTGTACGGAGGTCTGCCAAGTGTTTGACAAGAAGAGAAGAAAAGTTGTCCAAAACTGCTTCCAATCGAATATTCATGTGATTGGAAACGTCAGGAAAGTGGTAAGGTACTGTTTTCTATCAGTTGGCAAGCTGGCGCACACAATCCCAGTGTTGTACAGCTTCCTTCTTCACCTTTCCGATGCTGCCGCTCTCTCCGGCTCCCGGAGCCGAAGAAGCGGCTTCTTCGCGCAAAGACGATTGTACCGCTCACAGTGCTCTCTTAGCGCCGCTTCTGCCGAATGAAGCCCGGGAGCGGCGCTTAACTCCGGAGAGCCTCGTACCATCTTCTTTAGCGTCTTTTGTGGTCTACATCCTAGCAGAAAGCTTTTCCACTCTGTCTGGCAAGGATAACCTGCGCCAGCACAGAAAACATCTCCCATCGTGTTCTGGACGTTGCACGGAGGTCTGCCAAGTGTTTGCATAAAGAAATGAAAAGTTGTCCAAAATAACTTCCTATCGAATGTTCATGTGATTGGAAAGGTCAGGAAAGTGTAAGGTACTGTTTTCTATCAGTTGGCAAGCTGCGCACACAATCCCAGTGTTGTACAGCTTCCTTCTTCACCTTTCCGATGCTGCCGCTCTCTCCGGCTCCCGGAGCCGAAGAAGCGGCTTCTTCGCGCAAAGACGATTGTACCGCTCACAGTGCTCTCTTAGCGCGGCTTCTGCCGAAAGAAGCCCGGGAGCGGCGCTTAGCTCCGGAGAGCATCGTCCCTTCGTCTTTAGCGTCTTTTGTGGTCTACATCCTAGCAGAAAGCTTTTCCACTCTGTCTGGCAAGGAAAACATGCGCCAGCGCAGAAAACATCTCCCATCGTGTTCTGGACGTTGTACGGAGGTCTGCCAAGTGTTTGACAAGAAGAGAAGAAAAGTTGTCCAAAACAGCTTCCAAGCGAATATTCATGTGATTGGAAAAGTCAGGAAAGTTGTAAGGTACTGTTTTCTATCAGTTGGCAAGCTGCGCACACAATCCCAGTGTTGTACAGCTTCCTTCTTCACCTTTCCGATGCTGCCGCTCTCTCCGGCTCCCGGAGCCGAAGAAGCGGCTTCTTCGCGCAAAGACGATTGTACCGCTCACAGTGCTCTCTTAGCGCCGCTTCTGCCGAAAGAAGCCCGGGAGCGGTGCTTAACTCCGGAGAGCATCGTCCCTTCGTCTTTAGCGTCTTTTGTGGTCTACATCCTAGCAGAAAGCTTTTCCACTCTGTCTGGCAAGGAAAACCTGCGCCAGCACAGAAAACATCTCCCATCGTGTTCTGGACGTTGCACGGAGGTCTGCCAAGTGTTTGCATAAAGAAATGAAAAGTTGTCCAAAATAACTTCCTATCGAATGTTCATGTGATTGGAAAGGTCAGGAAAGTGGTAAGGTACTGTTTTCTATCAGTTGGCAAGCTGCGCACACAAGCCCAGTGTTGTACAGCTTCCATCTTCACCTTTCCGATGCTGCCGCTCTCTCCGGCTCCCGGAGCCGAAGAAGCGGCTTCTTCGCGCAAAGACGATTGTACCTGTCACAGTGCTCTCTTAGCGCCGCTTCTGCCGAAAGAAGCCCGGGAGCGGTGCTTAGCTCCGGAGAGCATCGTACCTTCGTCTTTAGCGTCTTTTGTGGTCTACATCCTAGCAGAAAGCTTTTCCACTCTGTCTGGCAAGGAAAACCTGCGCCAGCGCAGAAAACATCTCCCATCGTGTTCTGGACGTTGCACGGAGGTCTGCCAAGTGTTTGAAAGAAACAAAGAAATGTTGTCCAAAACAGCTTCCAATCGAATGTTCATGTGATTGGAAAAGTCAGGAAAGTGGTAAGGTACTGTTTTCTATCAGTTGGCAAGCTGCGCACACAATCCCAGTGTTGTACAGCTTCCTTCTTCACCTTTCCGATGCTGCCGCTCTCTCCGGCTCCCGGAGCCGAAGAAGCGGCTTCTTTGCGCAAAGACGATTGTACCGCTCACAGTGCTCTCTTAGCGCGGCTTCTGCCGAAAGAAGCCCGGGAGCGGCGCTTAGCTCCGGAGAGCATCGTACCTTCGTCTTTAGCGTCTTTTGTGGTCTACATCCTAGCAGAAAGCTTTTCCACTCTGTCTGGCAAGGAAAACATGCGCCAGCACAGAAAACATCTCCCATCGTGTTCTGGACGTTGTACGGAGGTCTGCCAAGTGTTTGACAAGAAGAGAAGAAAAGTTGTCCAAAACTGCTTCCAATCGAATATTCATGTGATTGGAAAAGTCAGGAAAGTTGTAAGGTACTCTTTTCTATCAGTTGGCAAGCTGCGCACACAATCCCAGTGTTGTACAGCTTCCTTCTTCACCTTTCCGATGCTGCCGCTCTCTCCGGCTCCCGGAGCCGAAGAAGCGGCTTCTTCGCGCAAAGACGATTGTACCGCTCACAGTGCTCTCTTAGCGCGGCTTCTGCCGAAAGAAGCCCGGGAGCGGCGCATAACTCCGGAGAGCATCGTCCCTTCGTCTTTAGCGTCTTTTGTGGTCTACATCCTAGCAGAAAGCTTTTCCACTCTGTCTGGCAAGGAAAACCTGCGCCAGCACAGAAAACATCTCCCTTCGTGTTCTGGACGTTGTACGGAGGTCTGCCAAGTGTTTGAAAGAAACAAAGAAAAGTTGTCCAAAACAGCTTCCAATCGAATATTCTGTGATTGGAAAGGTCAGGAAAGTGTAAGGTACTGTTTTCTATCAGTTGGCAAGCTGCGCACACAATCCCAGTGTTGTACAGCTTCCTTCTTCACCTTTCCGATGCTGCCGCTCTCTCCGGCTCCCGGAGCCAAAGAAGCGGCTTCTTCGCGCAAAGACGATTGTACCGCTCACAGTGCTCTCTTAGCGCCGCTTCTGCCGAAAGAAGCCCGGGAGCGGTGCTCAGCTCCGGAGAGCCTCGTACCTTCGTCTTTAGCGTCTTTTGTGGTCTACATCCTAGCAGAAAGCTTTTCCACTCTGTCTGGCAAGGAAAACCTGCGCCAGCACAGAAAACATCTCCCATCGTGTTCTGGACGTTGCACGGAGGTCTGCCAAGTGTTTGACAAGAAGAGAGGAAAAGTTGTCCAAAACAGCTTCCAATCGAATATTCCTGTGATTGGAAACGTCAGGAAAGTGGTAAGGTACTGTTTTCTATCAGTTGGCAAGCTGCGCACACAATCCCAGTGTTGTACAGCTTCCTTCTTCACCTTTCCGATGCTGCCGCTCTCTCCGGCTCCCGGAGCCGAAGAAGCGGCTTCTTCGCGCAAAGACGATTGTACCGCTCACAGTGCTCTCTTAGCGCCGCTTCTGCCGAATGAAGCCCGGGAGCGGCGCTTAACTCCGGAGAGCCTCGTACCATCTTCTTTAGCGTCTTTTGTGGTCTACATCCTAGCAGAAAGCTTTTCCACTCAGTCTGGCAAGGAAAACCTGCGCCAGCGCAGAAAACATCTCCCATCGTGTTCTGGACGTTGCACGGAGGTCTGCCAAGTGTTTGCATAAAGAAATGAAAAGTTGTCCAAAATAACTTCCTATCGAATGTTCATGTGATTGGAAAGGTCAGGAAAGTGGTAAGGTACTGTTTTCTATCAGTTGGCAAGCTGCGCACACAATCCCAGTGTTGTACAGCTTCCTTCTTCACCTTTCCGATGCTGCCGCTCTCTCCGGCTCCCGGAGCCGAAGAAGCGGCTTCTTCGCGCAAAGACGATTGTACCGCTCACAGTGCTCTCTTAGCGCGGCTTCTGCCGAAGGAAGCCCGGGAGCGGCGCTTAGCTCCGGAGAGCATCGTCCCTTCGTCTTTAGCGTCTTTTGTGGTCTACATCCTAGCAGAAAGCTTTTCCACTCTGTCTGGCAAGGAAAACATGCGCCAGCACAGAAAACATCTCCCATCGTGTTCTGGACGTTGTACAGAGGTCTGCCAAGTGTTTGACAAGAAGAGAAGAAAAGTTGTCCAAAACTGCTTCCAATCGAATATTCATGTGATTGGAAACGTCAGGAAAGTGGTAAGGTACTGTTTTCTATCAGTTGGCAAGCTGGCGCACACAATCCCAGTGTTGTACAGCTTCCTTCTTCACCTTTCCGATGCTGCCGCTCTCTCCGGCTCCCGGAGCCGAAGAAGCGGCTTCTTCGCGCAAAGACGATTGTACCGCTCACAGTGCTCTCTTAGCGCCGCTTCTGCCGAATGAAGCCCGGGAGCGGCGCTTAACTCCGGAGAGCCTCGTACCATCTTCTTTAGCGTCTTTTGTGGTCTACATCCTAGCAGAAAGCTTTTCCACTCTGTCTGGCAAGGATAACCTGCGCCAGCACAGAAAACATCTCCCATCGTGTTCTGGACGTTGCACGGAGGTCTGCCAAGTGTTTGCATAAAGAAATGAAAAGTTGTCCAAAATAACTTCCTATCGAATGTTCATGTGATTGGAAAGGTCAGGAAAGTGTAAGGTACTGTTTTCTATCAGTTGGCAAGCTGCGCACACAATCCCAGTGTTGTACAGCTTCCTTCTTCACCTTTCCGATGCTGCCGCTCTCTCCGGCTCCCGGAGCCGAAGAAGCGGCTTCTTCGCGCAAAGACGATTGTACCGCTCACAGTGCTCTCTTAGCGCGGCTTCTGCCGAAAGAAGCCCGGGAGCGGCGCTTAGCTCCGGAGAGCATCGTCCCTTCGTCTTTAGCGTCTTTTGTGGTCTACATCCTAGCAGAAAGCTTTTCCACTCTGTCTGGCAAGGAAAACCTGCGGGAGCACAGAAAACATCTCCCATCGTGTTCTGGACGTTGTACGGAGGTCTGCCAAGTGTTTGACAAGAAGAGAAGAAAAGTTGTCCAAAACAGCTTCCAAGCGAATATTCATGTGATTGGAAAAGTCAGGAAAGTTGTAAGGTACTGTTTTCTATCAGTTGGCAAGCTGCGCACACAATCCCAGTGTTGTACAGCTTCCTTCTTCACCTTTCCGATGCTGCCGCTCTCTCCGGCTCCCGGAGCCGAAGAAGCGGCTTCTTCGCGCAAAGACGATTGTACCGCTCACAGTGCTCTCTTAGCGCCGCTTCTGCCGAAAGAAGCCCGGGAGCGGCGCTTAACTCCGGAGAGCATCGTCCCTTCGTCTTTAGCGTCTTTTGTGGTCTACATCCTAGCAGAAAGCTTTTCCACTCAGTCTGGCAAGGAAAACCTGCGCCAGCGCAGAAAACATCTCCCATCGTGTTCTGGACGTTGCACGGAGGTCTGCCAAGTGTTTGCATAAAGAAATGAAAAGTTGTCCAAAATAACTTCCTATCGAATGTTCATGTGATTGGAAAGGTCAGGAAAGTGTAAGGTACTGTTTTCTATCAGTTGGCAAGCTGCGCACACAATCCCAGTGTTGTACAGCTTCCTTCTTCACCTTTCCGATGCTGCCGCTCTCTCCGGCTCCCGGAGCCGAAGAAGCGGCTTCTTCGCGCAAAGACGATTGTACCGCTCACAGTGCTCTCTTAGCGCGGCTTCTGCCGAAGGAAGCCCGGGAGCGGCGCTTAGCTCCGGAGAGCATCGTCCCTTCGTCTTTAGCGTCTTTTGTGGTCTACATCCTAGCAGAAAGCTTTTCCACTCTGTCTGGCAAGGAAAACATGCGCCAGCACAGAAAACATCTCCCATCGTGTTCTGGACGTTGTACGGAGGTCTGCCAAGTGTTTGACAAGAAGAGAAGAAAAGTTGTCTAAAACTGCTTCCAATCGAATATTCATGTGATTGGAAACGTCAGGAAAGTGGTAAGGTACTGTTTTCTATCAGTTGGCAAGCTGGCGCACACAATCCCAGTGTTGTACAGCTTCCTTCTTCACCTTTCCGATGCTGCCGCTCTCTCCGGCTCCCGGAGCCGAAGAAGCGGCTTCTTCGCGCAAAGACGATTGTACCGCTCACAGTGCTCTCTTAGCGCCGCTTCTGCCGAATGAAGCCCGGGAGCGGCGCTTAACTCCGGAGAGCCTCGTACCATCTTCTTTAGCGTCTTTTGTGGTCTACATCCTAGCAGAAAGCTTTTCCACTCTGTCTGGCAAGGATAACCTGCGCCAGCACAGAAAACATCTCCCATCGTGTTCTGGACGTTGCACGGAGGTCTGCCAAGTGTTTGCATAAAGAAATGAAAAGTTGTCCAAAATAACTTCCTATCGAATGTTCATGTGATTGGAAAGGTCAGGAAAGTGTAAGGTACTGTTTTCTATCAGTTGGCAAGCTGCGCACACAATCCCAGTGTTGTACAGCTTCCTTCTTCACCTTTCCGATGCTGCCGCTCTCTCCGGCTCCCGGAGCCGAAGAAGCGGCTTCTTCGCGCAAAGACGATTGTACCGCTCACAGTGCTCTCTTAGCGCCGCTTCTGCCGAAAGAAGCCCGGGAGCGGCGCTTAGCTCCGGAGACCATCGTCCCTTCGTCTTTAGCGTCTTTTGTGGTCTACATCCTAGCAGAAAGCTTTTCCACTCTGTCTGGCAAGGAAAACCTGCGGGAGCACAGAAAACATCTCCCATCGTGTTCTGGACGTTGTACGGAGGTCTGCCAAGTGTTTGACAAGAAGAGAAGAAAAGTTGTCCAAAACAGCTTCCAAGCGAATATTCATGTGATTGGAAAAGTCAGGAAAGTTGTAAGGTACTGTTTTCTATCAGTTGGCAAGCTGCGCACACAATCCCAGTGTTGTACAGCTTCCTTCTTCACCTTTCCGATGCTGCCGCTCTCTCCGGCTCCCGGAGCCGAAGAAGCGGCTTCTTCGCGCAAAGACGATTGTACCGCACACAGTGCTCTCTTAGCGCCGCTTCTGCCGAAAGAAGCCCGGGAGCGGCGCTTAACTCCGGAGAGCATCGTCCCTTCGTCTTTAGCGTCTTTTGTGGTCTACATCCTAGCAGAAAGCTTTTCCACTCTGTCTGGCAAGGAAAACCTGCGCCAGCACAGAAAACATCTCCCATCGTGTTCTGGACGTTGCACGGAGGTCTGCCAAGTGTTTGCATAAAGAAATGAAAAGTTGTCCAAAATAACTTCCTATCGAATGTTCATGTGATTGGAAAGGTCAGGAAAGTGGTAAGGTACTGTTTTCTATCAGTTGGCAAGCTGCGCACACAAGCCCAGTGTTGTACAGCTTCCATCTTCACCTTTCCGATGCTGCCGCTCTCTCCGGCTCCCGGAGCCGAAGAAGCGGCTTCTTCGCGCAAAGACGATTGTACCGCTCACAGTGCTCTCTTAGCGCGGCTTCTGCCGAAAGAAGCCCGGGAGCGGCGCTTAGCTCCGGAGAGCATCGTACCTTCGTCTTTAGCGTCTTTTGTGGTCTACATCCTAGCAGAAAGCTTTTCCACTCTGTCTGGCAAGGAAAACATGCGCCAGCACAGAAAACATCTCCCATCGTGTTCTGGATGTTGTACGGAGGTCTGCCAAGTGTTTGACAAGAAGAGAGGAAAAGTTGTCCAAAACAGCTTCCAATCGAATATTCATGTGATTGGAAACGTCAGGAAAGTGGTAAGGTACTGTTTTCTATCAGTTGGCAAGCTGGCGCACACAATCCCAGTGTTGTACAGCTTCCTTCTTCACCTTTCCGATGCTGCCGCTCTCTCCGGCTCCCGGAGCCGAAGAAGCGGCTTCTTCGCGCAAAGACGATTGTACCGCTCACAGTGCTCTCTTAGCGCCGCTTCTGCCGAATGAAGCCCGGGAGCGGCGTTTAACTCCGGAGAGCCTCGTACCATCTTCTTTAGCGTCTTTTGTGGTCTACATCCTAGCAGAAAGCTTTTCCACTCTGTCTGGCAAGGAAAACCTGCGCCAGCGCAGAAAACATCTCCCATCGTGTTCTGGACGTTGCACGGAGGCCTGCCAAGTGTTTGCATAAAGAAATGAAAAGTTGTCCAAAATAACTTCCTATCGAATGTTCATGTGATTGGAAAGGTCAGGAAAGTGTAAGGTACTGTTTTCTATCAGTTGGCAAGCTGCGCACACAATCCCAGTGTTGTACAGCTTCCTTCTTCACCTTTCCGATGCTGCCGCTCTCTCCGGCTCCCGGAGCCGAAGAAGCGGCTTCTTCGCGCAAAGACGATTGTACCGCTCACAGTGCTCTCTTAGCGCCGCTTCTGCCGAAAGAAGCCCGGGAGCGGCGCTTAGCTCCGGAGAGCATCGTACCTTCGTTTTTAGCGTCTTTTGTGGTCTACATCCTAGCAGAAAGCTTTTCCACTCTGTCTGGCAAGGAAAACCTGCGCCAGCACAGAAAACATCTCCCATCGTGTTCTGGACGTTGCACGGAGGTCTGCCAAGTGTTTGCATAAAGAAATGAAAAGTTGTCCAAAATAACTTCCTATCGAATGTTCATGTGATTGGAAAAGTCAGGAAAGTGGTAAGGTACTGTTTTCTATCAGTTGGCAAGCTGCGCACACAATCCCAGTGTTGTACAGCTTCCTTCTTCACCTTTCCGATGCTGCCGCTCTCTCCGGCTCCCGGAGCCGAAGAAGCGGCTTCTTCGCGCAAAGGCGATTGTACCGCTCACAGTGCTCTCTTAGCGCCGCTTCTGCCGAAAGAAGCCCGGGAGCGGTGCTTAGCTCCGGAGAGCCTCGTACCTTCGTCTTTAGCGTCTTTTGTGGTCTACATCCTAGCAGAAAGCTTTTCCACTCTGTCTGGCAAGGAAAACATGCGGAACACAGAAAACATCTCCCATCGTGTTCTGGACGTTGCACGGAGGTCTGCCAAGTGTTTGCATAAAGAAATGAAAAGTTGTCCAAAATAACTTCCTATCGAATATTCATGTGATTGGAAAACTCAGGAAAGTGGTAAGGTACTGTTTTCTATCAGTTGGCAAGCTGCGCACACAAGCCCAGTGTTGTACAGCTTCCTTCTTCACCTTTCCGATGCTGCCGCTCTCTCCGGCTCCCGGAGCCGAAGAAGCGGCTTCTTCGCGCAAAGGCGATTGTACCGCTCACAGTGCTCTCTTAGCGCGGCTTCTGCCGAAAGAAGCCCGGGAGCGGTGCTTAGCTCCGGAGAGCCTCGTACCTTCGTCTTTAGCGTCTTTTGTGGTCTACATCCTAGCAGAAATCTTTTCCACTCTGTCTGGCAAGGAAAACATGCGGAACACAGAAAACATCTCCCATCGTGTTCTGGACGTTGCACGGAGGTCTGCCAAGTGTTTGCATAAAGAAATGAAAAATGTCCAAAATAACTTCCTATCGAATGTTCATGTGATTGGAAAAGTCAGGAAAGTGGTAAGGTACTGTTTTCTATCAGTTGGCAAGCTGCGCACACAAGCCCAGTGTTGTACAGCTTCCTTCTTCACCTTTCCGATGCTGCCGCTCTCTCCGGCTCCCGGAGCCGAAGAAGCGGCTTCTTCGCGCAAAGACGATTGTACCGCTCACAGTGCTCTCTTAGCGCGGCTTCTGCCGAAAGAAGCCCGGGAGCGGCGCTTAGCTCCGGAGAGCATCGTACTTTCGTCTTTAGCGTCTTTTGTGGTCTACATCCTAGCAGAAAGCTTTTCCACTCTGTCTGGCAAGGAAAACATGCGGAACACAGAAAACATCTCCCATCGTGTTCTGGACGTTGCACGGAGGTCTGCCAAGTGTTTGCATAAAGAAATGAAAAGTTGTCCAAAATAACTTCCTATCGAATATTCATGTGATTGGAAAACTCAGGAAAGTGGTAAGGTACTGTTTTCTATCAGTTGGCAAGCTGCGCACACAAGCCCAGTGTTGTACAGCTTCCTTCTTCACCTTTCCGATGCTGCCGCTCTCTCCGGCTCCCGGAGCCGAAGAAGCGGCTTCTTCGCGCAAAGGCGATTGTACCGCTCACAGTGCTCTCTTAGCGCGGCTTCTGCCGAAAGAAGCCCGGGAGCGGTGCTTAGCTCCGGAGAGCCTCGTACCTTCGTCTTTAGCGTCTTTTGTGGTCTACATCCTAGCAGAAATCTTTTCCACTCTGCTGGCAAGGAAAACATGCGGAACACAGAAAACATCTCCCATCGTGTTCTGGACGTTGCACGGAGGTCTGCCAAGTGTTTGCATAAAGAAATGAAAAATGTCCAAAATAACTTCCTATCGAATGTTCATGTGATTGGAAAAGTCAGGAAAGTGGTAAGGTACTGTTTTCTATCAGTTGGCAAGCTGCGCACACAAGCCCAGTGTTGTACAGCTTCCTTCTTCACCTTTCCGATGCTGCCGCTCTCTCCGGCTCCCGGAGCCGAAGAAGCGGCTTCTTCGCGCAAAGACGATTGTACCGCTCACAGTGCTCTCTTAGCGCGGCTTCTGCCGAAAGAAGCCCGGGAGCGGCGCTTAGCTCCGGAGAGCATCGTACCTTCGTCTTTAGCGTCTTTTGTGGTCTACATCCTAGCAGAAAGCTTTTCCACTCTGTCTGGCAAGGAAAACATGCGCCAGCGCAGAAAACATCTCCCATCGTGTTCTGGACGTTGCACGGATGTCTGCCAAGTGTTTGACAAGAAGAGAGGAAAAGTTGTCCAAAACAGCTTCCAATCGAATATCCATGTGATTGGAAACGTCAGGAAAGTGGTAAGGTACTGTTTTCTATCAGTTGGCAAGCTGGCGCACACAATCCCAGTGTTGTACAGCTTCCTTCTTCACCTTTCCGATGCTGCCGCTCTCTCCGGCTCCCGGAGCCGAAGAAGCGGCTTCTTCGCGCAAAGACGATTGTACCGCTCACAGTGCTCTCTTAGCGCCGCTTCTGCCGAATGAAGCCCGGGAGCGGCGCTTAACTCCGGAGAGCCTCGTACCATCTTCTTTAGCGTCTTTTGTGGTCTACATCCTAGCAGAAAGCTTTTCCACTCTGTCGGGCAAGGAAAACCTGCGCCAGCGCAGAAAACATCTCCCATCGTGTTCTGGACGTTGCACGGAGGTCTGCCAAGTGTTTGCATAAAGAAATGAAAAGTTGTCCAAAATAACTTCCTATCGAATGTTCATGTGATTGGAAAGGTCAGGAAAGTGTAAGGTACTGTTTTCTATCAGTTGGCAAGCTGCGCACACAATCCCAGTGTTGTACAGCTTCCTTCTTCACCTTTCCGATGCTGCCGCTCTCTCCGGCTCCCGGAGCCGAAGAAGCGGCTTCTTCGCGCAAAGACGATTGTACCGCTCACAGTGCTCTCTTAGCGCCGCTTCTGCCGAAAGAAGCCCGGGAGCGGCGCTTAACTCCGGAGAGCATCGTCCCTTCGTCTTTAGCGTCTTTTGTGGTCTACATCCTAGCAGAAAGCTTTTCCACTCTGTCTTGCAAGGAAAACCTGCGCCAGCACAGAAAACATCTCCCTTCGTGTTCTGGACGTTGTACGGAGGTCTGCCAAGTGTTTGAAAGAAACAAAGAAAAGTTGTCCAAAACAGCTTCCAATCGAATATTCTGTGATTGGAAACGTCAGGAAAGTGTAAGGTACTGTTTTCTATCAGTTGGAAAGCTGCGCACACAATCCCAGTGTTGTACAGCTTCCTTCTTCACCTTTCCGATGCTGCCGCTCTCTCCGGCTCCCGGAGCCGAAGAAGCGGCTTCTTCGCGCAAAGACGATTGTACCGCTCACAGTGCTCTCTTAGCGCCGCTTCTGCCGAAAGAAGCCCGGGAGCGGTGCTTAGCTCCGGAGAGCCTCGTACCTTCGTCTTTAGCGTCTTTTGTGGTCTACATCCTAGCAGAAAGCTTTTCCACTCTGTCTGGCAAGGAAAACATGCGGAACACAGAAAACATCTGCCATCGTGTTCTGGACGTTGCACGGAGGTCTGCCAAGTGTTTGCATAAAGAAATGAAAAGTTGTCCAAAATAACTTCCTATCGAATGTTCATGTGATTGGAAAAGTCAGGAAAGTGGTAAGGTACTGTTTTCTATCAGGTGGCAAGCTGCGCACACAAGCCCAGTGTTGTACAGCTTCCTTCTTCACCTTTCCGATGCTGCCGCTCTCTCCGGCTCCCGGAGCCGAAGAAGCGGCTTCTTCGCGCAAAGACGATTGTACCGCTCACAGTGCTCTCTTAGCGCGGCTTCTGCCGAAAGAAGCCCGGGAGCGGCGCTTAGCTCCGGAGAGCATCGTACCTTCGTCTTTAGCGTCTTTTGTGGTCTACATCCTAGCAGAAAGCTTTTCCACTCTGTCTGGCAAGGAAAACATGCGCCAGCACAGAAAACATCTCCCATCGTGTTCTGGACGTTGTACGGAGGTCTGCCAAGTGTTTGCATAAAGAAATGAAAAGTTGTCCAAAATAACTTCCTATCGAATGTTGATGTGATTGGAAAAGTCAGGAAAGTGGTAAGGTACTGTTTTCTATCAGTTGGCAAGCTGCGCACACAATCCCAGTGTTGTACAGCTTCCTTCTTCACCTTTCCGATGCTGCCGCTCTCTCCGGCTCCCGGAGCCGAAGAAGCGGCTTCTTCGCGCAAAGACGATTGTACCGCTCACAGTGCTCTCTTAGCGCGGCTTCTGCCGAAAGAAGCCCGGGAGCGGTGCTTAGCTCCGGAGAGCATCGTACCTTCGTCTTTAGCGTCTTTTGTGGTCTACATCCTAGCAGAAAGCTTTTCCGCTCTGTCTGGCAAGGAAAACCTGCGCAAGCACAGAAAACATCTCCCATCGTGTTCTGGACGTTGCACGGATGTCTGCCAAGTGTTTGAAAGAAAGAAAGAAAAGTTGTCCAAAACAGCTTCCAATCGAATATTCATGTGATTGGAAAAGTCAGGAAAGTGGTAAGGTACTGTTTTCTATCAGTTGGCAAGCTGCGCACACAATCCCAGTGTTGTACAGCTTCCTTCTTCACCTTTCCGATGCTGCCGCTCTCTCCGGCTCCCGGAGCCGAAGAAGCGGCTTCTTCGCGCAAAGGCGATTGTACCGCTCACAGTGCTCTCTTAGCGCCGCTTCTGCCGAAAGAAGCCCGGGAGCGGTGCTTAGCTCCGGAGAGCCTCGTACCTTCGTCTTTAGCGTCTTTTGTGGTCTACATCCTAGCAGAAAGCTTTTCCACTCTGTCTGGCAAGGAAAACCTGCGCCAGCGCAGAAAATATCTCCCATCGTGTTCTGGACGTTGCACGGAGGTCTGCCAAGTGTTTGCATAAAGAAATGAAAAGTTGTCCAAAATAACTTCCAATCGAATATTCCTGTGATTGGAAAAGTCAGGAAAGTGGTAAGGTACTGTTTTCTATCAGTTGGCAAGCTGCGCACACAAGCCCAGTGTTGTACAGCTTCCTTCTTCACCTTTCCGATGCTGCCGCTCTCTCCGGCTCCCGGAGCTGAAGAAGCGGCTTCTTCGCGCAAAGACGATTGTACCGCTCACAGTGCTCTCTTAGCGCCGCTTCTGCCGAAAGAAGCCCGGGAGCGGCGCTTAGCTCCGGAGAGCATCGTACCTTCGTCTTTAGCGTCTTTTGTGGTCTACATCCTAGCAGAAAGCTTTTCCACTCTGTCTGGCAAGGAAAACATGCGCCAGCACAGAAAACATCTCCCATCGTGTTCTGGACGTTGCACGGAGGTCTGCCAAGTGTTTGACAAGAAGAGAGGAAAAGTTGTCCAAAACAGCTTCCAATCGAATATTCATGTGATTGGAAACGTCAGGAAAGTGGTAAGGTACTGTTTTCTATCAGTTGGCAAGCTGGCGCACACAATCCCAGTGTTGTACAGCTTCCTTCTTCACCTTTCCGATGCTGCCGCTCTCTCCGGCTCCCGGAGCCGAAGAAGCGGCTTCTTCGCGCAAAGACGATTGTACCGCTCACAGTGCTCTCTTAACGCCGCTTCTGCCGAATGAAGCCCGGGAGCGGCGCTTAACTCCGGAGAGCCTCGTACCATCTTCTTTAGCGTCTTTTGTGGTCTACATCCTAGCAGAAAGCTTTTCCACTCAGTCTGGCAAGGAAAACCTGCGCCAGCACAGAAAACATCTCCCATCGTGTTCTGGACGTTGCACGGAGGTCTGCCAAGTGTTTGAAAGAAACAAAGAAAAGTTGTCCAAAACAGCTTCCAATCGAATGTTCATGTGATTGGAAAAGACAGGAAAGTGGTAAGGTACTGTTTTCTATCAGTTGGCAAGCTGCGCACACAAGCCCAGTGTTGTACAGCTTCCTTCTTCACCTTTCCGATGCTGCCGCTCTCTCCGGCTCCCGGAGCCGAAGAAGCGGCTTCTTCGCGCAAAGACGATTGTACCGCTCACAGTGCTCTCTTAGCGCCGCTTCTGCCGAAAGAAGCCCGGGAGCGGCGCTTAACTCCGGAGAGCATCGTCCCTTCGTCTTTAGCGTCTTTTGTGGTCTACATCCTAGCAGAAAGCTTTTCCACTCTGTCTGGCAAGGAAAACCTGCGCCAGCGCAGAAAACATCTCCCATCGTGTTCTGGACGTTGCACGGAGGTCTGCCAAGTGTTTGCATAAAGAAATGAAAAATGTCCAAAATAACTTCCTATCGAATGTTCATGTGATTGGAAAAGTCAGGAAAGTGGTAAGGTACTGTTTTCTATCAGTTGGCAAGCTGCGCACACAAGCCCAGTGTTGTACAGCTTCCTTCTTCACCTTTCCGATGCTGCCGCTCTCTCCGGCTCCCGGAGCCGAAGAAGCGGCTTCTTCGCGCAAAGACGATTGTACCGCTCACAGTGCTCTCTTAGCGCCGCTTCTGCCGAAAGAAGCCCGGGAGCGGCGCTTAGCTCCGGAGAGCATCGTACCTTCGTCTTTAGCGTCTTTTGTGGTCTACATCCTAGCAGAAAGCTTTTCCACTCTGTCTGGCAAGGAAAACATGCGCCAGCGCAGAAAACATCTCCCATCGTGTTCTGGACGTTGCACGGAGGTCTGCCAAGTGTTTGACAAGAAGAGAGGAAAAGTTGTCCAAAACAGCTTCCAATCGAATATTCATGTGATTGGAAACGTCAGGAAAGTGGTAAGGTACTGTTTTCTATCAGTTGGCAAGCTGGCGCACACAATCCCAGTGTTGTACAGCTTCCTTCTTCACCTTTCCGATGCTGCCGCTCTCTCCGGCTCCCGGAGCCGAAGAAGCGGCTTCTTCGCGCAAAGACGATTGTACCGCTCACAGTGCTCTCTTAGCGCCGCTTCTGCCGAATGAAGCCCGGGAGCGGCGCTTAACTCCGGAGAGCCTCGTACCATCTTCTTTAGCGTCTTTTGTGGTCTACATCCTAGCAGAAAGCTTTTCCACTCTGTCTGGCAAGGAAAACCTGCGCCAGCGCAGAAAACATATCCCATCGTGTTCTGGACGTTGCACGGAGGTCTGCCAAGTGTTTGCATAAAGAAATGAAAAGTTGTCCAAAATAACTTCCTATCGAATGTTCATGTGATTGGAAAGGTCAGGAAAGTGGTAAGGTACTGTTTTCTATCAGTTGGCAAGCTGCGCACACAATCCCAGTGTTGTACAGCTTCCTTCTTCACCTTTCCGATGCTGCCGCTCTCTCCGGCTCCCGGAGCCGAAGAAGCGGCTTCTTCGCGCAAAGACGATTGTACCGCTCACAGTGCTCTCTTAGCGCCGCTTCTGCCGAAAGAAGCCCGGGAGCGGCGCTTAGCTCCGGAGAGCCTCGTACTTTCGTCTTTAGCGTCTTTTGTGGTCTACATCCTAGCAGAAAGCTTTTCCACTCTGTCTTGCAAGGAAAACCTGCGCCAGCACAGAAAACATCTCCCTTCGTGTTCTGGACGTTGTACGGAGGTCTGCCAAGTGTTTGAAAGAAACAAAGAAAAGTTGTCCAAAACAGCTTCCAATCGAAGATTCTGTGATTGGAAAAGTCAGGAAAGTGTAAGGTACTTTTTTCTATCAGTTGGCAAGCTGCGCACACAATCCCAGTGTTGTACAGCTTCCTTCTTCACCTTTCCGATGCTGCCGCTCTCTCCGGCTCCCGGAGCCGAAGAAGCGGCTTCTTCGCGCAAAGACGATTGTACCGCTCACAGTGCTCTCTTAGCGCGGCTTCTGCCGAAAGAAGCCCGGGAGCGGTGCTTAGCTCCGGAGAGCCTCGTACCTTCGTCTTTAGCGTCTTTTGTGGTCTACATCCTAGCAGAAAGCTTTTCCACTCTGTCTGGCAAGGAAAACATGCGGAACACAGAAAACATCTGCCATCGTGTTCTGGACGTTGCACGGAGGTCTGCCAAGTGTTTGCATAAAGAAATGAAAAGTTGTCCAAAATAACTTCCTATCGAATGTTCATGTGATTGGAAAAGTCAGGAAAGTGGTAAGGTACTGTTTTCTATCAGGTGGCAAGCTGCGCACACAAGCCCAGTGTTGTACAGCTTCCTTCTTCACCTTTCCGATGCTGCCGCTCTCTCCGGCTCCCGGAGCCGAAGAAGCGGCTTCTTCGCGCAAAGACGATTGTACCGCTCACAGTGCTCTCTTAGCGCGGCTTCTGCCGAAAGAAGCCCAGGAGCGGCGCTTAGCTCCGGAGAGCATCGTACCTTCGTCTTTAGCGTCTTTTGTGGTCTACATCCTAGCAGAAAGCTTTTCCACTCTGTCTGGCAAGGAAAACATGCGCCAGCGCAGAAAACATCTCCCATCGTGTTCTGGACGTTGCACGGAGGTCTGCCAAGTGTTTGACAAGAAGAGAAGAAAAGTTGTCCAAAACAGCTTCCAATCGAATATTCATGTGATTGGAAAAGTCAGGAGAGTGGTAAGGTACTGTTTTCTATCAGTTGGCAAGCTGCGCACACAATCCCAGTGTTGTACAGCTTCCTTCTTCACCTTTCCGATGCTGCCGCTCTCTCCGGCTCCCGGAGCCGAAGAAGCGGCTTCTTCGCGCAAAGACGATTGTACCGCTCACAGTGCTCTCTTAGCGCGGCTTCTGCCGAAAGAAGCCCGGGAGCGGTGCTTAGCTCCGGAGAGGCTCGTACCTTCGTGTTTAGCGTCTTTTGTGGTCTACATCCTAGCAGAAAGCTTTTCCACTCTGTCTGGCAAGGATAACCTGCGCCAGCACAGAAAACATCTCCCATCGTGTTCTGGACGTTGTACGGAGGTCTGCCAAGTGTTTGCATAAAGAAATGAAAAGTTGTCCAAAATAACTTCCTATCGAATGTTCATGTGATTGGAAAAGTCAGGAAAGTGGTAAGGTACTGTTTTCTATCAGTTGGCAAGCTGCGCACACAATCCCAGTGTTGTACAGCTTCCTTCTTCACCTTTCCGATGCTGCCGCTCTCTCCGGCTCCCGGAGCCGAAGAAGCGGCTTCTTCGCGCAAAGACGATTGTACCGCTCACAGTGCTCTCTTAGCGCCGCTTCTGCCGAAAGAAGCCCGGGAGCGGTGCTTAGCTCCGGAGAGCATCGTACCTTCGTCTTTAGCGTCTTTTGTGGTCTACATCCTAGCAGAAAGCTTTTCCACTCTGTCTGGCAAGGAAAACCTGCGCAAGCACAGAAAACATCTCCCATCGTGTTCTGGACGTTGCACGGATGTCTGCCAAGTGTTTGAAAGAAACAAAGAAAATTTGTCCAAAACAGCTTCCAATCGAATATTCCTGTGATTGGAAAAGTCAGGAAAGTGGTAAGGTACTGTTTTCTATCAGTTGGCAAGCTGCGCACACAATCCCAGTGTTGTACAGCTTCCTTCTTCACCTTTCCGATGCTGCCGCTCTCTCCGGCTCCCGGAGCCGAAGAAGCGGCTTCTTCGCGCAAAGGCGATTGTACCGCTCACAGTGCTCTCTTAGCGCCGCTTCTGCCGAAAGAAGCCCGGGAGCGGTGCTTAGCTCCGGAGAGCCTCGTACCTTCGTCTTTAGCGTCTTTTGTGGTCTACAGCCTAGCAGAAAGCTTTTCCACTCTGTCTGGCAAGGAAAACCTGCGCCAGCGCAGAAAACATCTCCCATCGTGTTCTGGACGTTGCACGGAGGTCTGCCAAGTGTTTGCATAAAGAAATGAAAAGTTGTCCAAAATAACTTCCAATCGAATATTCCTGTGATTGGAAAAGTCAGGAAAGTGGTAAGGTACTGTTTTCTATCAGTTGGCAAGCTGCGCACACAATCCCAGTGTTGTACAGCTTCCTTCTTCACCTTTCCGATGCTGCCGCTCTCTCCGGCTCCCGGAGCCGAAGAAGCGGCTTCTTCGCGCAAAGACGATTGTACCGCTCACAGTGCTCTCTTAAAGCCGCTTCTGCCGAATGAAGCCCGGGAGCGGCGCTTAACTCCGGAGAGCCTCGTACCATCTTCTTTAGCGTCTTTTGTGGTCTACATCCTAGCAGAAAGCTTTTCCACTCAGTCTGGCAAGGAAAACCTGCGCCAGCACAGAAAACATCTCCCATCGTGTTCTGGACGTTGCACGGAGGTCTGCCAAGTGTTTGAAAGAAACAAAGAAAAGTTGTCCAAAACAGCTTCCAATCGAATGTTCATGTGATTGGAAAAGTCAGGAAAGTGGTAAGGTACTGTTTTCTATCAGTTGGCAAGCTGCGCACACAATCCCAGTGTTGTACAGCTTCCTTCTTCACCTTTCCGATGCTGCCGCTCTCTCCGGCTCCCGGAGCCGAAGAAGCGGCTTCTTCGCGCAAAGACGATTGTACCGCTCACAGTGCTCTCTTAGCGCCGCTTCTGCCGAAAGAAGCCCGGGAGCGGCGCTTAACTCCGGAGAGCATCGTCCCTTCGTCTTTAGCGTCTTTTGTGGTCTACATCCTAGCAGAAAGCTTTTCCACTCTGTCTGGCAAGGAAAACCTGCGCCAGCGCAGAAAACATCTCCCATCGTGTTCTGGACGTTGCACGGAGGTCTGCCAAGTGTTTGCATAAAGAAATGAAAAGTTGTCCAAAACAGCTTCCAATCGAATATTCCTGTGATTGGAAAAGTCAGGAAAGTGGTAAGGTACTGTTTTCTATCAGTTGGCAAGCTGCGCACACAAGCCCAGTGTTGTACAGCTTCCTTCTTCACCTTTCCGATGCTGCCGCTCTCTCCGGCTCCCGGAGCCGAAGAAGCGGCTTCTTCGCGCAAAGACGATTGTACCGCTCACAGTGCTCTCTTAGCGCGGCTTCTGCCGAAAGAAGCCCGGGAGCGGCGCTTAGATCCGGAGAGCCTCGTACCTTCGTCTTTAGCGTCTTTTGTGGTCTACATCCTAGCAGAAAGCTTTTCCACTCTGTCTGGCAAGGAAAACATGCGCCAGCACAGAAAACATCTCCCATCGTGTTCTGGACGTTGTACGGAGGTCTGCCAAGTGTTTGACAAGAAGAGAGGAAAAGTTGTCCAAAACAGCTTCCAATCGAATATTCATGTGATTGGAAACGTCAGGAAAGTGGTAAGGTACTGTTTTCTATCAGTTGGCAAGCTGGCGCACACAATCCCACTGTTGTACAGCTTCCTTCTTCACCTTTCCGATGCTGCCGCTCTCTCCGGCTCCCGGAGCCGAAGAAGCGGCTTCTTCGCGCAAAGACGATTGTACCGCTCACAGTGCTCTCTTAGCGCGGCTTCTGCCGAATGAAGCCCGGGAGCGGCGCTTAGCTCCGGAGAGCCTCGTACCATCTTCTTTAGCGTCTTTTGTGGTCTACATCCTAGCAGAAAGCTTTTCCACTCTGTCTGGCAAGGAAAACATGCGCCAGCGCAGAAAACATCTCCCATCGTGTTCTGGACGTTGTACGGAGGTCTGCCAAGTGTTTGACAAGAAGAGAAGAAAAGTTGTCCAAAACAGCTTCCAATCGAATATTCATGTGATTGGAAAAGTCAGGAGAGTGGTAAGGTACTGTTTTCTATCAGTTGGCAAGCTGCGCACACAATCCCAGTGTTGTACAGCTTCCTTCTTCACCTTTCCGATGCTGCCGCTCTCTCCGGCTCCCGGAGCCGAAGAAGCGGCTTCTTCGCGCAAAGACGATTGTACCGCTCACAGTGCTCTCTTAGCGCGGCTTCTGCCGAAAGAAGCCCGGGAGCGGTGCTTAGCTCCGGAGAGCATCGTCCCTTCGTCTTTAGCGTCTTTTGTGGTCTACATCCTAGCAGAAAGCTTTTCCACTCAGTCTGGCAAGGAAAACCTGCGCAAGCACAGAAAACATCTCCCATCGTGTTCTGGACGTTGTACGGAGGTCTGCCAAGTGTTTGCATAAAGAAATGAAAAGTTGTCCAAAATAACTTCCTATCGAATGTTGATGTGATTGGAAAAGTCAGGAAAGTGGTAAGGTACTGTTTTCTATCAGTTGGCAAGCTGCGCACACAATCCCAGTGTTGTACAGCTTCCTTCTTCACCTTTGCGATGCTGCCGCTCTCTCCGGCTCCCGGAGCCGAAGAAGCGGCTTCTTCGCGCAAAGACGATTGTACCGCTCACAGTGCTCTCTTAGCGCGGCTTCTGCCGAAAGAAGCCCGGGAGCGGCGCTTAGCTCCGGAGAGCATCGTACCTTCGTCTTTAGCGTCTTTTGTGGTCTACATCCTAGCAGAAAGCTTTTCCACTCTGTCTGGCAAGGAAAACCTGCGCAAGCACAGAAAACATCTCCCATCGTGTTCTGGACGTTGCACGGATGTCTGCCAAGTGTTTGAAAGAAACAAAGAAAAGTTGTCCAAAACAGCTTCCAATCGAATATTCATGTGATTGGAAAAGTCAGGAAAGTGGTAAGGTACTGTTTTCTATCAGGTGGCAAGCTGCGCACACAATCCCAGTGTTGTACAGCTTCCTTCTTCACCTTTCCGATGCTGCCGCTCTCTCCGGCTCCCGGAGCCGAAGAAGCGGCTTCTTCGCGCAAAGGCGATTGTACCGCTCACAGTGCTCTCTTAGCGCCGCTTCTGCCGAAAGAAGCCCGGGAGCGGTGCTTAGCTCCGGAGAGCCTCGTACCTTCGTCTTTAGCGTCTTTTGTGGTCTACATCCTAGCAGAAAGCTTTTCCACTCTGTCTGGCAAGGATAACCTGCGCCAGCGCAGAAAACATCTCCCATCGTGTTCTGGACGTTGCACGGAGGTCTGCCAAGTGTTTGCATAAAGAAATGAAAAGTTGTCCAAAATAACTTCCTATCGAATGTTCATGTGATTGGAAAGGTCAGGAAAGAGTAAGGTACTGTTTTCTATCAGTTGGCAAGCTGCGCACACAATCCCAGTGTTGTACAGCTTCCTTCTTCACCTTTCCGATGCTGCCGCTCTCTCCGGCTCCCGGAGCCGAAGAAGCGGCTTCTTCGCGCAAAGACGATTGTACCGCTCACAGTGCTCTCTTAGCGCGGCTTCTGCCGAAAGAAGCCCGGGAGCGGCGCTTAGCTCCGGAGAGCATCGTCCCTTCGTCTTTAGCGTCTTTTCTGGTCTACATCCTAGCAGAAAGCTTTTCCACTCTGTCTGGCAAGGAAAACCTGCGCCAGCACAGAAAACATCTCCCTTCGTGTTCTGGACGTTGTACGGAGGTCTGCCAAGTGTTTGAAAGAAACAAAGAAAAGTTGTCCAAAACAGCTTCCAATCGAATATTCTGTGATTGGAAACGTCAGGAAAGTGTAAGGTACTGTTTTCTATCAGTTGGCAAGCTGCGCACACAATCCCAGTGTTGTACAGCTTCCTTCTTCACCTTTCCGATGCTGCCGCTCTCTCCGGCTCCCGGAGCCGAAGAAGCGGCTTCTTCGCGCAAAGACGATTGTACCGCTCACAGTGCTCTCTTAGCGCCGCTTCTGCCGAAAGAAGCCCGGGAGCGGTGCTTAGCTCCGGAGAGCATCGTACCTTCGTCTTTAGCGTCTTTTGTGGTCTACATCCTAGCAGAAAGCTTTTCCACTCAGTCTGGCAAGGAAAACATGCGCCAGCGCAGAAAATATCTCCCATCGTGTTCTGGACGTTGCACGGAGGTCTGCCAAGTGTTTGCATAAAGAAATGAAAAGTTGTCCATAACAGCTTCCAATCGAATATTCCTGTGATTGGAAAAGTCAGGAAAGTGGTAAGGTACTGTTTTCTATCAGTTGGCAAGCTGCGCACACAAGCCCAGTGTTGTACAGCTTCCTTCTTCACCTTTGCGATGCTGCCGCTCTCTCCGGCTCCCGGAGCCGAAGAAGCGGCTTCTTCGCGCAAAGACGATTGTACCGCTCACAGTGCTCTCTTAGCGCGGCTTCTGCCGAAAGAAGCCCGGGAGCGGCGCTTAGCTCCGGAGAGCCTCGTACCATCTTCTTTAGCGTCTTTTGTGGTCTACATCCTAGCAGAAAGCTTTTCCACTCAGTCTGGCAAGGAAAACCTGCGCCAGCACAGAAAACATCTCCCATCGTGTTCTGGACGTTGCACGGAGGTCTGCCAAGTGTTTGAAAGAAACAAAGAAAAGTTGTCCAAAACAGCTTCCAATCGAATGTTCATGTGATTGGAAAAGTCAGGAAAGTGGTAAGGTACTGTTTTCTATCAGTTGGCAAGCTGCGCACACAATCCCAGTGTTGTACAGCTTCCTTCTTCACCTTTCCGATGCTGCCGCTCTCTCCGGCTCCCGGAGCCGAAGAAGCGGCTTCTTCGCGCAAAGACGATTGTACCGCTCACAGTGCTCTCTTAGCGCCGCTTCTGCCGAAAGAAGCCCGGGAGCGGCGCTTAACTCCGGAGAGCCTCGTACCTTCGTCTTTAGCGTCTTTTGTGGTCTACATCCTAGCAGAAAGCTTTTCCACTCTGTCTGGCAAGGAAAACCTGCGCCAGCGTAGAAAACATCTCCCATCGTGTTCTGGACGTTGCACGGAGGTCTGCCAAGTGTTTGCATAAAGAAATGAAAAGTTGTCCAAAATAAATTCCTATCGAATATTCATGTGATTGGAAAGGTCAGGAAAGTGGTAAGGTACTGTTTTCTATCAGTTGGCAAGCTGCGCACACAAGCCCAGTGTTGT
Source organism: Ammospiza caudacuta (assembly GCF_027887145.1). Lineage (NCBI taxonomy): Eukaryota > Metazoa > Chordata > Aves > Passeriformes > Passerellidae > Ammospiza > Ammospiza caudacuta. The sequence continues at coordinate 1,416,797 of NC_080607.1, forward strand.
ACAGCTTCCTTCTTCACCTTTCCGATGCTGCCGCTCTCTCCGGCTCCCGGAGCCGAAGAAGCGGCTTCTTCGCGCAAAGACGATTGTACCGCTCACAGTGCTCTCTTAGCGCCGCTTCTGCCGAAAGAAGCCCGGGAGCGGCGCTTAACTGCGGAGAGCATCGTCCCTTCGTCTTTAGCGTCTTTTGTGGTCTACATCCTAGCAGAAAGGTTTTCCACTCTGTCTGGCAAGGAAAACCTGCGCCAGCACAGAAAACATCTCCCTTCGTGTTCTGGACGTTGTACGGAGGTCTGCCAAGTGTTTGAAAGAAACAAAGAAAAGTTGTCCAAAACAGCTTCCAATCGAAGATTCATGTGATTGGAAACGTCAGGAAAGTGTAAGGTACTGTTTTCTATCAGTTGGCAAGCTGCGCACACAAGCCCAGTGTTGTACAGCTTCCTTCTTCACCTTTCCGATGCTGCCGCTCTCTCCGGCTCCCGGAGCCGAAGAAGCGGCTTCTTCGCGCAAAGACGATTGTACCGCTCACAGTGCTCTCTTAGCGCCGCTTCTGCCGAAAGAAGCCCGGGAGCGGTGCTTAGCTCCGGAGAGCCTCGTACCTTCGTCTTTAGCGTCTTTTGTGGTCTACATCCTAGCAGAAAGCTTTTCCACTCAGTCTGGCAAGGAAAACCTGCGCCAGCGCAGAAAACATCTCCCATCGTGTTCTGGACGTTGCACGGAGGTCTGCCAAGTGTTTGCATAAAGAAATGAAAAGTTGTCCAAAATAACTTCCTATCGAATGTTCATGTGATTGGAAAAGTCAGGAAAGTGGTAAGGTACTGTTTTCTATCAGTTGGCAAGCTGCGCACACAATCCCAGTGTTGTACAGCTTCCTTCTTCACCTTTCCGATGCTGCCGCTCTCTCCGGCTCCCGGAGCCGAAGAAGCGGCTTCTTCGCGCAAAAGCGATTGTACCGCTCACAGTGCTCTCTTAGCGCCGCTTCTGCCGAAAGAAGCCCGGGAGCGGTGCTTAGCTCCGGAGAGCCTCGTACCTTCGTCTTTAGCGTCTTTTGTGGTCTACAGCCTAGCAGAAAGCTTTTCCACTCTGTCTGGCAAGGAAAACCTGCGCCAGCGCAGAAAACATCTCCCATCGTGTTCTGGACGTTGCACGGAGGTCTGCCAAGTGTTTGCATAAAGAAATGAAAAGTTGTCCAAAATAACTTCCAATCGAATATTCCTGTGATTGGAAAGTCAGGAAAGTGGTAAGGTACTGTTTTCTATCAGTTGGCAACCTGCGCACACAAGCCCAGTGTTGTACAGCTTCCTTCTTCACCTTTCCGATGCTGCCGCTCTCTCCGGCTCCCGGAGCCAAAGAAGCGGCTTCTTCGCGCAAAGAAGATTGTACCGCTCACAGTGCTCTCTTAGCGCCGCTTCTGCCGAAAGAAGCCCGGGAGCGGCGCTTAGCTCCGGAGAGCATCGTACCTTCGTCTTTAGCGTCTTTTGTGGTCTACATCCTAGCAGAAAGCTTTTCCACTCTGTCTGGCAAGGAAAACATGCGCCAGCACAGAAAACATCTCCCTTCGTGTTCTGGACGTTGCACGGAGGTCTGCCAAGTGTTTGACAAGAAGAGAGGAAAAGTTGTCCAAAACAGCTTCCAATCGAATATTCATGTGATTGGAAACGTCAGGAAAGTGCTAAGGTACTGTTTTCTATCAGTTGGCAAGCTGGCGCACACAATCCCAGTGTTGTACAGCTTCCTTCTTCACCTTTCCGATGCTGCCGCTCTCTCCGGCTCCCGGAGCCGAAGAAGCGGCTTCTTCGCGCAAAGACGATTGTACCGCTCACAGTGCTCTCTTAAAGCCGCTTCTGCCGAATGAAGCCCGGGAGCGGCGCTTAACTCCGGAGAGCCTCGTACCATCTTCTTTAGCGTCTTTTGTGGTCTACATCCTAGCAGAAAGCTTTTCCACTCAGTCTGGCAAGGAAAACCTGCGCCAGCACAGAAAACATCTCCCATCGTGTTCTGGACGTTGCACGGAGGTCTGCCAAGTGTTTGAAAGAAACAAAGAAAAGTTGTCCAAAACAGCTTCCAATCGAATGTTCATGTGATTGGAAAAGTCAGGAAAGTGGTAAGGTACTGTTTTCTATCAGTTGGCAAGCTGCGCACACAAGCCCAGTGTTGTACAGCTTCCTTCTTCACCTTTCCGATGCTGCCGCTCTCTCCGGCTCCCGGAGCCGAAGAAGCGGCTTCTTCGCGCAAAGACGATTGTACCGCTCACAGTGCTCTCTTAGCGCCGCTTCTGCCGAAAGAAGCCCGGGAGCGGCGCTTAACTCCGGAGAGCATCGTCCCTTCGTCTTTAGCGTCTTTTGTGGTCTACATCCTAGCAGAAAGCTTTTCCACTCTGTCTGGCAAGGAAAACCTGCGCCAGCGCAGAAAACATCTCCCATCGTGTTCTGGACGTTGCACGGAGGTCTGCCAAGTGTTTGCATAAAGAAATGAAAAGTTGTCCAAAACAGCTTCCAATCGAATATTCATGTGATTGGAAACGTCAGGAAAGTGGTAAGGTACTGTTTTCTATCAGTTGGCAAGCTGGCGCACACAATCCCAGTGTTGTACAGCTTCCTTCTTCACCTTTCCGATGCTGCCGCTCTCTCCGGCTCCCGGAGCCGAAGAAGCGGCTTCTTCGCGCAAAGACGATTGTACCGCTCACAGTGCTCTCTTAGCGCGGCTTCTGCCGAAAGAAGCCCGGGAGCGGCGCTTAGCTCCGGAGAGCATCGTACCTTCGTCTTTAGCGTCTTTTGTGGTCTACATCCTAGCAGAAAGCTTTTCCACTCTGTCTGGCAAGGAAAACATGCGCCAGCGCAGAAAACATCTCCCATCGTGTTCTGGACGTTCTACGGAGGTCTGCCAAGTGTTTGACAAGAAGAGAAGAAAAGTTGTCCAAAACAGCTTCCAATCGAATATTCATGTGATTAGAAAAGTCAGGAGAGTGGTAAGGTACTGTTTTCTATCAGTTGGCAAGCTGCGCACACAATCCCAGTGTTGTACAGCTTCCTTCTTCACCTTTCCGATGCTGCCGCTCTCTCCGGCTCCCGGAGCCGAAGAAGCGGCTTCTTCGCGCAAAGACGATTGTACCGCTCACAGTGCTCTCTTAGCGCCGCTTCTGCCGAAAGAAGCCCGGGAGCGGTGCTTAGCTCCGGAGAGCATCGTCCCTTCGTCTTTAGCGTCTTTTGTGGTCTACATCCTAGCAGAAAGCTTTTCCACTCTGTCTGGCAAGGAAAACATGCGCAAGCACAGAAAACATCTCCCATCGTGTTCTGGACGTTGTACGGAGGTCTGCCAAGTGTTTGCATAAAGAAATGAAAAGTTGTCCAAAATAACTTCCTATCGAATGTTGATGTGATTGGAAAAGTCAGGAAAGTGGTAAGGTACTGTTTTCTATCAGTTGGCAAGCTGCGCACACAATCCCAGTGTTGTACAGCTTCCTTCTTCACCTTTGCGATGCTGCCGCTCTCTCCGGCTCCCGGAGCCGAAGAAGCGGCTTCTTCGCGCAAAGACGATTGTACCGCTCACAGTGCTCTCTTAGCGCCGCTTCTGCCGAAAGAAGCCCGGGAGCGGCGCTTAGCTCCGGAGAGCATCGTCCCTTCGTCTTTAGCGTCTTTTGTGGTCTACATCCTAGCAGAAAGGTTTTCCACTCTGTCTGGCAAGGAAAACCTGCGCCAGCACAGAAAACATCTCCCTTCGTGTTCTGGACGTTGTACGGAGGTCTGCCAAGTGTTTGAAAGAAACAAAGAAAAGTTGTCCAAAACAGCTTCCAATCGAAGATTCATGTGATTGGAAACGTCAGGAAAGTGTAAGGTACTGTTTTCTATCAGTTGGCAAGCTGCGCACACAAGCCCAGTGTTGTACAGCTTCCTTCTTCACCTTTCCGATGCTGCCGCTCTCTCCGGCTCCCGGAGCCGAAGAAGCGGCTTCTTCGCGCAAAGACGATTGTACCGCTCACAGTGCTCTCTTAGCGCCGCTTCTGCCGAAAGAAGCCCGGGAGCGGTGCTTAGCTCCGGAGAGCCTCGTACCTTCGTCTTTAGCGTCTTTTGTGGTCTACATCCTAGCAGAAAGCTTTTCCACTCAGTCTGGCAAGGAAAACCTGCGCCAGCGCAGAAAACATCTCCCATCGTGTTCTGGACGTTGCACGGAGGTCTGCCAAGTGTTTGCATAAAGAAATGAAAAGTTGTCCAAAATAACTTCCTATCGAATGTTCATGTGATTGGAAAAGTCAGGAAAGTGGTAAGGTACTGTTTTCTATCAGTTGGCAAGCTGCGCACACAATCCCAGTGTTGTACAGCTTCCTTCTTCACCTTTCCGATGCTGCCGCTCTCTCCGGCTCCCGGAGCCGAAGAAGCGGCTTCTTCGCGCAAAAGCGATTGTACCGCTCACAGTGCTCTCTTAGCGCCGCTTCTGCCGAAAGAAGCCCGGGAGCGGTGCTTAGCTCCGGAGAGCCTCGTACCTTCGTCTTTAGCGTCTTTTGTGGTCTACAGCCTAGCAGAAAGCTTTTCCACTCTGTCTGGCAAGGAAAACCTGCGCCAGCGCAGAAAACATCTCCCATCGTGTTCTGGACGTTGCACGGAGGTCTGCCAAGTGTTTGCATAAAGAAATGAAAAGTTGTCCAAAATAACTTCCAATCGAATATTCCTGTGATTGGAAAGTCAGGAAAGTGGTAAGGTACTGTTTTCTATCAGTTGGCAACCTGCGCACACAAGCCCAGTGTTGTACAGCTTCCTTCTTCACCTTTCCGATGCTGCCGCTCTCTCCGGCTCCCGGAGCCAAAGAAGCGGCTTCTTCGCGCAAAGAAGATTGTACCGCTCACAGTGCTCTCTTAGCGCCGCTTCTGCCGAAAGAAGCCCGGGAGCGGCGCTTAGCTCCGGAGAGCATCGTACCTTCGTCTTTAGCGTCTTTTGTGGTCTACATCCTAGCAGAAAGCTTTTCCACTCTGTCTGGCAAGGAAAACATGCGCCAGCACAGAAAACATCTCCCTTCGTGTTCTGGACGTTGCACGGAGGTCTGCCAAGTGTTTGACAAGAAGAGAGGAAAAGTTGTCCAAAACAGCTTCCAATCGAATATTCATGTGATTGGAAACGTCAGGAAAGTGCTAAGGTACTGTTTTCTATCAGTTGGCAAGCTGGCGCACACAATCCCAGTGTTGTACAGCTTCCTTCTTCACCTTTCCGATGCTGCCGCTCTCTCCGGCTCCCGGAGCCGAAGAAGCGGCTTCTTCGCGCAAAGACGATTGTACCGCTCACAGTGCTCTCTTAAAGCCGCTTCTGCCGAATGAAGCCCGGGAGCGGCGCTTAACTCCGGAGAGCCTCGTACCATCTTCTTTAGCGTCTTTTGTGGTCTACATCCTAGCAGAAAGCTTTTCCACTCAGTCTGGCAAGGAAAACCTGCGCCAGCACAGAAAACATCTCCCATCGTGTTCTGGACGTTGCACGGAGGTCTGCCAAGTGTTTGAAAGAAACAAAGAAAAGTTGTCCAAAACAGCTTCCAATCGAATGTTCATGTGATTGGAAAAGTCAGGAAAGTGGTAAGGTACTGTTTTCTATCAGTTGGCAAGCTGCGCACACAAGCCCAGTGTTGTACAGCTTCCTTCTTCACCTTTCCGATGCTGCCGCTCTCTCCGGCTCCCGGAGCCGAAGAAGCGGCTTCTTCGCGCAAAGACGATTGTACCGCTCACAGTGCTCTCTTAGCGCCGCTTCTGCCGAAAGAAGCCCGGGAGCGGCGCTTAACTCCGGAGAGCATCGTCCCTTCGTCTTTAGCGTCTTTTGTGGTCTACATCCTAGCAGAAAGCTTTTCCACTCTGTCTGGCAAGGAAAACCTGCGCCAGCGCAGAAAACATCTCCCATCGTGTTCTGGACGTTGCACGGAGGTCTGCCAAGTGTTTGCATAAAGAAATGAAAAGTTGTCCAAAACAGCTTCCAATCGAATATTCATGTGATTGGAAACGTCAGGAAAGTGGTAAGGTACTGTTTTCTATCAGTTGGCAAGCTGGCGCACACAATCCCAGTGTTGTACAGCTTCCTTCTTCACCTTTCCGATGCTGCCGCTCTCTCCGGCTCCCGGAGCCGAAGAAGCGGCTTCTTCGCGCAAAGACGATTGTACCGCTCACAGTGCTCTCTTAGCGCGGCTTCTGCCGAAAGAAGCCCGGGAGCGGCGCTTAGCTCCGGAGAGCATCGTACCTTCGTCTTTAGCGTCTTTTGTGGTCTACATCCTAGCAGAAAGCTTTTCCACTCTGTCTGGCAAGGAAAACATGCGCCAGCGCAGAAAACATCTCCCATCGTGTTCTGGACGTTCTACGGAGGTCTGCCAAGTGTTTGACAAGAAGAGAAGAAAAGTTGTCCAAAACAGCTTCCAATCGAATATTCATGTGATTAGAAAAGTCAGGAGAGTGGTAAGGTACTGTTTTCTATCAGTTGGCAAGCTGCGCACACAATCCCAGTGTTGTACAGCTTCCTTCTTCACCTTTCCGATGCTGCCGCTCTCTCCGGCTCCCGGAGCCGAAGAAGCGGCTTCTTCGCGCAAAGACGATTGTACCGCTCACAGTGCTCTCTTAGCGCCGCTTCTGCCGAAAGAAGCCCGGGAGCGGTGCTTAGCTCCGGAGAGCATCGTCCCTTCGTCTTTAGCGTCTTTTGTGGTCTACATCCTAGCAGAAAGCTTTTCCACTCTGTCTGGCAAGGAAAACATGCGCAAGCACAGAAAACATCTCCCATCGTGTTCTGGACGTTGTACGGAGGTCTGCCAAGTGTTTGCATAAAGAAATGAAAAGTTGTCCAAAATAACTTCCTATCGAATGTTGATGTGATTGGAAAAGTCAGGAAAGTGGTAAGGTACTGTTTTCTATCAGTTGGCAAGCTGCGCACACAATCCCAGTGTTGTACAGCTTCCTTCTTCACCTTTGCGATGCTGCCGCTCTCTCCGGCTCCCGGAGCCGAAGAAGCGGCTTCTTCGCGCAAAGACGATTGTACCGCTCACAGTGCTCTCTTAGCGCCGCTTCTGCCGAAAGAAGCCCGGGAGCGGCGCTTAGCTCCGGAGAGCATCGTACCTTCGTCTTTAGCGTCTTTTGTGGTCTACATCCTAGCAGAAAGCTTTTCCACTCTGTCTGGCAAGGAAAACCTGCGCAAGCACAGAAAACATCTCCCATCGTGTTCTGGACGTTGCACGGATGTCTGCCAAGTGTTTGAAAGAAACAAAGAAAAGTTGTCCAAAACAGCTTCCAATCGAATATTCATGTGATTGGAAAAGTCAGGAAAGTGGTAAGGTACTGTTTTCTATCAGGTGGCAAGCTGCGCACACAATCCCAGTGTTGTACAGCTTCCTTCTTCACCTTTCCGATGCTGCCGCTCTCTCCGGCTCCCGGAGCCGAAGAAGCGGCTTCTTCGCGCAAAGGCGATTGTACCGCTCACAGTGCTCTCTTAGCGCCGCTTCTGCCGAAAGAAGCCCGGGAGCGGTGCTTAGCTCCGGAGAGCCTCGTACCTTCGTCTTTAGCGTCTTTTGTGGTCTACATCCTAGCAGAAAGCTTTTCCACTCTGTCTGGCAAGGATAACCTGCGCCAGCGCAGAAAACATCTCCCATCGTGTTCTGGACGTTGCACGGAGGTCTGCCAAGTGTTTGCATAAAGAAATGAAAAGTTGTCCAAAATAACTTCCTATCGAATGTTCATGTGATTGGAAAGGTCAGGAAAGAGTAAGGTACTGTTTTCTATCAGTTGGCAAGCTGCGCACACAATCCCAGTGTTGTACAGCTTCCTTCTTCACCTTTCCGATGCTGCCGCTCTCTCCGGCTCCCGGAGCCGAAGAAGCGGCTTCTTCGCGCAAAGACGATTGTACCGCTCACAGTGCTCTCTTAGCGCGGCTTCTGCCGAAAGAAGCCCGGGAGCGGCGCTTAGCTCCGGAGAGCATCGTCCCTTCGTCTTTAGCGTCTTTTCTGGTCTACATCCTAGCAGAAAGCTTTTCCACTCTGTCTGGCAAGGAAAACCTGCGCCAGCACAGAAAACATCTCCCTTCGTGTTCTGGACGTTGTACGGAGGTCTGCCAAGTGTTTGAAAGAAACAAAGAAAAGTTGTCCAAAACAGCTTCCAATCGAATATTCTGTGATTGGAAACGTCAGGAAAGTGTAAGGTACTGTTTTCTATCAGTTGGCAAGCTGCGCACACAATCCCAGTGTTGTACAGCTTCCTTCTTCACCTTTCCGATGCTGCCGCTCTCTCCGGCTCCCGGAGCCGAAGAAGCGGCTTCTTCGCGCAAAGACGATTGTACCGCTCACAGTGCTCTCTTAGCGCCGCTTCTGCCGAAAGAAGCCCGGGAGCGGTGCTTAGCTCCGGAGAGCATCGTACCTTCGTCTTTAGCGTCTTTTGTGGTCTACATCCTAGCAGAAAGCTTTTCCACTCAGTCTGGCAAGGAAAACATGCGCCAGCGCAGAAAATATCTCCCATCGTGTTCTGGACGTTGCACGGAGGTCTGCCAAGTGTTTGCATAAAGAAATGAAAAGTTGTCCAAAACAGCTTCCAATCGAATATTCCTGTGATTGGAAAAGTCAGGAAAGTGGTAAGGTACTGTTTTCTATCAGTTGGCAAGCTGCGCACACAAGCCCAGTGTTGTACAGCTTCCTTCTTCACCTTTGCGATGCTGCCGCTCTCTCCGGCTCCCGGAGCCGAAGAAGCGGCTTCTTCGCGCAAAGACGATTGTACCGCTCACAGTGCTCTCTTAGCGCGGCTTCTGCCGAAAGAAGCCCGGGAGCGGCGCTTAGCTCCGGAGAGCCTCGTACCATCTTCTTTAGCGTCTTTTGTGGTCTACATCCTAGCAGAAAGCTTTTCCACTCAGTCTGGCAAGGAAAACCTGCGCCAGCACAGAAAACATCTCCCATCGTGTTCTGGACGTTGCACGGAGGTCTGCCAAGTGTTTGAAAGAAACAAAGAAAAGTTGTCCAAAACAGCTTCCAATCGAATGTTCATGTGATTGGAAAAGTCAGGAAAGTGGTAAGGTACTGTTTTCTATCAGTTGGCAAGCTGCGCACACAATCCCAGTGTTGTACAGCTTCCTTCTTCACCTTTCCGATGCTGCCGCTCTCTCCGGCTCCCGGAGCCGAAGAAGCGGCTTCTTCGCGCAAAGACGATTGTACCGCTCACAGTGCTCTCTTAGCGCCGCTTCTGCCGAAAGAAGCCCGGGAGCGGCGCTTAACTCCGGAGAGCCTCGTACCATCTTCTTTAGCGTCTTTTGTGGTCTACATCCTAGCAGAAAGCTTTTCCACTCTGTCTGGCAAGGAAAACCTGCGCCAGCGCAGAAAACATCTCCCATCGTGTTCTGGACGTTGCACGGAGGTCTGCCAAGTGTTTGCATAAAGAAATGAAAAGTTGTCCAAAATAACTTCCTATCGAATGTTCATGTGATTGGAAAGGTCAGGAAAGTGGTAAGGTACTGTTTTCTATCAGTTGGCAAGCTGCGCACACAATCCCAGTGTTGTACAGCTTCCTTCTTCACCTTTCCGATGCTGCCGCTCTCTCCGGCTCCCGGAGCCGAAGAAGCGGCTTCTTCGCGCAAAGACGATTGTACCGCTCACAGTGCTCTCTTAGCGCCGCTTCTGCCGAAAGAAGCCCGGGAGCGGCGCTTAACTCCGGAGAGCATCGTCCCTTCGTCTTTAGCGTCTTTTGTGGTCTACATCCTAGCAGAAAGCTTTTCCACTCTGTCTGGCAAGGAAAACCTGCGCCAGCACAGAAAACATCTCCCTTCGTGTTCTGGACGTTGTACGGAGGTCTGCCAAGTGTTTGAAAGAAACAAAGAAAAGTTGTCCAAAACAGCTTCCAATCGAAGATTCATGTGATTGGAAACGTCAGGAAAGTGTAAGGTACTGTTTTCTATCAGTTGGCAAGCTGCGCACACAAGCCCAGTGTTGTACAGCTTCCTTCTTCACCTTTCCGATGCTGCCGCTCTCTCCGGCTCCCGGAGCCGAAGAAGCGGCTTCTTCGCGCAAAGACGATTGTACCGCTCACAGTGCTCTCTTAGCGCCGCTTCTGCCGAAAGAAGCCCGGGAGCGGTGCTTAGCTCCGGAGAGCCTCGTACCTTCGTCTTTAGCGTCTTTTGTGGTCTACATCCTAGCAGAAAGCTTTTCCACTCAGTCTGGCAAGGAAAACCTGCGCCAGCGCAGAAAACATCTCCCATCGTGTTCTGGACGTTGCACGGAGGTCTGCCAAGTGTTTGCATAAAGAAATGAAAAGTTGTCCAAAATAACTTCCTATCGAATGTTCATGTGATTGGAAAAGTCAGGAAAGTGGTAAGGTACTGTTTTCTATCAGTTGGCAAGCTGCGCACACAATCCCAGTGTTGTACAGCTTCCTTCTTCACCTTTCCGATGCTGCCGCTCTCTCCGGCTCCCGGAGCCGAAGAAGCGGCTTCTTCGCGCAAAGACGATTGTACCGGTCACAGTGCTCTCTTAGCGCCGCTTCTGCCGAAAGAAGCCCGGGAGCGGTGCTTAGCTCCGGAGAGCCTCGTACCTTCGTCTTTAGCGTCTTTTGTGGTCTACATCCTAGCAGAAAGCTTTTCCACTCTGTCTGGCAAGGAAAACATGCGGAACACAGAAAACATCTCCCATCGTGTTCTGGACGTTGCACGGAGGTCTGCCAAGTGTTTGCATAAAGAAATGAAAAGTTGTCCAAAATAACTTCCTATCGAATGTTCATGTGATTGGAAAAGTCAGGAAAGTGGTAAGGTACTGTTTTCTATCAGTTGGCAAGCTGCGCACACAATCCCAGTGTTGTACAGCTTCCTTCTTCACCTTTCCGATGCTGCCGCTCTCTCCGGCTCCCGGAGCCGAAGAAGCGGCTTCTTCGCGCAAAGACGATTGTACCGCTCACAGTGCTCTCTTAGCGCCGCTTCTGCCGAAAGAAGCCCGGGAGCGGTGCTTAGCTCCGGAGAGCATCGTACCTTCGTCTTTAGCGTCTTTTGTGGTCTACATCCTAGCAGAAAGCTTTTCCACTCAGTCTGGCAAGGAAAACCTGCGCCAGCGCAGAAAACATCTCCCATCATGTTCTGGACGTTGCACGGAGGTCTGCCAAGTGTTTGCATAAAGAAATGAAAAGTTGTCCAAAATAACTTCCTATCGAGTGTTCATGTGATTGGAAAAGTCAGGAAAGTGGTAAGGTACTGTTTTCTATCAGTTGGCAAGCTGCGCACACAATCCCAGTGTTGTACAGCTTCCTTCTTCACCTTTGCGATGCTGCCGCTCTCTCCGGCTCCCGGAGCCGAAGAAGCGGCTTCTTCGCGCAAAGACGATTGTACCGCTCACAGTGCTCTCTTAGCGCCGCTTCTGCCGAAAGAAGCCCGGGAGCGGCGCTTAGCTCCGGAGAGCATCGTACCTTCGTCTTTAGCGTCTTTTGTGGTCTACATCCTAGCAGAAAGCTTTTCCACTCTGTCTGGCAAGGAAAACCTGCGCAAGCACAGAAAACATCTCCCATCGTGTTCTGGACGTTGCACGGATGTCTGCCAAGTGTTTGAAAGAAACAAAGAAAAGTTGTCCAAAACAGCTTCCAATCGAATATTCATGTGATTGGAAAAGTCAGGAAAGTGGTAAGGTACTGTTTTCTATCAGTTGGCAAGCTGCGCACACAATCCCAGTGTTGTACAGCTTCCTTCTTCACCTTTCCGATGCTGCCGCTCTCTCCGGCTCCCGGAGCCGAAGAAGCGGCTTCTTCGCGCAAAGGCGATTGTACCGCTCACAGTGCTCTCTTAGCGCCGCTTCTGCCGAAAGAAGCCCGGGAGCGGTGCTTAGCTCCGGAGAGCCTCGTACCTTCGTCTTTAGCGTCTTTTGTGGTCTACATCCTAGCAGAAAGCTTTTCCACTCTGTCTGGCAAGGAAAACCTGCGCCAGCGCAGAAAACATCTCCCATCGTGTTCTGGACGTTGCACGGAGGTCTGCCAAGTGTTTGCATAAAGAAATGAAAAGTTGTCCAAAATAACTTCCTATCGAATGTTCATGTGATTGGAAAAGTCAGGAAAGTGGTAAGGTACTGTTTTCTATCAGTTGGCAAGCTGCGCACACAATCCCAGTGTTGTACAGCTTCCTTCTTCACCTTTCCGATGCTGCCGCTCTCTCCGGCTCCCGGAGCCGAAGAAGCGGCTTCTTCGCGCAAAGACGATTGTACCGCTCACAGTGCTCTCTTAGCGCCGCTTCTGCCGAAAGAAGCCCGGGAGCGGCGCTTAACTCCGGAGAGCCTCGTACCATCTTCTTTAGCGTCTTTTGTGGTCTACATCCTAGCAGAAAGCTTTTCCACTCTGTCTGGCAAGGAAAACCTGCGCCAGCGCAGAAAACATCTCCCATCGTGTTCTGGACGTTGCACGGAGGTCTGCCAAGTGTTTGCATAAAGAAATGAAAAGTTGTCCAAAATAACTTCCTATCGAATGTTCATGTGATTGGAAAGGTCAGGAAAGTGGTAAGGTACTGTTTTCTATCAGTTGGCAAGCTGCGCACACAATCCCAGTGTTGTACAGCTTCCTTCTTCACCTTTCCGATGCTGCCGCTCTCTCCGGCTCCCGGAGCCGAAGAAGCGGCTTCTTCGCGCAAAGACGATTGTACCGCTCACAGTGCTCTCTTAGCGCCGCTTCTGCCGAAAGAAGCCCGGGAGCGGCGCTTAACTCCGGAGAGCATCGTCCCTTCGTCTTTAGCGTCTTTTGTGGTCTACATCCTAGCAGAAAGCTTTTCCACTCTGTCTGGCAAGGAAAACCTGCGCCAGCACAGAAAACATCTCCCTTCGTGTTCTGGACGTTGTACGGAGGTCTGCCAAGTGTTTGAAAGAAACAAAGAAAAGTTGTCCAAAACAGCTTCCAATCGAAGATTCATGTGATTGGAAACGTCAGGAAAGTGTAAGGTACTGTTTTCTATCAGTTGGCAAGCTGCGCACACAAGCCCAGTGTTGTACAGCTTCCTTCTTCACCTTTCCGATGCTGCCGCTCTCTCCGGCTCCCGGAGCCGAAGAAGCGGCTTCTTCGCGCAAAGACGATTGTACCGCTCACAGTGCTCTCTTAGCGCCGCTTCTGCCGAAAGAAGCCCGGGAGCGGTGCTTAGCTCCGGAGAGCCTCGTACCTTCGTCTTTAGCGTCTTTTGTGGTCTACATCCTAGCAGAAAGCTTTTCCACTCAGTCTGGCAAGGAAAACCTGCGCCAGCGCAGAAAACATCTCCCATCGTGTTCTGGACGTTGCACGGAGGTCTGCCAAGTGTTTGCATAAAGAAATGAAAAGTTGTCCAAAATAACTTCCTATCGAATGTTCATGTGATTGGAAAAGTCAGGAAAGTGGTAAGGTACTGTTTTCTATCAGTTGGCAAGCTGCGCACACAATCCCAGTGTTGTACAGCTTCCTTCTTCACCTTTCCGATGCTGCCGCTCTCTCCGGCTCCCGGAGCCGAAGAAGCGGCTTCTTCGCGCAAAGGCGATTGTACCGCTCACAGTGCTCTCTTAGCGCCGCTTCTGCCGAAAGAAGCCCGGGAGCGGTGCTTAGCTCCGGAGAGCCTCGTACCTTCGTCTTTAGCGTCTTTTGTGGTCTACATCCTAGCAGAAAGCTTTTCCACTCTGTCTGGCAAGGAAAACCTGCGCCAGCGCAGAAAACATCTCCCATCGTGTTCTGGACGTTGCACGGAGGTCTGCCAAGTGTTTGCATAAAGAAATGAAAAGTTGTCCAAAATAACTTCCAATCGAATATTCCTGTGATTGGAAAAGTCAGGAAAGTGGTAAGGTACTGTTTCCTATCAGTTGGCAAGCTGCGCACACAAGCCCAGTGTTGTACAGCTTCCTTCTTCACCTTTCCGATGCTGCCGCTCTCTCCGGCTCCCGGAGCCAAAGAAGCGGCTTCTTCGCGCAAAGACGATTGTACCGCTCACAGTGCTCTCTTAGCGCCGCTTCTGCCGAAAGAAGCCCGGGAGCGGCGCTTAGCTCCGGAGAGCATCGTACCTTCGTCTTTAGCGTCTTTTGTGGTCTACATCCTAGCAGAAAGCTTTTCCACTCTGTCTGGCAAGGAAAACATGCGCCAGCACAGAAAACATCTCCCATCGTGTTCTGGACGTTGCACGGAGGTCTGCCAAGTGTTTGACAAGAAGAGAGGAAAAGTTGTCCAAAACAGCTTCCAATCGAATATTCATGTGATTGGAAACGTCAGGAGAGTGGTAAGGTACTGTTTTCTATCAGTTGGCAAGCTGGCGCACACAATCCCAGTGTTGTAAAGCTTCCTTCTTCACCTTTCCGATGCTGCCGCTCTCTCCGGCTCCCGGAGCCGAAGAAGCGGCTTCTTCGCGCAAAGACGATTGTACCGCTCACAGTGCTCTCTTAAAGCCGCTTCTGCCGAATGAAGCCCGGGAGCGGCGCTTAACTCCGGAGAGCCTCGTACCATCTTCTTTAGCGTCTTTTGTGGTCTACATCCTAGCAGAAAGCTTTTCCACTCAGTCTGGCAAGGAAAACCTGCGCCAGCACAGAAAACATCTCCCATCGTGTTCTGGACGTTGCACGGAGGTCTGCCAAGTGTTTGAAAGAAACAAAGAAAAGTTGTCCAAAACAGCTTCCAATCGAATGTTCATGTGATTGGAAAAGTCAGGAAAGTGGTAAGGTACTGTTTTCTATCAGTTGGCAAGCTGCGCACACAAGCCCAGTGTTGTACAGCTTCCTTCTTCACCTTTCCGATGCTGCCGCTCTCTCCGGCTCCCGGAGCCGAAGAAGCGGCTTCTTCGCGCAAAGACGATTGTACCGCTCACAGTGCTCTCTTAGCGCCGCTTCTGCCGAAAGAAGCCCGGGAGCGGCGCTTAACTCCGGAGAGCATCGTCCCTTCGTCTTTAGCGTCTTTTGTGGTCTACATCCTAGCAGAAAGCTTTTCCACTCTGTCTGGCAAGGAAAACCTGCGCCAGCACAGAAAACATCTCCCATCGTGTTCTGGACGTTGCACGGAGGTCTGCCAAGTGTTTGCATAAAGAAATGAAAAGTTGTCCAAAACAGCTTCCAATCGAATATTCCTGTGATTGGAAAAGTCAGGAAAGTGGTAAGGTACTGTTTTCTATCAGTTGGCAAGCTGCGCACACAAGCCCAGTGTTGTACAGCTTCCTTCTTCACCTTTCCGATGCTGCCGCTCTCTCCGGCTCCCGGAGCCGAAGAAGC
Source organism: Ammospiza caudacuta (assembly GCF_027887145.1). Taxonomy (NCBI): domain Eukaryota; kingdom Metazoa; phylum Chordata; class Aves; order Passeriformes; family Passerellidae; genus Ammospiza; species Ammospiza caudacuta. The sequence continues at coordinate 1,431,944 of NC_080607.1, forward strand.
GGCTTCTTCGCGCAAAGACGATTGTACCGCTCACAGTGCTCTCTTAGCGCCGCTTCTGCCGAAAGAAGCCCGGGAGCGGCGCTTAGATCCGGAGAGCCTCGTACCTTCGTCTTTAGCGTCTTTTGTGGTCTACATCCTAGCAGAAAGCTTTTCCACTCTGTCTGGCAAGGAAAACATGCGCCAGCACAGAAAACATCTCCCATCGTGTTCTGGACGTTGTACGGAGGTCTGCCAAGTTTTTGACAAGAAGAGAGGAAAAGTTGTCCAAAACAGCTTCCAATCGAATATTCATGTGATTGGAAACGTCAGGAAAGTGGTAAGGTACTGTTTTCTATCAGTTGGCAAGCTGGCGCACACAATCCCACTGTTGTACAGCTTCCTTCTTCACCTTTCCGATGCTGCCGCTCTCTCCGGCTCCCGGAGCCGAAGAAGCGGCTTCTTCGCGCAAAGACGATTGTACCGCTCACAGTGCTCTCTTAGCGCGGCTTCTGCCGAAAGAAGCCCGGGAGCGGCGCTTAGCTCCGGAGAGCATCGTCCCTTCGTCTTTAGCGTCTTTTGTGGTCTACATCCTAGCAGAAAGCTTTTCCACTCTGTCTGGCAAGGAAAACATGCGCCAGCGCAGAAAACATCTCCCATCGTGTTCTGGACGTTGTACGGAGGTCTGCCAAGTGTTTGACAAGAAGAGAAGAAAAGTTGTCCAAAACAGCTTCCAATCGAATATTCATGTGATTGGAAAAGTCAGGAGAGTGGTAAGGTACTGTTTTCTATCAGTTGGCAAGCTGCGCACACAATCCCAGTGTTGTACAGCTTCCTTCTTCACCTTTCCGATGCTGCCGCTCTCTCCGGCTCCCGGAGCCGAAGAAGCGGCTTCTTCGCGCAAAGACGATTGTACCGCTCACAGTGCTCTCTTAGCGCGGCTTCTGCCGAAAGAAGCCCGGGAGCGGTGCTTAGCTCCGGAGAGCATCGTCCCTTCGTCTTTAGCGTCTTTTGTGGTCTACATCCTAGCAGAAAGCTTTTCCACTCTGTCTGGCAAGGAAAACCTGCGCAAGCACAGAAAACATCTCCCATCGTGTTCTGGACGTTGTACGGAGGTCTGCCAAGTGTTTGCATAAAGAAATGAAAAGTTGTCCAAAATAACTTCCTATCGAATGTTGATGTGATTGGAAAAGTCAGGAAAGTGGTAAGGTACTGTTTTCTATCAGTTGGCAAGCTGCGCACACAATCCCAGTGTTGTACAGCTTCCTTCTTCACCTTTGCGATGCTGCCGCTCTCTCCGGCTCCCGGAGCCGAAGAAGCGGCTTCTTCGCGCAAAGACGATTGTACCGCTCACAGTGCTCTCTTAGCGCCGCTTCTGCCGAAAGAAGCCCGGGAGCGGCGCTTAGCTCCGGAGAGCATCGTACCTTCGTCTTTAGCGTCTTTTGTGGTCTACATCCTAGCAGAAAGCTTTTCCACTCTGTCTGGCAAGGAAAACCTGCGCAAGCACAGAAAACATCTCCCATCGTGTTCTGGACGTTGCACGGAGGTCTGCCAAGTGTTTGAAAGAAACAAAGAAAAGTTGTCCAAAACAGCTTCCAATCGAATATTCATGTGATTGGAAAAGTCAGGAAAGTGGTAAGGTACTGTTTTCTATCAGGTGGCAAGCTGCGCACACAATCCCAGTGTTGTACAGCTTCCTTCTTCACCTTTCCGATGCTGCCGCTCTCTCCGGCTCCCGGAGCCGAAGAAGCGGCTTCTTCGCGCAAAGGCGATTGTACCGCTCACAGTGCTCTCTTAGCGCCGCTTCTGCCGAAAGAAGCCCGGGAGCGGTGCTTAGCTCCGGAGAGCCTCGTACCTTCGTCTTTAGCGTCTTTTGTGGTCTACATCCTAGCAGAAAGCTTTTCCACTCTGTCTGGCAAGGATAACCTGCGCCAGCGCAGAAAACATCTCCCATCGTGTTCTGGACGTTGCACGGAGGTCTGCCAAGTGTTTGCATAAAGAAATGAAAAGTTGTCCAAAATAACTTCCTATCGAATGTTCATGTGATTGGAAAGGTCAGGAAAGAGTAAGGTACTGTTTTCTATCAGTTGGCAAGCTGCGCACACAATCCCAGTGTTGTACAGCTTCCTTCTTCACCTTTCCGATGCTGCCGCTCTCTCCGGCTCCCGGAGCCGAAGAAGCGGCTTCTTCGCGCAAAGACGATTGTACCGCTCACAGTGCTCTCTTAGCGCCGCTTCTGCCGAAAGAAGCCCGGGAGCGGCGCTTAGCTCCGGAGAGCATCGTCCCTTCGTCTTTAGCGTCTTTTCTGGTCTACATCCTAGCAGAAAGCTTTTCCACTCTGTCTGGCAAGGAAAACCTGCGCCAGCACAGAAAACATCTCCCTTCGTGTTCTGGACGTTGTACGGAGGTCTGCCAAGTGTTTGAAAGAAACAAAGAAAAGTTGTCCAAAACAGCTTCCAATCGAATATTCTGTGATTGGAAACGTCAGGAAAGTGTAAGGTACTGTTTTCTATCAGTTGGCAAGCTGCGCACACAATCCCAGTGTTGTACAGCTTCCTTCTTCACCTTTCCGATGCTGCCGCTCTCTCCGGCTCCCGGAGCCGAAGAAGCGGCTTCTTCGCGCAAAGACGATTGTACCGCTCACAGTGCTCTCTTAGCGCCGCTTCTGCCGAAAGAAGCCCGGGAGCGGTGCTTAGCTCCGGAGAGCATCGTACCTTCGTCTTTAGCGTCTTTTGTGGTCTACATCCTAGCAGAAAGCTTTTCCACTCAGTCTGGCAAGGAAAACATGCGCCAGCGCAGAAAATATCTCCCATCGTGTTCTGGACGTTGCACGGAGGTCTGCCAAGTGTTTGCATAAAGAAATGAAAAGTTGTCCAAAACAGCTTCCAATCGAATATTCCTGTGATTGGAAAAGTCAGGAAAGTGGTAAGGTACTGTTTTCTATCAGTTGGCAAGCTGCGCACACAAGCCCAGTGTTGTACAGCTTCCTTCTTCACCTTTGCGATGCTGCCGCTCTCTCCGGCTCCCGGAGCCGAAGAAGCGGCTTCTTCGCGCAAAGACGATTGTACCGCTCACAGTGCTCTCTTAGCGCGGCTTCTGCCGAAAGAAGCCCGGGAGCGGCGCTTAGCTCCGGAGAGCCTCGTACCATCTTCTTTAGCGTCTTTTGTGGTCTACATCCTAGCAGAAAGCTTTTCCACTCAGTCTGGCAAGGAAAACCTGCGCCAGCACAGAAAACATCTCCCATCGTGTTCTGGACGTTGCACGGAGGTCTGCCAAGTGTTTGAAAGAAACAAAGAAAAGTTGTCCAAAACAGCTTCCAATCGAATGTTCATGTGATTGGAAAAGTCAGGAAAGTGGTAAGGTACTGTTTTCTATCAGTTGGCAAGCTGCGCACACAATCCCAGTGTTGTACAGCTTCCTTCTTCACCTTTCCGATGCTGCCGCTCTCTCCGGCTCCCGGAGCCGAAGAAGCGGCTTCTTCGCGCAAAGACGATTGTACCGCTCACAGTGCTCTCTTAGCGCCGCTTCTGCCGAAAGAAGCCCGGGAGCGGCGCTTAACTCCGGAGAGCCTCGTACCATCTTCTTTAGCGTCTTTTGTGGTCTACATCCTAGCAGAAAGCTTTTCCACTCTGTCTGGCAAGGAAAACCTGCGCCAGCGCAGAAAACATCTCCCATCGTGTTCTGGACGTTGCACGGAGGTCTGCCAAGTGTTTGCATAAAGAAATGAAAAGTTGTCCAAAATAACTTCCTATCGAATGTTCATGTGATTGGAAAGGTCAGGAAAGTGGTAAGGTACTGTTTTCTATCAGTTGGCAAGCTGCGCACACAATCCCAGTGTTGCACATCTTCCTTCTTCACCTTTCCGATGCTGCCGCTCTCTCCGGCTCCCGGAGCCGAAGAAGCGGCTTCTTCGCGCAAAGACGATTGTACCGCTCACAGTGCTCTCTTAGCGCCGCTTCTGCCGAAAGAAGCCCGGGAGCGGCGCTTAACTCCGGAGAGCATCGTCCCTTCGTCTTTAGCGTCTTTTGTGGTCTACATCCTAGCAGAAAGCTTTTCCACTCTGTCTGGCAAGGAAAACCTGCGCCAGCACAGAAAACATCTCCCTTCGTGTTCTGGACGTTGTACGGAGGTCTGCCAAGTGTTTGAAAGAAACAAAGAAAAGTTGTCCAAAACAGCTTCCAATCGAAGATTCATGTGATTGGAAACGTCAGGAAAGTGTAAGGTACTGTTTTCTATCAGTTGGCAAGCTGCGCACACAAGCCCAGTGTTGTACAGCTTCCTTCTTCACCTTTCCGATGCTGCCGCTCTCTCCGGCTCCCGGAGCCGAAGAAGCGGCTTCTTCGCGCAAAGACGATTGTACCGGTCACAGTGCTCTCTTAGCGCCGCTTCTGCCGAAAGAAGCCCGGGAGCGGTGCTTAGCTCCGGAGAGCCTCGTACCTTCGTCTTTAGCGTCTTTTGTGGTCTACATCCTAGCAGAAAGCTTTTCCACTCTGTCTGGCAAGGAAAACATGCGGAACACAGAAAACATCTCCCATCGTGTTCTGGACGTTGCACGGAGGTCTGCCAAGTGTTTGCATAAAGAAATGAAAAGTTGTCCAAAATAACTTCCTATCGAATGTTCATGTGATTGGAAAAGTCAGGAAAGTGGTAAGGTACTGTTTTCTATCAGTTGGCAAGCTGCGCACACAAGCCCAGTGTTGTACAGCTTCCTTCTTCACCTTTCCGATGCTGCCGCTCTCTCCGGCTCCCGGAGCCGAAGAAGCGGCTTCTTCGCGCAAAGACGATTGTACCGCTCACAGTGCTCTCTTAGCGCGGCTTCTGCCGAAAGAAGCCCGGGAGCGGTGCTTAGCTCCGGAGAGCATCGTACCTTCGTCTTTAGCGTCTTTTGTGGTCTACATCCTAGCAGAAAGCTTTTCCACTCAGTTTGGCAAGGAAAACCTGCGCCAGCGCAGAAAACATATCCCATCATGTTCTGGACGTTGCACGGAGGTCTGCCAAGTGTTTGCATAAAGAAATGAAAAGTTGTCCAAAATAACTTCCTATCGAATGTTCATGTGATTGGAAAAGTCAGGAAAGTGGTAAGGTACTGTTTTCTATCAGTTGGCAAGCTGCGCACACAATCCCAGTGTTGTACAGCTTCCTTCTTCACCTTTGCGATGCTGCCGCTCTCTCCGGCTCCCGGAGCCGAAGAAGCGGCTTCTTCGCGCAAAGACGATTGTACCGCTCACAGTGCTCTCTTAGCGCCGCTTCTGCCGAAAGAAGCCCGGGAGCGGCGCTTAGCTCCGGAGAGCATCGTACCTTCGTCTTTAGCGTCTTTTGTGGTCTACATCCTAGCAGAAAGCTTTTCCACTCTGTCTGGCAAGGAAAACCTGCGCAAGCACAGAAAACATCTCCCATCGTGTTCTGGACGTTGTACGGATGTCTGCCAAGTGTTTGAAAGAAACAAAGAAAAGTTGTCCAAAACAGCTTCCAATCGAATATTCATGTGATTGGAAAAGTCAGGAAAGTGGTAAGGTACTGTTTTCTATCAGTTGGCAAGCTGCGCACACAATCCCAGTGTTGTACAGCTTCCTTCTTCACCTTTCCGATGCTGCCGCTCTCTCCGGCTCCCGGAGCCGAAGAAGCGGCTTCTTCGCGCAAAGACGATTGTACCGCTCACAGTGCTCTCTTAGCGCCGCTTCTGCCGAAAGAAGCCCGGGAGCGGCGCTTAACTCCGGAGAGCCTCGTACCATCTTCTTTAGCGTCTTTTGTGGTCTACATCCTAGCAGAAAGCTTTTCCACTCTGTCTGGCAAGGAAAACCTGCGCCAGCGCAGAAAACATCTCCCATCGTGTTCTGGACGTTGCACGGAGGTCTGCCAAGTGTTTGCATAAAGAAATGAAAAGTTGTCCAAAATAACTTCCTATCGAATGTTCATGTGATTGGAAAGGTCAGGAAAGTGGTAAGGTACTGTTTTCTATCAGTTGGCAAGCTGCGCACACAATCCCAGTGTTGTACAGCTTCCTTCTTCACCTTTCCGATGCTGCCGCTCTCTCCGGCTCCCGGAGCCGAAGAAGCGGCTTCTTCGCGCAAAGACGATTGTACCGCTCACAGTGCTCTCTTAGCGCCGCTTCTGCCGAAAGAAGCCCGGGAGCGGCGCTTAACTCCGGAGAGCATCGTCCCTTCGTCTTTAGCGTCTTTTGTGGTCTACATCCTAGCAGAAAGCTTTTCCACTCTGTCTGGCAAGGAAAACCTGCGCCACCACAGAAAACATCTCCCTTCGTGTTCTGGACGTTGTACGGAGGTCTGCCAAGTGTTTGAAAGAAACAAAGAAAAGTTGTCCAAAACAGCTTCCAATCGAAGATTCATGTGATTGGAAACGTCAGGAAAGTGTAAGGTACTGTTTTCTATCAGTTGGCAAGCTGCGCACACAAGCCCAGTGTTGTACAGCTTCCTTCTTCACCTTTCCGATGCTGCCGCTCTCTCCGGCTCCCGGAGCCGAAGAAGCGGCTTCTTCGCGCAAAGACGATTGTACCGCTCACAGTGCTCTCTTAGCGCCGCTTCTGCCGAAAGAAGCCCGGGAGCGGTGCTTAGCTCCGGAGAGCCTCGTACCTTCGTCTTTAGCGTCTTTTGTGGTCTACATCCTAGCAGAAAGCTTTTCCACTCAGTCTGGCAAGGAAAACCTGCGCCAGCGCAGAAAACATCTCCCATCGTGTTCTGGACGTTGCACGGAGGTCTGCCAAGTGTTTGCATAAAGAAATGAAAAGTTGTCCAAAATAACTTCCTATCGAATGTTCATGTGATTGGAAAAGTCAGGAAAGTGGTAAGGTACTGTTTTCTATCAGTTGGCAAGCTGCGCACACAATCCCAGTGTTGTACAGCTTCCTTCTTCACCTTTCCGATGCTGCCGCTCTCTCCGGCTCCCGGAGCCGAAGAAGCGGCTTCTTCGCGCAAAGGCGATTGTACCGCTCACAGTGCTCTCTTAGCGCCGCTTCTGCCGAAAGAAGCCCGGGAGCGGTGCTTAGCTCCGGAGAGCCTCGTACCTTCGTCTTTAGCGTCTTTTGTGGTCTACAGCCTAGCAGAAAGCTTTTCCACTCTGTCTGGCAAGGAAAACCTGCGCCAGCGCAGAAAACATCTCCCATCGTGTTCTGGACGTTGCACGGAGGTCTGCCAAGTGTTTGCATAAAGAAATGAAAAGTTGTCCAAAATAACTTCCAATCGAATATTCCTGTGATTGGAAAAGTCAGGAAAGTGGTAAGGTACTGTTTCCTATCAGTTGGCAAGCTGCGCACACAAGCCCAGTGTTGTACAGCTTCCTTCTTCACCTTTCCGATGCTGCCGCTCTCTCCGGCTCCCGGAGCCAAAGAAGCGGCTTCTTCGCGCAAAGACGATTGTACCGCTCACAGTGCTCTCTTAGCGCCGCTTCTGCCGAAAGAAGCCCGGGAGCGGCGCTTAGCTCCGGAGAGCATCGTACCTTCGTCTTTAGCGTCTTTTGTGGTCTACATCCTAGCAGAAAGCTTTTCCACTCTGTCTGGCAAGGAAAACATGCGCCAGCACAGAAAACATCTCCCATCGTGTTCTGGACGTTGCACGGAGGTCTGCCAAGTGTTTGACAAGAAGAGAGGAAAAGTTGTCCAAAACAGCTTCCAATCGAATATTCATGTGATTGGAAACGTCAGGAAAGTGGTAAGGTACTGTTTTCTATCAGTTGGCAAGCTGGCGCACACAATCCCAGTGTTGTACAGCTTCCTTCTTCACCTTTCCGATGCTGCCGCTCTCTCCGGCTCCCGGAGCCGAAGAAGCGGCTTCTTCGCGCAAAGACGATTGTACCGCTCACAGTGCTCTCTTAAAGCCGCTTCTGCCGAATGAAGCCCGGGAGCGGCGCTTAACTCCGGAGAGCCTCGTACCATCTTCTTTAGCGTCTTTTGTGGTCTACATCCTAGCAGAAAGCTTTTCCACTCAGTCTGGCAAGGAAAACCTGCGCCAGCACAGAAAACATCTCCCATCGTGTTCTGGACGTTGCACGGAGGTCTGCCAAGTGTTTGAAAGAAACAAAGAAAAGTTGTCCAAAACAGCTTCCAATCGAATGTTCATGTGATTGGAAAAGTCAGGAAAGTGGTAAGGTACTGTTTTCTATCAGTTGGCAAGCTGCGCACACAAGCCCAGTGTTGTACAGCTTCCTTCTTCACCTTTCCGATGCTGCCGCTCTCTCCGGCTCCCGGAGCCGAAGAAGCGGCTTCTTCGCGCAAAGACGATTGTACCGCTCACAGTGCTCTCTTAGCGCCGCTTCTGCCGAAAGAAGCCCGGGAGCGGCGCTTAACTCCGGAGAGCATCGTCCCTTCGTCTTTAGCGTCTTTTGTGGTCTACATCCTAGCAGAAAGCTTTTCCACTCTGTCTGGCAAGGAAAACCTGCGCCAGCGCAGAAAACATCTCCCATCGTGTTCTGGACGTTGCACGGAGGTCTGCCAAGTGTTTGCATAAAGAAATGAAAAGTTGTCCAAAACAGCTTCCAATCGAATATTCCTGTGATTGGAAAAGTCAGGAAAGTGGTAAGGTACTGTTTTCTATCAGTTGGCAAGCTGCGCACACAAGCCCAGTGTTGTACAGCTTCCTTCTTCACCTTTCCGATGCTGCCGCTCTCTCCGGCTCCCGGAGCCGAAGAAGCGGCTTCTTCGCGCAAAGACGATTGTACCGCTCACAGTGCTCTCTTAGCGCGGCTTCTGCCGAAAGAAGCCCGGGAGCGGCGCTTAGATCCGGAGAGCCTCGTACCTTCGTCTTTAGCGTCTTTTGTGGTCTACATCCTAGCAGAAAGCTTTTCCACTCTGTCTGGCAAGGAAAACATGCGCCAGCACAGAAAACATCTCCCATCGTGTTCTGGACGTTGTACGGAGGTCTGCCAAGTGTTTGACAAGAAGAGAGGAAAAGTTGTCCAAAACAGCTTCCAATCGAATATTCATGTGATTGGAAACGTCAGGAAAGTGGTAAGGTACTGTTTTCTATCAGTTGGCAAGCTGGCGCACACAATCCCACTGTTGTACAGCTTCCTTCTTCACCTTTCCGATGCTGCCGCTCTCTCCGGCTCCCGGAGCCGAAGAAGCGGCTTCTTCGCGCAAAGACGATTGTACCGCTCACAGTGCTCTCTTAGCGCGGCTTCTGCCGAAAGAAGCCCGGGAGCGGCGCTTAGCTCCGGAGAGCATCGTACCTTCGTCTTTAGCGTCTTTTGTGGTCTACATCCTAGCAGAAAGCTTTTCCACTCTGTCTGGCAAGGAAAACATGCGCCAGCGCAGAAAACATCTCCCATCGTGTTCTGGACGTTGTACGGAGGTCTGCCAAGTGTTTGACAAGAAGAGAAGAAAAGTTGTCCAAAACAGCTTCCAATCGAATATTCATGTGATTGGAAAAGTCAGGAGAGTGGTAAGGTACTGTTTTCTATCAGTTGGCAAGCTGCGCACACAATCCCAGTGTTGTACAGCTTCCTTCTTCACCTTTCCGATGCTGCCGCTCTCTCCGGCTCCCGGAGCCGAAGAAGCGGCTTCTTCGCGCAAAGACGATTGTACCGCTCACAGTGCTCTCTTAGCGCGGCTTCTGCCGAAAGAAGCCCGGGAGCGGTGCTTAGCTCCGGAGAGCATCGTCCCTTCGTCTTTAGCGTCTTTTGTGGTCTACATCCTAGCAGAAAGCTTTTCCACTCTGTCTGGCAAGGAAAACCTGCGCAAGCACAGAAAACATCTCCCATCGTGTTCTGGACGTTGTACGGAGGTCTGCCAAGTGTTTGCATAAAGAAATGAAAAGTTGTCCAAAATAACTTCCTATCGAATGTTGATGTGATTGGAAAAGTCAGGAAAGTGGTAAGGTACTGTTTTCTATCAGTTGGCAAGCTGCGCACACAATCCCAGTGTTGTACAGCTTCCTTCTTCACCTTTGCGATGCTGCCGCTCTCTCCGGCTCCTGGAGCCGAAGAAGCGGCTTCTTCGCGCAAAGACGATTGTACCGCTCACAGTGCTCTCTTAGCGCCGCTTCTGCCGAAAGAAGCCCGGGAGCGGCGCTTAGCTCCGGAGAGCATCGTACCTTCGTCTTTAGCGTCTTTTGTGGTCTACATCCTAGCAGAAAGCTTTTCCACTCTGTCTGGCAAGGAAAACCTGCGCAAGCACAGAAAACATCTCCCATCGTGTTCTGGACGTTGCACGGATGTCTGCCAAGTGTTTGAAAGAAACAAAGAAAAGTTGTCCAAAACAGCTTCCAATCGAATATTCATGTGATTGGAAAAGTCAGGAAAGTGGTAAGGTACTGTTTTCTATCAGGTGGCAAGCTGCGCACACAATCCCAGTGTTGTACAGCTTCCTTCTTCACCTTTCCGATGCTGCCGCTCTCTCCGGCTCCCGGAGCCGAAGAAGCGGCTTCTTCGCGCAAAGGCGATTGTACCGCTCACAGTGCTCTCTTAGCGCCGCTTCTGCCGAAAGAAGCCCGGGAGCGGTGCTTAGCTCCGGAGAGCCTCGTACCTTCGTCTTTAGCGTCTTTTGTGGTCTACATCCTAGCAGAAAGCTTTTCCACTCTGTCTGGCAAGGATAACCTGCGCCAGCGCAGAAAACATCTCCCATCGTGTTCTGGACGTTGCACGGAGGTCTGCCAAGTGTTTGCATAAAGAAATGAAAAGTTGTCCAAAATAACTTCCTATCGAATGTTCATGTGATTGGAAAGGTCAGGAAAGAGTAAGGTACTGTTTTCTATCAGTTGGCAAGCTGCGCACACAATCCCAGTGTTGTACAGCTTCCTTCTTCACCTTTCCGATGCTGCCGCTCTCTCCGGCTCCCGGAGCCGAAGAAGCGGCTTCTTCGCGCAAAGACGATTGTACCGCTCACAGTGCTCTCTTAGCGCCGCTTCTGCCGAAAGAAGCCCGGGAGCGGCGCTTAGCTCCGGAGAGCATCGTCCCTTCGTCTTTAGCGTCTTTTCTGGTCTACATCCTAGCAGAAAGCTTTTCCACTCTGTCTGGCAAGGAAAACCTGCGCCAGCACAGAAAACATCTCCCTTCGTGTTCTGGACGTTGTACGGAGGTCTGCCAAGTGTTTGAAAGAAACAAAGAAAAGTTGTCCAAAACAGCTTCCAATCGAATATTCTGTGATTGGAAACGTCAGGAAAGTGTAAGGTACTGTTTTCTATCAGTTGGCAAGCTGCGCACACAATCCCAGTGTTGTACAGCTTCCTTCTTCACCTTTCCGATGCTGCCGCTCTCTCCGGCTCCCGGAGCCGAAGAAGCGGCTTCTTCGCGCAAAGACGATTGTACCGCTCACAGTGCTCTCTTAGCGCCGCTTCTGCCGAAAGAAGCCCGGGAGCGGTGCTTAGCTCCGGAGAGCATCGTACCTTCGTCTTTAGCGTCTTTTGTGGTCTACATCCTAGCAGAAAGCTTTTCCACTCAGTCTGGCAAGGAAAACATGCGCCAGCGCAGAAAATATCTCCCATCGTGTTCTGGACGTTGCACGGAGGTCTGCCAAGTGTTTGCATAAAGAAATGAAAAGTTGTCCAAAACAGCTTCCAATCGAATATTCCTGTGATTGGAAAAGTCAGGAAAGTGGTAAGGTACTGTTTTCTATCAGTTGGCAAGCTGCGCACACAAGCCCAGTGTTGTACAGCTTCCTTCTTCACCTTTGCGATGCTGCCGCTCTCTCCGGCTCCCGGAGCCGAAGAAGCGGCTTCTTCGCGCAAAGACGATTGTACCGCTCACAGTGCTCTCTTAGCGCGGCTTCTGCCGAAAGAAGCCCGGGAGCGGCGCTTAGCTCCGGAGAGCCTCGTACCATCTTCTTTAGCGTCTTTTGTGGTCTACATCCTAGCAGAAAGCTTTTCCACTCAGTCTGGCAAGGAAAACCTGCGCCAGCACAGAAAACATCTCCCATCGTGTTCTGGACGTTGCACGGAGGTCTGCCAAGTGTTTGAAAGAAACAAAGAAAAGTTGTCCAAAACAGCTTCCAATCGAATGTTCATGTGATTGGAAAAGTCAGGAAAGTGGTAAGGTACTGTTTTCTATCAGTTGGCAAGCTGCGCACACAATCCCAGTGTTGTACAGCTTCCTTCTTCACCTTTCCGATGCTGCCGCTCTCTCCGGATCCCGGAGCCGAAGAAGCGGCTTCTTCGCGCAAAGACGATTGTACCGCTCACAGTGCTCTCTTAGCGCCGCTTCTGCCGAAAGAAGCCCGGGAGCGGCGCTTAACTCCGGAGAGCCTCGTACCATCTTCTTTAGCGTCTTTTGTGGTCTACATCCTAGCAGAAAGCTTTTCCACTCTGTCTGGCAAGGAAAACCTGCGCCAGCGCAGAAAACATCTCCCATCGTGTTCTGGACGTTGCACGGAGGTCTGCCAAGTGTTTGCATAAAGAAATGAAAAGTTGTCCAAAATAACTTCCTATCGAATGTTCATGTGATTGGAAAGGTCAGGAAAGTGGTAAGGTACTGTTTTCTATCAGTTGGCAAGCTGCGCACACAATCCCAGTGTTGCACAGCTTCCTTCTTCACCTTTCCGATGCTGCCGCTCTCTCCGGCTCCCGGAGCCGAAGAAGCGGCTTCTTCGCGCAAAGACGATTGTACCGCTCACAGTGCTCTCTTAGCGCCGCTTCTGCCGAAAGAAGCCCGGGAGCGGCGCTTAACTCCGGAGAGCATCGTCCCTTCGTCTTTAGCGTCTTTTGTGGTCTACATCCTAGCAGAAAGCTTTTCCACTCTGTCTGGCAAGGAAAACCTGCGCCAGCACAGAAAACATCTCCCTTCGTGTTCTGGACGTTGTACGGAGGTCTGCGAAGTGTTTGAAAGAAACAAAGAAAAGTTGTCCAAAACAGCTTCCAATCGAAGATTCATGTGATTGGAAACGTCAGGAAAGTGTAAGGTACTGTTTTCTATCAGTTGGCAAGCTGCGCACACAAGCCCAGTGTTGTACAGCTTCCTTCTTCACCTTTCCGATGCTGCCGCTCTCTCCGGCTCCCGGAGCCGAAGAAGCGGCTTCTTCGCGCAAAGACGATTGTACCGCTCACAGTGCTCTCTTAGCGCCGCTTCTGCCGAAAGAAGCCCGGGAGCGGTGCTTAGCTCCGGAGAGCCTCGTACCTTCGTCTTTAGCGTCTTTTGTGGTCTACATCCTAGCAGAAAGCTTTTCCACTCAGTCTGGCAAGGAAAACCTGCGCCAGCGCAGAAAACATCTCCCATCGTGTTCTGGACGTTGCACGGAGGTCTGCCAAGTGTTTGCATAAAGAAATGAAAAGTTGTCCAAAATAACTTCCTATCGAATGTTCATGTGATTGGAAAAGTCAGGAAAGTGGTAAGGTACTGTTTTCTATCAGTTGGCAAGCTGCGCACACAATCCCAGTGTTGTACAGCTTCCTTCTTCACCTTTCCGATGCTGCCGCTCTCTCCGGCTCCCGGAGCCGAAGAAGCGGCTTCTTCGCGCAAAGACGATTGTACCGGTCACAGTGCTCTCTTAGCGCCGCTTCTGCCGAAAGAAGCCCGGGAGCGGTGCTTAGCTCCGGAGAGCCTCGTACCTTCGTCTTTAGCGTCTTTTGTGGTCTACATCCTAGCAGAAAGCTTTTCCACTCTGTCTGGCAAGGAAAACATGCGGAACACAGAAAACATCTCCCATCGTGTTCTGGACGTTGCACGGAGGTCTGCCAAGTGTTTGCATAAAGAAATGAAAAGTTGTCCAAAATAACTTCCTATCGAATGTTCATGTGATTGGAAAAGTCAGGAAAGTGGTAAGGTACTGTTTTCTATCAGTTGGCAAGCTGCGCACACAAGCCCAGTGTTGTACAGCTTCCTTCTTCACCTTTCCGATGCTGCCGCTCTCTCCGGCTCCCGGAGCCGAAGAAGCGGCTTCTTCGCGCAAAGACGATTGTACCGCTCACAGTGCTCTCTTAGCGCGGCTTCTGCCGAAAGAAGCCCGGGAGCGGTGCTTAGCTCCGGAGAGCATCGTACCTTCGTCTTTAGCGTCTTTTGTGGTCTACATCCTAGCAGAAAGCTTTTCCACTCAGTTTGGCAAGGAAAACCTGCGCCAGCGCAGAAAACATATCCCATCATGTTCTGGACGTTGCACGGAGGTCTGCCAAGTGTTTGCATAAAGAAATGAAAAGTTGTCCAAAATAACTTCCTATCGAATGTTCATGTGATTGGAAAAGTCAGGAAAGTGGTAAGGTACTGTTTTCTATCAGTTGGCAAGCTGCGCACACAATCCCAGTGTTGTACAGCTTCCTTCTTCACCTTTGCGATGCTGCCGCTCTCTCCGGCTCCCGGAGCCGAAGAAGCGGCTTCTTCGCGCAAAGACGATTGTACCGCTCACAGTGCTCTCTTAGCGCCGCTTCTGCCGAAAGAAGCCCGGGAGCGGCGCTTAGCTCCGGAGAGCATCGTACCTTCGTCTTTAGCGTCTTTTGTGGTCTACATCCTAGCAGAAAGCTTTTCCACTCTGTCTGGCAAGGAAAACCTGCGCAAGCACAGAAAACATCTCCCATCGTGTTCTGGACGTTGCACGGATGTCTGCCAAGTGTTTGAAAGAAACAAAGAAAAGTTGTCCAAAACAGCTTCCAATCGAATATTCATGTGATTGGAAAAGTCAGGAAAGTGGTAAGGTACTGTTTTCTATCAGTTGGCAAGCTGCGCACACAATCCCAGTGTTGTACAGCTTCCTTCTTCACCTTTCCGATGCTGCCGCTCTCTCCGGCTCCCGGAGCCGAAGAAGCGGCTTCTTCGCGCAAAGGCGATTGTACCGCTCACAGTGCTCTCTTAGCGCCGCTTCTGCCGAAAGAAGCCCGGGAGCGGTGCTTAGCTCCGGAGAGCCTCGTACCTTCGTCTTTAGCGTCTTTTGTGGTCTACATCCTAGCAGAAAGCTTTTCCACTCTGTCTGGCAAGGAAAACCTGCGCCAGCGCAGAAAACATCTCCCATCGTGTTCTGGACGTTGCACGGAGGTCTGCCAAGTGTTTGCATAAAGAAATGAAAAGTTGTCCAAAATAACTTCCTATCGAATTTTCATGTGATTGGAAAAGTCAGGAAAGTGGTAAGGTACTGTTTTCTATCAGTTGGCAAGCTGCGCACACAATCCCAGTGTTGTACAGCTTCCTTCTTCACCTTTCCGATGCTGCCGCTCTCTCCGGCTCCCGGAGCCGAAGAAGCGGCTTCTTCGCGCAAAGACGATTGTACCGCTCACAGTGCTCTCTTAGCGCCGCTTCTGCCGAAAGAAGCCCGGGAGCGGCGCTTAGCTCCGGAGAGCATCGTACCTTCGTCTTTAGCGTCTTTTCTGGTCTACATCCTAGCAGAAAGCTTTTCCACTCTGTCTGGCAAGGATAACCTGCGCCAGCACAGAAAACATCTCCCATCGTTTTCTGGACGTTGTACGGAGGTCTGCCAAGTGTTTGACAAGAAGAGAGGAAAAGTTGTCCCAAACAGCTTCCAATCGAATATTCATGTGATTGGAAAAGTCAGGAAAGTGGTAAGGTACTGTTTTCTATCAGTTGGCAAGCTGCGCACACAAGCCCAGTGTTGTACAGCTTCCTTCTTCACCTTTCCGATGCTGCCGCTCTCTCCGGCTCCCGGAGCCGAAGAAGCGGCTTCTTCGCGCAAAGACGATTGTACCGCTCACAGTGCTCTCTTAGCGCCGCTTCTGCCGAAAGAAGCCCGGGAGCGGCGCTTAGCTCCGGAGAGCATCGTACCTTCGTCTTTAGCGTCTTTTGTGGTCTACATCCTAGCAGAAAGCTTTTCCACTCTGTCTGGCAAGGATAACCTGCGCCAGCACAGAAAACATCTCCCATCGTGTTCTGGACGTTGTACGGAGGTCTGCCAAGTGTTTGCATAAAGAAATGAAAAGTTGTCCAAAATAACTTCCTATCGAATGTTCATGTGATTGGAAAAGTCAGGAAAGTGGTAAGGTACTGTTTTCTATCAGTTGGCAAGCTGGCGCACACAATCCCAGTGTTGTACAGCTTCCTTCTTCACCTTTGCGATGCTGCCGCTCTCTCCGGCTCCCGGAGCCGAAGAAGCGGCTTCTTCGCGCAAAGACGATTGTACCGCTCACAGTGCTCTCTTAACGCCGCTTCTGCCGAATGAAGCCCGGGAGCGGCGCTTAATCCGGAGAGCCTCGTACCATCTTCTTTAGCGTCTTTTGTGGTCTACATCCTAGCAGAAAGCTTTTCCACTCAGTCTGGCAAGAAAAACCTGCGCCAGCACAGAAAACATCTCCCATCGTGTTCTGGACGTTGCACGGAGGTCTGCCAAGTTTTTGAAAGAAACAAAGAAAAGTTGTCCAAAACAGCTTCCAATTGAATGTTCATGTGATTGGAAAAGTCAGGAAAGTGGTAAGGTACTGTTTTCTATCAGTTGGCAAGCTGCGCACACAATCCCAGTGTTGTACAGCTTCCTTCTTCACCTTTCCGATGCTGCCACTCTCTCCGGCTCCCGGAGCCGAAGAAGCGGCTTCTTCGCGCAAAGACGATTGTACCGCTCACAGTGCTCTCTTAGCGCCGCTTCTGCCGAATGAAGCCCGGGAGCGGCGCTTAACTCCGGAGAGCCTCGTACCATCTTCTTTAGCGTCTTTTGTGGTCTACATCCTAGCAGAAAGCTTTTCCACTCTGTCTGGCAAGGAAAACCTGCGCCAGCGCAGAAAACATCTCCCATCGTGTTCTGGACGTTGCACGGAGGTCTGCCAAGTGTTTGCATAAAGAAATGAAAAGTTGTCCAAAATAACTTCCTATCGAATGTTCATGTGATTGGAAAGGTCAGGAAAGTGTAAGGTACTGTTTTCTATCAGTTGGCAAGCTGCGCACACAAGCCCAGTGTTGTACAGCTTCCTTCTTCACCTTTCCGATGCTGCCGCTCTCTCCGGCTCCCGGAGCCGAAGAAGCGGCTTCTTCGCGCAAAGACGATTGTACCGCTCACAGTGCTCTCTTAGCGCCGCTTCTGCCGAAAGAAGCCCGGGAGCGGTGCTTAGCTCCGGAGAGGCTCGTACCTTCGTCTTTAGCGTCTTTTGTGGTCTACATCCTAGCAGAAAGCTTTTCCACTCTGTCTGGCAAGGAAAACATGCGGAACACAGAAAACATCTCCCATTGTGTTCTGGACGTTGCACAGAGGTCTGCCAAGTGTTTGCATAAAGAAATGAAAAGTTGTCCAAAATATCTTCCTATCGAATGTTCATGTGATTGGAAAAGTCAGGAAAGTGGTAAGGTACTGTTTTCTATCAGTTGGCAAGCTGCGCACACAAGCCCAGTGTTGTACAGCTTCCTTCTTCACCTTTCCGATGCTGCCGCTCTCTCCGGCTCCCGGAGCCGAAGAAGCGGCTTCTTCGCGCAAAGACGATTGTACCGCTCACAGTGCTCTCTTAGCGCCACTTCTGCCGAAAGAAGCCCGGGAGCGGCGCTTAGCTCCGGAGAGCATCGTACCTTCGTCTTTAGCGTCTTTTGTGGTCTACATCCTAGCAGAAAGCTTTTCCACTCTGTCTGGCAAGGAAAACATGCGCCAGCGCAGAAAACATCTCCCATCGTGTTCTGGACGTTGCACGGAGGTCTGCCAAGTGTTTGACAAGAAGAGAGGAAAAGTTGTCCAAAACAGCTTCCAATCGAATATTCATGTGATTGGAAAAGTCAGGAGAGTGGTAAGGTACTGTTTTCTATCAGTTGGCAAGCTGCGCACACAATCCCAGTGTTGTACAGCTTCCTTCTTCACCTTTGCGATGCTGCCGCTCTCTCCGGCTCCCGGAGCCGAAGAAGCGGCTTCTTCGCGCAAAGACGATTGTACCGCTCACAGTGCTCTCTTACCGCGGCTTCTGCCGAAAGAAGCCCGGGAGCGGTGCTTAGCTCCGGAGAGCATCGTCCCTTCGTCTTTAGCGTCTTTTGTGGTCTACATCCTAGCAGAAAGCTTTTCCACTCTGTCTGGCAAGGAAAACCTGCGCCAGCACAGAAAACATCTCCCATCGTGTTCTGGACGTTGTACGGAGGTCTGCCAAGTGTTTGCATAAAGAAATGAAAAGTTGTCCAAAATAACTTCCTATCGAATGTTCATGTGATTGGAAAAGTCAGGAAAGTGGTAAGGTACTGTTTTCTATCAGTTGGCAAGCTGCGCACACAATCCCAGTGTTGTACAGCTTCCTTCTTCACCTTTCCGATGCTGCCGCTCTCTCCGTCTCCTGGAGCCGAAGAAGCGGCTTCTTCGCGCAAAGACGATTGTACCGCTCACAGTGCTCTCTTAGCGCCGCTTCTGCCGAAAGAAGCCCGGGAGCGGCGCTTAGCTCCGGAGAGCATCGTACCTTCGCCTTTAGCGTCTTTTGTGGTCTACATCCTAGCAGAAAGCTTTTCCACTCTGTCTGGCAAGGAAAACCTGCGCAAGCACAGAAAACATCTCCCATCGTGTTCTGGACGTTGCACGGATGTCTGCCAAGTGTTTGAAAGAAACAAAGAAAAGTTGTCCAAAACAGCTTCCAATCGAATATTCATGTGATTGGAAAAGTCAGGAAAGTGGTAAGGTACTGTTTTCTATCAGTTGGCAAGCTGCGCACACAATCCCAGTGTTGTACAGCTTCCTTCTTCACCTTTCCGATGCTGCCGCTCTCTCCGGCTCCCGGAGCCGAAGAAGCGGCTTCTTCGCGCAAAGGCGATTGTACCGCTCACAGTGCTCTCTTAGCGCCGCTTCTGCCGAAAGAAGCCCGGGAGCGGTGCTTAGCTCCGGAGAGCCTCGTACCTTCGTCTTTAGCGTCTTTTGTGGTCTACATCCTAGCAGAAAGCTTTTCCACTCTGGCAAGGATAACCTGCGCCAGCGCAGAAAACATCTCCCATCGTGTTCTGGACGTTGCACGGAGGTCTGCCAAGTGTTTGCATAAAGAAATGAAAAGTTGTCCAAAATAACTTCCTATCGATTGTTCATGTGATTGGAAAAGTCAGGAAAGTGGTAAGGTACTGTTTTCTATCAGTTGGCAAGCTGCGCACACAATCCCAGTGTTGTACAGCTTCCTTCTTCACCTTTCCGATGCTGCCGCTCTCTCCGGTTCCCGGAGCCGAAGAAGCGGCTTCTTCGCGCAAAGACGATTGTACCGCTCACAGTGCTCTCTTAGCGCGGCTTCTGCCGAAAGAAGCCCGGGAGCGGTGCTTAGCTCCGGAGAGCATCGTACCTTCGTCTTTAGCGTCTTTTGTGGTCTACATCCTAGCAGAAAGCTTTTCCACTCTGTCTGGCAAGGAAAACCTGCGCCAGCGCAGAAAACATCTCCCATCGTGTTCTGGACGTTGCACGGAGGTCTGCCAAGTGTTTGCATAAAGAAATGAAAAGTTGTCCAAAATAACTTCCTATCGAATGTTCATGTGATTGGAAAAGTCAGGAAAGTGGTAAGGTACTGTTTTCTATCAGTTGGCAAGCTGCGCACACAATCCCAGTGTTGTACAGCTTCCTTCTTCACCTTTCCGATGCTGCCGCTCTCTCCGGCTCCCGGAGCCGAAGAAGCGGCTTCTTCGCGCAAAGACGATTGTACCGCTCACAGTGCTCTCTTAGCGCCGCTTCTGCCGAAAGAAGCCCGGGAGCGGCGCTTAGCTCCGGAGAGCATCGTACCTTCGTCTTTAGCGTCTTTTGTGGTCTACATCCTAGCAGAAAGCTTTTCCACTCTGTCTGGCAAGGAAAACCTGCGCCAGCACAGAAAACATCTCCCATCGTGTTCTGGACGTTGCACGGAGGTCTGCCAAGTGTTTGAAAGAAACAAAGAAAAGTTCTCCAAAACAGCTTCCAATCGAATGTTCATGTGATTGGAAAAGTCAGGAAAGTGGTAAGGTACTGTTTTCTATCAGTTGGCAAGCTGCGCACACAATCCCAGTGTTGTACAGCTTCCTTCTTCACCTTTCCGATGCTGCCGATCTCTCCGGCTCCCGGAGCCGAAGAAGCGGCTTCTTCGCGCAAAGACGATTGCAACGCTCACAGTGCTCTCTTAGCGCGGCTTCTGCCGAAAGAAGCCCGGGAGCGGCGCTTAGCTCCGGAGAGCATCGTCCCTTCGTCTTTAGCGTCTTTTGTGGTCTACATCCTAGCAGAAAGCTTTTCCACTCTGTCTGGCAAGGAAAACCTGCGCCAGCACAGAAAACATCTCCCATCGTGTTCTGGACGTTGTACGGAGGTCTGCCAAGTGTTTGCATAAAGAAATGAAAAGTTGTCCAAAACAGCTTCCAATCGAATATTCATGTGATTGGAAAAGTCAGGAAAGTTGTAAGGTACTGTTTTCTATCAGTTGGCAAGCTGCGCACACAATCCCAGTGTTGTACAGCTTCCTTCTTCACCTTTCCGATGCTGCCGCTCTCTCCGGCTCCCGGAGCCGAAGAAGCGGCTTCTTCGCGCAAAGACGATTGTACCGCTCACAGTGCTCTCTTAGCGCCGCTTCTGCCGAAAGAAGCCCGGGAGCGGCGCTTAGCTCCGGAGAGCATCGTACCTTCGTCTTTAGCGTCTTTTGTGGTCTACATCCTAGCAGAAAGCTTTTCCACTCTGTCTGGCAAGGAAAACCTGCGCCAGCGCAGAAAACATCTCCCATCGTGTTCTGGACGTTGCACGGAGGTCTGCCAAGTGTTTGCATAAAGAAATGAAAAGTTGTCCAAAATAACTTCCTATCGAATGTTCATGTGATTGGAAAGGTCAGGAAAGTGTAAGGTACTGTTTTCTATCAGTTGGCAAGCTGCGCACACAATCCCAGTGTTGTACAGCTTCCTTCTTCACCTTTCCGATGCTGCCGCTCTCTCCGGCTCCCGGAGCCGAAGAAGCGGCTTCTTCGCGCAAAGACGATTGTACCGCTCACAGTGCTCTCTTAGCGCCGCTTCTGCCGAAAGAAGCCCGGGAGCGGTGCTTAGCTCCGGAGAGCATCGTCCCTTCGTCTTTAGCGTCTTTTGTGGTCTACATCCTAGCAGAAAGCTTTTCCACTCTGTCTGGCAAGGAAAACCTGCGCCAGCGCAGAAAACATCTGCCTTCGTGTTCTGGACGTTTTACGGAGGTCTGCCAAGTGTTTGAAAGAAACAAAGAAAAGTTGTCCAAAACAGCTTCCAATCGAACATTCTGTGATTGGAAACGTCAGGAAAGTGTAAGGTACTGTTTTCTATCAGTTGGCAAGCTGGCGCACACAATCCCAGTGTTGTACAGCTTCCTTCTTCACCTTTCCGATGCTGCCGCTCTCTCCGGCTCCCGGAGCCAAAGAAGCGGCTTCTTCGCGCAAAGACGATTGTACCGCTCACAGTGCTCTCTTAGCGCCGCTTCTGCCGAAATAAGCCCGGGAGCGGCGCTTAGCTCCGGAGAGCCTCGTACCTTCGTCTTTAGCGTCTTTTGTGGTCTACATCCTAGCAGAAAGCTTTTCCACTCAGTCTGGCAAGGAAAACCTGCGCCAGCGCAGAAAACATCTCCCATCGTGTTCTGGACGTTGCACGGAGGTCTGCCAAGTGTTTGCATAAAGAAATGAAAAGTTGTCCAAAATAACTTCCTATCGAATGTTCATGTGATTGGAAAAGTCAGGAAAGTGGTAAGGTACTGTTTTCTATCAGTTGGCAAGCTGCGCACACAATCCCAGTGTTGTACAGCTTCCTTCTTCACCTTTCCGATGCTGCCGCTCTCTCCGGCTCCCGGAGCCGAAGAAGCGGCTTCTTCGCGCAAAGACGATTGTACCGCTCACAGTGCTCTCTTAGCGCGGCTTCTGCCGAAAGAAGCCCGGGAGCGGTGCTTAGCTCCGGAGAGCCTCGTACCTTCGTCTTTAGCGTCTTTTGTGGTCTACATCCTAGCAGAAAGCTTTTCCACTCTGTCTGGCAAGGAAAACATGCGGAACACAGAAAACATCTCCCATCGTGTTCTGGACGTTGCACGGAGGTCTGCCAAGTGTTTGCATAAAGAAATGAAAAGTTGTCCAAAATAACTTCCTATCGAATGTTCATGTGATTGGAAAGGTCAGGAAAGTGTAAGGTACTGTTTTCTATCAGTTGGCAAGCTGCGCACACAATCCCAGTGTTGTACAGCTTCCTTCTTCACCTTTCCGATGCTGCCGCTCTCTCCGGCTCCCGGAGCTGAAGAAGCGGCTTCTTCGCGCAAAGACGATTGTACCGCTCACAGTGCTCTCTTAGCGCCGCTTCTGCCGAAAGAAGCCCGGGAGCGGCGCTTAGCTCCGGAGAGCATCGTCCCTTCGTCTTTAGCGTCTTTTGTGGTCTACATCCTAGCAGAAAGCTTTTCCACTCTGTCTGGCAAGGAAAACCTGCGCCAGCACAGAAAACATCTCCCTTCGTGTTCTGGACGTTGTACGGAGGTCTGCCAAGTGTTTGAAAGAAACAAAGAAAAGTTGTCCAAAACAGCTTCCAATCGAATATTCTGTGATTGGAAACGTCAGGAAAGTGTAAGGTACTGTTTTCTATCAGTTGGCAAGCTGCGCACACAATCCCAGTGTTGTACAGCTTCCTTCTTCACCTTTCCGATGCTGCCGCTCTCTCCGGCTCCCGGAGCCGAAGAAGCGGCTTCTTCGCGCAAAGACGATTGTACCGGTCACAGTGCTCTCTTAGCGCCGCTTCTGCCGAAAGAAGCCCGGGAGCGGTGCTTAGCTCCGGAGAGCCTCGTACCTTCGTCTTTAGCGTCTTTTGTGGTCTACATCCTAGCAGAAAGCTTTTCCACTCTGTCTGGCAAGGAAAACATGCGGAACACAGAAAACATCTCCCATCGTGTTCTGGACGTTGCACGGAGGTCTGCCAAGTGTTTGCATAAAGAAATGAAAAGTTGTCCAAAATAACTTCCTATCGAATGTTCATGTGATTGGAAAAGTCAGGAAAGTGGTAAGGTACTGTTTTCTATCAGTTGGCAAGCTGCGCACACAAGCCCAGTGTTGTACAGCTTCCTTCTTCACCTTTCCGATGCTGCCGCTCTCTCCGGCTCCCGGAGCCGAAGAAGCGGCTTCTTCGCGCAAAGACGATTGTACCGCTCACAGTGCTCTCTTAGCGCGGCTTCTGCCGAAAGAAGCCCGGGAGCGGTGCTTAGCTCCGGAGAGCATCGTACCTTCGTCTTTAGCGTCTTTTGTGGTCTACATCCTAGCAGAAAGCTTTTCCACTCAGTTTGGCAAGGAAAACCTGCGCCAGCGCAGAAAACATATCCCATCATGTTCTGGACGTTGCACGGAGGTCTGCCAAGTGTTTGCATAAAGAAATGAAAAGTTGTCCAAAATAACTTCCTATCGAATGTTCATGTGATTGGAAAAGTCAGGAAAGTGGTAAGGTACTGTTTTCTATCAGTTGGCAAGCTGCGCACACAATCCCAGTGTTGTACAGCTTCCTTCTTCACCTTTGCGATGCTGCCGCTCTCTCCGGCTCCCGGAGCCGAAGAAGCGGCTTCTTCGCGCAAAGACGATTGTACCGCTCACAGTGCTCTCTTAGCGCCGCTTCTGCCGAAAGAAGCCCGGGAGCGGCGCTTAGCTCCGGAGAGCATCGTACCTTCGTCTTTAGCGTCTTTTGTGGTCTACATCCTAGCAGAAAGCTTTTCCACTCTGTCTGGCAAGGAAAACCTGCGCAAGCACAGAAAACATCTCCCATCGTGTTCTGGACGTTGCACGGATGTCTGCCAAGTGTTTGAAAGAAACAAAGAAAAGTTGTCCAAAACAGCTTCCAATCGAATATTCATGTGATTGGAAAAGTCAGGAAAGTGGTAAGGTACTGTTTTCTATCAGTTGGCAAGCTGCGCACACAATCCCAGTGTTGTACAGCTTCCTTCTTCACCTTTCCGATGCTGCCGCTCTCTCCGGCTCCCGGAGCCGAAGAAGCGGCTTCTTCGCGCAAAGGCGATTGTACCGCTCACAGTGCTCTCTTAGCGCCGCTTCTGCCGAAAGAAGCCCGGGAGCGGTGCTTAGCTCCGGAGAGCCTCGTACCTTCGTCTTTAGCGTCTTTTGTGGTCTACATCCTAGCAGAAAGCTTTTCCACTCTGTCTGGCAAGGAAAACCTGCGCCAGCGCAGAAAACATCTCCCATCGTGTTCTGGACGTTGCACGGAGGTCTGCCAAGTGTTTGCATAAAGAAATGAAAAGTTGTCCAAAATAACTTCCTATCGAATTTTCATGTGATTGGAAAAGTCAGGAAAGTGGTAAGGTACTGTTTTCTATCAGTTGGCAAGCTGCGCACACAATCCCAGTGTTGTACAGCTTCCTTCTTCACCTTTCCGATGCTGCCGCTCTCTCCGGCTCCCGGAGCCGAAGAAGCGGCTTCTTCGCGCAAAGACGATTGTACCGCTCACAGTGCTCTCTTAGCGCCGCTTCTGCCGAAAGAAGCCCGGGAGCGGCGCTTAGCTCCGGAGAGCATCGTACCTTCGTCTTTAGCGTCTTTTCTGGTCTACATCATAGCAGAAAGCTTTTCCACTCTGTCTGGCAAGGATAACCTGCGCCAGCACAGAAAACATCTCCCATCGTGTTCTGGACGTTGTACGGAGGTCTGCCAAGTGTTTGACAAGAAGAGAGGAAAAGTTGTCCCAAACAGCTTCCAATCGAATATTCATGTGATTGGAAAAGTCAGGAAAGTGGTAAGGTACTGTTTTCTATCAGTTGGCAAGCTGCGCACACAAGCCCAGTGTTGTACAGCTTCCTTCTTCACCTTTCCGATGCTGCCGCTCTCTCCGGCTCCCGGAGCCGAAGAAGCGGCTTCTTCGCGCAAAGACGATTGTACCGCTCACAGTGCTCTCTTAGCGCCGCTTCTGCCGAAAGAAGCCCGGGAGCGGCGCTTAGCTCCGGAGAGCATCGTACCTTCGTCTTTAGCGTCTTTTGTGGTCTACATCCTAGCAGAAAGCTTTTCCACTCTGTCTGGCAAGGATAACCTGCGCCAGCACAGAAAACATCTCCCATCGTGTTCTGGACGTTGTACGGAGGTCTGCCAAGTGTTTGCATAAAGAAATGAAAAGTTGTCCAAAATAACTTCCTATCGAATGTTCATGTGATTGGAAAAGTCAGGAAAGTGGTAAGGTACTGTTTTCTATCAGTTGGCAAGCTGGCGCACACAATCCCAGTGTTGTACAGCTTCCTTCTTCACCTTTGCGATGCTGCCGCTCTCTCCGGCTCCCGGAGCCGAAGAAGCGGCTTCTTCGCGCAAAGACGATTGTACCGCTCACAGTGCTCTCTTAACGCCGCTTCTGCCGAATGAAGCCCGGGAGCGGCGCTTAATCCGGAGAGCCTCGTACCATCTTCTTTAGCGTCTTTTGTGGTCTACATCCTAGCAGAAAGCTTTTCCACTCAGTCTGGCAAGAAAAACCTGCGCCAGCACAGAAAACATCTCCCATCGTGTTCTGGACGTTGCACGGAGGTCTGCCAAGTTTTTGAAAGAAACAAAGAAAAGTTGTCCAAAACAGCTTCCAATTGAATGTTCATGTGATTGGAAAAGTCAGGAAAGTGGTAAGGTACTGTTTTCTATCAGTTGGCAAGCTGCGCACACAATCCCAGTGTTGTACAGCTTCCTTCTTCACCTTTCCGATGCTGCCACTCTCTCCGGCTCCCGGAGCCGAAGAAGCGGCTTCTTCGCGCAAAGACGATTGTACCGCTCACAGTGCTCTCTTAGCGCCGCTTCTGCCGAATGAAGCCCGGGAGCGGCGCTTAACTCCGGAGAGCCTCGTACCATCTTCTTTAGCGTCTTTTGTGGTCTACATCCTAGCAGAAAGCTTTTCCACTCTGTCTGGCAAGGAAAACCTGCGCCAGCGCAGAAAACATCTCCCATCGTGTTCTGGACGTTGCACGGAGGTCTGCCAAGTGTTTGCATAAAGAAATGAAAAGTTGTCCAAAATAACTTCCTATCGAATGTTCATGTGATTGGAAAGGTCAGGAAAGTGTAAGGTACTGTTTTCTATCAGTTGGCAAGCTGCGCACACAAGCCCAGTGTTGTACAGCTTCCTTCTTCACCTTTCCGATGCTGCCGCTCTCTCCGGCTCCCGGAGCCGAAGAAGCGGCTTCTTCGCGCAAAGACGATTGTACCGCTCACAGTGCTCTCTTAGCGCCGCTTCTGCCGAAAGAAGCCCGGGAGCGGTGCTTAGCTCCGGAGAGGCTCGTACCTTCGTCTTTAGCGTCTTTTGTGGTCTACATCCTAGCAGAAAGCTTTTCCACTCTGTCTGGCAAGGAAAACATGCGGAACACAGAAAACATCTCCCATTGTGTTCTGGACGTTGCACAGAGGTCTGCCAAGTGTTTGCATAAAGAAATGAAAAGTTGTCCAAAATATCTTCCTATCGAATGTTCATGTGATTGGAAAAGTCAGGAAAGTGGTAAGGTACTGTTTTCTATCAGTTGGCAAGCTGCGCACACAAGCCCAGTGTTGTACAGCTTCCTTCTTCACCTTTCCGATGCTGCCGCTCTCTCCGGCTCCCGGAGCCGAAGAAGCGGCTTCTTCGCGCAAAGACGATTGTACCGCTCACAGTGCTCTCTTAGCGCCACTTCTGCCGAAAGAAGCCCGGGAGCGGCGCTTAGCTCCGGAGAGCATCGTACCTTCGTCTTTAGCGTCTTTTGTGGTCTACATCCTAGCAGAAAGCTTTTCCACTCTGTCTGGCAAGGAAAACATGCGCCAGCGCAGAAAACATCTCCCATCGTGTTCTGGACGTTGCACGGAGGTCTGCCAAGTGTTTGACAAGAAGAGAGGAAAAGTTGTCCAAAACAGCTTCCAATCGAATATTCATGTGATTGGAAAAGTCAGGAGAGTGGTAAGGTACTGTTTTCTATCAGTTGGCAAGCTGCGCACACAATCCCAGTGTTGTACAGCTTCCTTCTTCACCTTTGCGATGCTGCCGCTCTCTCCGGCTCCCGGAGCCGAAGAAGCGGCTTCTTCGCGGAAAGACGATTGTACCGCTCACAGTGCTCTCTTACCGCGGCTTCTGCCGAAAGAAGCCCGGGAGCGGTGCTTAGCTCCGGAGAGCATCGTCCCTTCGTCTTTAGCGTCTTTTGTGGTCTACATCCTAGCAGAAAGCTTTTCCACTCTGTCTGGCAAGGAAAACCTGCGCCAGCACAGAAAACATCTCCCATCGTGTTCTGGACGTTGTACGGAGGTCTGCCAAGTGTTTGCATAAAGAAATGAAAAGTTGTCCAAAATAACTTCCTATCGAATGTTCATGTGATTGGAAAAGTCAGGAAAGTGGTAAGGTACTGTTTTCTATCAGTTGGCAAGCTGCGCACACAATCCCAGTGTTGTACAGCTTCCTTCTTCACCTTTCCGATGCTGCCGCTCTCTCCGTCTCCTGGAGCCGAAGAAGCGGCTTCTTCGCGCAAAGACGATTGTACCGCTCACAGTGCTCTCTTAGCGCCGCTTCTGCCGAAAGAAGCCCGGGAGCGGTGCTTAGCTCCGGAGAGGCTCGTACCTTCGTCTTTAGCGTCTTTTGTGGTCTACATCCTAGCAGAAAGCTTTTCCACTCTGTCTGGCAAGGAAAACATGCGGAACACAGAAAACATCTCCCATTGTGTTCTGGACGTTGCACAGAGGTCTGCCAAGTGTTTGCATAAAGAAATGAAAAGTTGTCCAAAATATCTTCCTATCGAATGTTCATGTGATTGGAAAAGTCAGGAAAGTGGTAAGGTACTGTTTTCTATCAGTTGGCAAGCTGCGCACACAAGCCCAGTGTTGTACAGCTTCCTTCTTCACCTTTCCGATGCTGCCGCTCTCTCCGGCTCCCGGAGCCGAAGAAGCGGCTTCTTCGCGCAAAGACGATTGTACCGCTCACAGTGCTCTCTTAGCGCCACTTCTGCCGAAAGAAGCCCGGGAGCGGCGCTTAGCTCCGGAGAGCATCGTACCTTCGTCTTTAGCGTCTTTTGTGGTCTACATCCTAGCAGAAAGCTTTTCCACTCTGTCTGGCAAGGAAAACATGCGCCAGCGCAGAAAACATCTCCCATCGTGTTCTGGACGTTGCACGGAGGTCTGCCAAGTGTTTGACAAGAAGAGAGGAAAAGTTGTCCAAAACAGCTTCCAATCGAATATTCATGTGATTGGAAAAGTCAGGAGAGTGGTAAGGTACTGTTTTCTATCAGTTGGCAAGCTGCGCACACAATCCCAGTGTTGTACAGCTTCCTTCTTCACCTTTGCGATGCTGCCGCTCTCTCCGGCTCCCGGAGCCGAAGAAGCGGCTTCTTCGCGCAAAGACGATTGTACCGCTCACAGTGCTCTCTTACCGCGGCTTCTGCCGAAAGAAGCCTGGGAGCGGTGCTTAGCTCCGGAGAGCATCGTCCCTTCGTCTTTAGCGTCTTTTGTGGTCTACATCCTAGCAGAAAGCTTTTCCACTCTGTCTGGCAAGGAAAACCTGCGCCAGCACAGAAAACATCTCCCATCGTGTTCTGGACGTTGTACGGAGGTCTGCCAAGTGTTTGCATAAAGAAATGAAAAGTTGTCCAAAATAACTTCCTATCGAATGTTCATGTGATTGGAAAAGTCAGGAAAGTGGTAAGGTACTGTTTTCTATCAGTTGGCAAGCTGCGCACACAATCCCAGTGTTGTACAGCTTCCTTCTTCACCTTTCCGATGCTGCCGCTCTCTCCGTCTCCTGGAGCCGAAGAAGCGGCTTCTTCGCGCAAAGACGATTGTACCGCTCACAGTGCTCTCTTAGCGCCGCTTCTGCCGAAAGAAGCCCGGGAGCGGCGCTTAGCTCCGGAGAGCATCGTACCTTCGCCTTTAGCGTCTTTTGTGGTCTACATCCTAGCAGAAAGCTTTTCCACTCTGTCTGGCAAGGAAAACCTGCGCAAGCACAGAAAACATCTCCCATCGTGTTCTGGACGTTGCACGGATGTCTGCCAAGTGTTTGAAAGAAACAAAGAAAAGTTGTCCAAAACAGCTTCCAATCGAATATTCATGTGATTGGAAAAGTCAGGAAAGTGGTAAGGTACTGTTTTCTATCAGTTGGCAAGCTGCGCACACAATCCCAGTGTTGTACAGCTTCCTTCTTCACCTTTCCGATGCTGCCGCTCTCTCCGGCTCCCGGAGCCGAAGAAGCGGCTTCTTCGCGCAAAGGCGATTGTACCGCTCACAGTGCTCTCTTAGCGCCGCTTCTGCCGAAAGAAGCCCGGGAGCGGTGCTTAGCTCCGGAGAGCCTCGTACCTTCGTCTTTAGCGTCTTTTGTGGTCTACATCCTAGCAGAAAGCTTTTCCACTCTGGCAAGGATAACCTGCGCCAGCGCAGAAAACATCTCCCATCGTGTTCTGGACGTTGCACGGAGGTCTGCCAAGTGTTTGCATAAAGAAATGAAAAGTTGTCCAAAATAACTTCCTATCGATTGTTCATGTGATTGGAAAAGTCAGGAAAGTGGTAAGGTACTGTTTTCTATCAGTTGGCAAGCTGCGCACACAATCCCAGTGTTGTACAGCTTCCTTCTTCACCTTTCCGATGCTGCCGCTCTCTCCGGTTCCCGGAGCCGAAGAAGCGGCTTCTTCGCGCAAAGACGATTGTACCGCTCACAGTGCTCTCTTAGCGCGGCTTCTGCCGAAAGAAGCCCGGGAGCGGTGCTTAGCTCCGGAGAGCATCGTACCTTCGTCTTTAGCGTCTTTTGTGGTCTACATCCTAGCAGAAAGCTTTTCCACTCTGTCTGGCAAGGAAAACCTGCGCCAGCGCAGAAAACATCTCCCATCGTGTTCTGGACGTTGCACGGAGGTCTGCCAAGTGTTTGCATAAAGAAATGAAAAGTTGTCCAAAATAACTTCCTATCGAATGTTCATGTGATTGGAAAAGTCAGGAAAGTGGTAAGGTACTGTTTTCTATCAGTTGGCAAGCTGCGCACACAATCCCAGTGTTGTACAGCTTCCTTCTTCACCTTTCCGATGCTGCCGCTCTCTCCGGCTCCCGGAGCCGAAGAAGCGGCTTCTTCGCGCAAAGACGATTGTACCGCTCACAGTGCTCTCTTAGCGCCGCTTCTGCCGAAAGAAGCCCGGGAGCGGCGCTTAGCTCCGGAGAGCATCGTACCTTCGTCTTTAGCGTCTTTTGTGGTCTACATCCTAGCAGAAAGCTTTTCCACTCAGTCTGGCAAGGAAAACCTGCGCCAGCACAGAAAACATCTCCCATCGTGTTCTGGACGTTGCACGGAGGTCTGCCAAGTGTTTGAAAGAAACAAAGAAAAGTTCTCCAAAACAGCTTCCAATCGAATGTTCATGTGATTGGAAAAGTCAGGAAAGTGGTAAGGTACTGTTTTCTATCAGTTGGCAAGCTGCGCACACAATCCCAGTGTTGTACAGCTTCCTTCTTCACCTTTCCGATGCTGCCGATCTCTCCGGCTCCCGGAGCCGAAGAAGCGGCTTCTTCGCGCAAAGACGATTGCAACGCTCACAGTGCTCTCTTAGCGCGGCTTCTGCCGAAAGAAGCCCGGGAGCGGCGCTTAGCTCCGGAGAGCATCGTCCCTTCGTCTTTAGCGTCTTTTGTGGTCTACATCCTAGCAGAAAGCTTTTCCACTCTGTCTGGCAAGGAAAACCTGCGCCAGCACAGAAAACATCTCCCATCGTGTTCTGGACGTTGTACGGAGGTCTGCCAAGTGTTTGCATAAAGAAATGAAAAGTTGTCCAAAACAGCTTCCAATCGAATATTCATGTGATTGGAAAAGTCAGGAAAGTTGTAAGGTACTGTTTTCTATCAGTTGGCAAGCTGCGCACACAATCCCAGTGTTGTACAGCTTCCTTCTTCACCTTTCCGATGCTGCCGCTCTCTCCGGCTCCCGGAGCCGAAGAAGCGGCTTCTTCGCGCAAAGAGGATTGTACCGCTCACAGTGCTCTCTTAGCGCCGCTTCTGCCGAAAGAAGCCCGGGAGCGGTGCTTAGCTCCGGAGAGCATCGTACCTTCGTCTTTAGCGTCTTTTGTGGTCTACATCCTAGCAGAAAGCTTTTCCACTCTGTCTGGCAAGGAAAACCTGCGCCAGCGCAGAAAACATCTCCCATCGTGTTCTGGACGTTGCACGGAGGTCTGCCAAGTGTTTGCATAAAGAAATGAAAAGTTGTCCAAAATAACTTCCTATCGAATGTTCATGTGATTGGAAAGGTCAGGAAAGTGTAAGGTACTGTTTTCTATCAGTTGGCAAGCTGCGCACACAATCCCAGTGTTGTACAGCTTCCTTCTTCACCTTTCCGATGCTGCCGCTCTCTCCGGCTCCCGGAGCCGAAGAAGCGGCTTCTTCGCGCAAAGACGATTGTACCGCTCACAGTGCTCTCTTAGCGCCGCTTCTGCCGAAAGAAGCCCGGGAGCGGTGCTTAGCTCCGGAGAGCATCGTCCCTTCGTCTTTAGCGTCTTTTGTGGTCTACATCCTAGCAGAAAGCTTTTCCACTCTGTCTGGCAAGGAAAACCTGCGCCAGCGCAGAAAACATCTCCCTTCGTGTTCTGGACGTTTTACGGAGGTCTGCCAAGTGTTTGAAAGAAACAAAGAAAAGTTGTCCAAAACAGCTTCCAATCGAACATTCTGTGATTGGAAACGTCAGGAAAGTGTAAGGTACTGTTTTCTATCAGTTGGCAAGCTGGCGCACACAATCCCAGTGTTGTACAGCTTCCTTCTTCACCTTTCCGATGCTGCCGCTCTCTCCGGCTCCCGGAGCCAAAGAAGCGGCTTCTTCGCGCAAAGACGATTGTACCGCTCACAGTGCTCTCTTAGCGCCGCTTCTGCCGAAAGAAGCCCGGGAGCGGCGCTTAGCTCCGGAGAGCCTCGTACCTTCGTCTTTAGCGTCTTTTGTGGTCTACATCCTAGCAGAAAGCTTTTCCACTCAGTCTGGCAAGGAAAACCTGCGCCAGCGCAGAAAACATCTCCCATCGTGTTCTGGACGTTGCACGGAGGTCTGCCAAGTGTTTGCATAAAGAAATGAAAAGTTGTCCAAAATAACTTCCTATCGAATGTTCATGTGATTGGAAAAGTCAGGAAAGTGGTAAGGTACTGTTTTCTATCAGTTGGCAAGCTGCGCACACAATCCCAGTGTTGTACAGCTTCCTTCTTCACCTTTCCGATGCTGCCGCTCTCTCCGGCTCCCGGAGCCGAAGAAGCGGCTTCTTCGCGCAAAGACGATTGTACCGCTCACAGTGCTCTCTTAGCGCCGCTTCTGCCGAAAGAAGCCCGGGAGCGGTGCTTAGCTCCGGAGAGCCTCGTACCTTCGTCTTTAGCGTCTTTTGTGGTCTACATCCTAGCAGAAAGCTTTTCCACTCTGTCTGGCAAGGAAAACATGCGCCAGCACAGAAAACATCTCCCATCGTGTTCTGGACGTTGCACGGAGGTCTGCCAAGTGTTTGCATAAAGAAATGAAAAGTTGTCCAAAATAACTTCCTATCGAATGTTCATGTGATTGGAAAGGTCAGGAAAGTGTAAGGTACTGTTTTCTATCAGTTGGCAAGCTGCGCACACAATCCCAGTGTTGTACAGCTTCCTTCTTCACCTTTCCGATGCTGCCGCTCTCTCCGGCTCCCGGAGCTGAAGAAGCGGCTTCTTCGCGCAAAGACGATTGTACCGCTCACAGTGCTCTCTTAGCGCCGCTTCTGCCGAAAGAAGCCCGGGAGCGGCGCTTAGCTCCGGAGAGCATCGTCCCTTCGTCTTTAGCGTCTTTTGTGGTCTACATCCTAGCAGAAAGCTTTTCCACTCTGTCTGGCAAGGAAAACCTGCGCCAGCACAGAAAACATCTCCCTTCGTGTTCTGGACGTTGTACGGAGGTCTGCCAAGTGTTTGAAAGAAACAAAGAAAAGTTGTCCAAAACAGCTTCCAATCGAATATTCTGTGATTGGAAACGTCAGGAAAGTGTAAGGTACTGTTTTCTATCAGTTGGCAAGCTGCGCACACAATCCCAGTGTTGTACAGCTTCCTTCTTCACCTTTCCGATGCTGCCGCTCTCTCCGGCTCCCGGAGCCGAAGAAGCGGCTTCTTCGCGCAAAGACGATTGTACCGCTCACAGTGCTCTCTTAGCGCCGCTTCTGCCGAAAGAAGCCCGGGAGCGGCGCTTAGCTCCGGAGAGCATCGTACCTTCGTCTTTAGCGTCTTTTGTGGTCTACATCCTAGCAGAAAGCTTTTCCACTCTGTCTGGCAAGGAAAACATGCGCAAGCACAGAAAACATCTCCCATCGTGTTCTGGACGTTGCACGGATGTCTGCCAAGTGTTTGAAAGAAACAAAGAAAAGTTGTCCAAAACAGCTTCCAATCGAATATTCATGTGATTGGAAACGTCAGGAAAGTGGTAAGGTACTGTTTTCTATCAGTTGGCAAGCTGCGCACACAATCCCAGTGTTGTACAGCTTCCTTCTTCACCTTTCCGATGCTGCCGCTCTCTCCGGCTCCCGGAGCCGAAGAAGCGGCTTCTTCGCGCAAAGGCGATTGTACCGCTCACAGTGCTCTCTTAGCGCCGCTTCTGCCGAAAGAAGCCCGGGAGCGGTGCTTAGCTCCGGAGAGCCTCGTACCTTCGTCTTTAGCGTCTTTTGTGGTCTACATCCTAGCAGAAAGCTTTTCCACTCTGGCAAGGATAACCTGCGCCAGCGCAGAAAACATCTCCCTTCGTGTTCTGGACGTTGCACGGAGGTCTGCCAAGTGTTTGCATAAAGAAATGAAAAGTTGTCCAAAATAACTTCCTATCGATTGTTCATGTGATTGGAAAAGTCAGGAAAGTGGTAAGGTACTGTTTTCTATCAGTTGGCAAGCTGCGCACACAATCCCAGTGTTGTACAGCTTCCTTCTTCACCTTTCCGATGCTGCCGCTCTCTCCGGCTCCCGGAGCCGAAGAAGCGGCTTCTTCGCGCAAAGACGATTGTACCGCTCACAGTGCTCTCTTAGCGCCGCTTCTGCCGAAAGAAGCCCGGGAGCGGCGCTTAGCTCCGGAGAGCATCGTACCTTCGTCTTTAGCGTCTTTTGTGGTCTACATGCTAGCAGAAAGCTTTTCCACTCTGTCTGGCAAGGAAAACCTGCGCCAGCGCAGAAAACATCTCCCATCGTGTTCTGGACGTTGCACGGAGGTCTGCCAAGTGTTTGCATAAAGAAATGAAAAGTTGTCCAAAATAACTTCCTATCGAATGTTCATGTGATTGGAAAGGTCAGGAAAGTGTAAGGTACTGTTTTCTATCAGTTGGCAAGCTGCGCACACAATCCCAGTGTTGTACAGCTTCCTTCTTCACCTTTCCGATGCTGCCGCTCTCTCCGGCTCCCGGAGCCGAAGAAGCGGCTTCTTCGCGCAAAGACGATTGTACCGCTCACAGTGCTCTCTTAGCGCCGCTTCTGCCGAAAGAAGCCCGGGAGCGGTGCTTAGCTCCGGAGAGCCTCGTACCTTCGTCTTTAGCGTCTTTTGTGGTCTACATCCTAGCAGAAAGATTTTCCACTCAGTCTGGCAAGGAAAACCTGCGCCAGCGCAGAAAACATCTCCCATCGTGTTCTGGACGTTGCACGGAGGTCTGCCAAGTGTTTGCATAAAGAAATGAAAAGTTGTCCAAAATAACTTCCTATCGAATGTTCATGTGATTGGAAAAGTCAGGAAAGTGGTAAGGTACTGTTTTCTATCAGTTGGCAAGCTGCGCACACAATCCCAGTGTTGTACAGCTTCCTTCTTCACCTTTCCGATGCTGCCGCTCTCTCCGGCTCCCGGAGCCGAAGAAGCGGCTTCTTCGCGCAAAGACGATTCTACCGGTCACAGTGCTCTCTTAGCGCCGCTTCTGCCGAAAGAAGCCCGGGAGCGGCGCTTAGCTCCGGAGAGCCTCGTACCTTCGTCTTTAGCGTCTTTTGTGGTCTACATCCTAGCAGAAAGCTTTTCCACTCTGTCTGGCAAGGAAAACATGCGGAACACAGAAAACATCTCCCATCGTGTTCTGGACGTTGCACGGAGGTCTGCCAAGTGTTTGACAAGAAGAAATGAAAAGTTGTCCAAAATAACTTCCTATCGAATGTTCATGTGATTGGAAAGGTCAGGAAAGTGTAAGGTACTGTTTTCTATCAGTTGGCAAGCTGCGCACACAATCCCAGTGTTGTACAGCTTCCTTCTTCACCTTTCCGATGCTGCCGCTCTCTCCGGCTCCCGGAGCCGAAGAAGCGGCTTCTTCGCGCAAAGGCGATTGTACCGCTCACAGTGCTCTCTTAGCGCCGCTTCTGCCGAAAGAAGCCCGGGAGCGGTGCTTAGCTCCGGAGAGCCTCGTACCTTCGTCTTTAGCGTCTTTTGTGGTCTACATCCTAGCAGAAAGCTTTTCCACTCTGGCAAGGATAACCTGCGCCAGCGCAGAAAACATCTCCCATCGTGTTCTGGACGTTGCACGGAGGTCTGCCAAGTGTTTGCATAAAGAAATGAAAAGTTGTCCAAAATAACTTCCTATCGATTGTTCATGTGATTGGAAAAGTCAGGAAAGTGGTAAGGTACTGTTTTCTATCAGTTGGCAAGCTGCGCACACAATCCCAGTGTTGTACAGCTTCCTTCTTCACCTTTCCGATGCTGCCGCTCTCTCCGGCTCCCGGAGCCGAAGAAGCGGCTTCTTCGCGCAAAGACGATTGTACCGCTCACAGTGCTCTCTTAGCGCCGCTTCTGCCGAAAGAAGCCCGGGAGCGGCGCTTAGCTCCGGAGAGCATCGTACCTTCGTCTTTAGCGTCTTTTGTGGTCTACATCCTAGCAGAAAGCTTTTCCACTCAGTCTGGCAAGGAAAACCTGCGCCAGCGCAGAAAACATCTCCCATCGTGTTCTGGACGTTGCACGGAGGTCTGCCAAGTGTTTGCATAAAGAAATGAAAAGTTGTCCAAAATAACTTCCTATCGAATGTTCATGTGATTGGAAAGGTCAGGAAAGTGTAAGGTACTGTTTTCTATCAGTTGGCAAGCTGCGCACACAATCCCAGTGTTGTACAGCTTCCTTCTTCACCTTTCCGATGCTGCCGCTCTCTCCGGCTCCCGGAGCCGAAGAAGCGGCTTCTTCGCGCAAAGACGATTGTACCGCTCACAGTGCTCTCTTAGCGCCGCTTCTGCCGAAAGAAGCCCGGGAGCGGCGCTTAGCTCCGGAGAGCCTCGTACCTTCGTCTTTAGCGTCTTTTGTGGTCTACATCCTAGCAGAAAGCTTTTCCACTCAGTCTGGCAAGGAAAACCTGCGCCAGCGCAGAAAACATCTCCCATCGTGTTCTGGACGTTGCACGGAGGTCTGCCAAGTGTTTGCATAAAGAAATGAAAAGTTGTCCAAAATAACTTCCTATCGAATGTTCATGTGATTGGAAAAGTCAGGAAAGTGGTAAGGTACTGTTTTCTATCAGTTGGCAAGCTGCGCACACAATCCCAGTGTTGTACAGCTTCCTTCTTCACCTTTCCGATGCTGCCGCTCTCTCCGGCTCCCGGAGCCGAAGAAGCGGCTTCTTCGCGCAAAGACGATTCTACCGGTCACAGTGCTCTCTTAGCGCCGCTTCTGCCGAAAGAAGCCCGGGAGCGGTGCTTAGCTCCGGAGAGCCTCGTACCTTCGTCTTTAGCGTCTTTTGTGGTCTACATCCTAGCAGAAAGCTTTTCCACTCTGTCTGGCAAGGAAAACATGCGGAACACAGAAAACATCTCCCATCGTGTTCTGGACGTTGCACGGAGGTCTGCCAAGTGTTTGCATAAAGAAATGAAAAGTTGTCCAAAATAATTTCCTATCGAATGTTCATGTGATTGGAAAAGTCAGGAAAGTGGTAAGGTACTGTTTTCTATCAGTTGGCAAGCTGCGCACACAATCCCAGTGTTGTACAGCTTCCTTCTTCACCTTTCCGATGCTGCCGCTCTCTCCGGCTCCCGGAGCCGAAGAAGCGGCTTCTTCGCGCAAAGACGATTCTACCGGTCACAGTGCTCTCTTAGCGCCGCTTCTGCCGAAAGAAGCCCGGGAGCGGTGCTTAGCTCCGGAGAGCCTCGTACCTTCGTCTTTAGCGTCTTTTGTGGTCTACATCCTAGCAGAAAGCTTTTCCACTCTGTCTGGCAAGGAAAACATGCGGAACACAGAAAACATCTCCCATCGTGTTCTGGACGTTGCACGGAGGTCTGCCAAGTGTTTGACAAGAAGAAATGAAAAGTTGTCCAAAATAACTTCCTATCGAATGTTCATGTGATTGGAAAGGTCAGGAAAGTGTAAGGTACTGTTTTCTATCAGTTGGCAAGCTGCGCACACAATCCCAGTGTTGTACAGCTTCCTTCTTCACCTTTCCGATGCTGCCGCTCTCTCCGGCTCCCGGAGCCGGAGAAGCGGCTTCTTCGCGCAAAGACGATTGTACCGCTCACAGTGCTCTCTTAGCGCCGCTTCTGCCGAAAGAAGCCCGGGAGCGGCGCTTAGCTCCGGAGAGCATCGTCCCTTCGTCTTTAGCGTCTTTTGTGGTCTACATCCTAGCAGAAAGCTTTTCCACTCTGTCTGGCAAGGAAAACCTGCGCCAGCACAGAAAACATCTCCCTTCGTGTTCTGGACGTTGTACGGAGGTCTGCCAAGTGTTTGAAAGAAACAAAGAAAAGTTGTCCAAAACAGCTTCCAATCGAATATTCTGTGATTGGAAACGTCAGGAAAGTGTAAGGTACTGTTTTCTATCAGTTGGCAAGCTGCGCACACAATCCCAGTGTTGTACAGCTTCCTTCTTCACCTTTCCGATGCTGCCGCTCTCTCCGGCTCCCGGAGCCGAAGAAGCGGCTTCTTCGCGCAAAGACGATTGTACCGCTCACAGTGCTCTCTTAGCGCCGCTTCTGCCGAAAGAAGCCCGGGAGCGGCGCTTAGCTCCGGAGAGCATCGTACCTTCGTCTTTAGCGTCTTTTGTGGTCTACATCCTAGCAGAAAGCTTTTCCACTCAGTCTGGCAAGGAAAACCTGCGCCAGCGCAGAAAACATCTCCCATCGTGTTCTGGACGTTGCACGGAGGTCTGCCAAGTGTTTGCATAAAGAAATGAAAAGTTGTCCAAAATAACTTCCTATCGAATGTTCATGTGATTGGAAAAGTCAGGAAAGTGGTAAGGTACTGTTTTCTATCAGTTGGCAAGCTGCGCACACAATCCCAGTGTTGTACAGCTTCCTTCTTCACCTTTCCGATGCTGCCGCTCTCTCCGGCTCCCGGAGCCGAAGAAGCGGCTTCTTCGCGCAAAGACGATTGTACCGCTCACAGTGCTCTCTTA
Source organism: Ammospiza caudacuta (assembly GCF_027887145.1). Taxonomy (NCBI): domain Eukaryota; kingdom Metazoa; phylum Chordata; class Aves; order Passeriformes; family Passerellidae; genus Ammospiza; species Ammospiza caudacuta. Next base: position 1,469,880 of record NC_080607.1, read on the forward strand.
GCGCCGCTTCTGCCGAAAGAAGCCCGGGAGCGGCGCTTAGCTCCGGAGAGCATCGTACCTTCGTCTTTAGCGTCTTTTGTGGTCTACATCCTAGCAGAAAGCTTTTCCACTCTGTCTGGCAAGGAAAACATGCGCCAGCGCAGAAAACATCTCCCATCGTGTTCTGGACGTTGCACGGAGGTCTGCCAAGTGTTTGCATAAAGAAATGAAAAGTTGTCCAAAACAGCTTCCAATCGAATATTCATGTGATTGGAAAAGTCAGGAGAGTGGTAAGGTACTGTTTTCTATCAGTTGGCAAGCTGCGCACACAATCCCAGTGTTGTACAGCTTCCTTCTTCACCTTTGCGATGCTGCCGCTCTCTCCGGCTCCCGGAGCCGAAGAAGCGGCTTCTTCGCGCAAAGACGATTGTACCGCTCACAGTGCTCTCTTAGCGCGGCTTCTGCCGAAAGAAGCCCGGGAGCGGTGCTTAGCTCCGGAGAGGCTCGTGCCTTCGTCTTTAGCGTCTTTTGTGGTCTACATCCTAGCAGAAAGCTTTTCCACTCTGTCTGGCAAGGATAACCTGCGCCAGCACAGAAAACATCTCCCATCGTGTTCTGGATGTTGCACGGAGGTCTGCCAAGTGTTTGCATAAAGAAATGAAAAGTTGTCCAAAATAACTTCCTATCGAATGTTCATGTGATTGGAAAAGTCAGGAAAGTGGTAAGGTACTGTTTTCTATCAGTTGGCAAGCTGCGCACACAATCCCAGTGTTGTACAGCTTCCTTCTTCACCTTTCCGATGCTGCCGCTCTCTCCGGCTCCCGGAGCCGAAGAAGCGGCTTCTTCGCGCAAAGACGATTGTACCGCTCACAGTGCTCTCTTAGCGCCGCTTCTGCCGAAAGAAGCCCGGGAGCGGCGCTTAGCTCCGGAGAGCATCGTACCTTCGTCTTTAGCGTCTTTTGTGGTCTACATCCTAGCAGAAAGCTTTTCCACTCTGTCTGGCAAGGAAAACCTGCGCCAGCGCAGAAAACATCTCCCATCGTGTTCTGGACGTTGCACGGAGGTCTGCCAAGTGTTTGACAAGAAGAAATGAAAAGTTGTCCAAAATAACTTCCTATCGAATGTTCATGTGATTGGAAAAGTCAGGAAAGTGGTAAGGTACTGTTTTCTATCAGTTGGCAAGCTGCGCACACAATCCCAGTGTTGTACAGCTTCCTTCTTCACCTTTCCGATGCTGCCGCTCTCTCCGGCTCCCGGAGCCGAAGAAGCGGCTTCTTCGCGCAAAGACGATTGTACCGCTCACAGTGCTCTCTTAGCGCGGCTTCTGCCGAAAGAAGCCCGGGAGCGGCGCTTAGCTCCGGAGAGCCTCGTACCTTCGTCTTTAGCGTCTTTTGTGGTCTACATCCTAGCAGAAAGCTTTTCCACTCTGTCTGGCAAGGATAACCTGCGCCAGCACAGAAAACATCTCCCATCGTGTTCTGGACGTTGTACGGAGGTCTGCCAAGTGTTTGACAAGAAGAGAGGAAAAGTTGTCCAAAACAGCTTCCAATCGAATATTCCTGTGATTGGAAAAGTCAGGAAAGTGGTAAGGTACTGTTTTCTATCAGTTGGTAAGCTGCGCACACAAGCCCAGTGTTGTACAGCTTCCTTCTTCACCTTTCCGATGCTGCCGCTCTCTCCGGCTCCCGGAGCCGAAGAAGCGGCTTCTTCGCGCAAAGACGATTGTACCGCTCACAGTGCTCTCTTAGCGCCGCTTCTGCCGAAAGAAGCCCGGGAGCGGCGCTTAGCTCCGGAGAGCATCGTACCTTCGTCTTTAGCGTCTTTTGTGGTCTACATCCTAGCAGAAAGCTTTTCCACTCTGTCTGGCAAGGAAAACATGCGCCAGCACAGAAAACATCTCCCATCGTGTTCTGGACGTTGTACGGAGGTCTGCCAAATGTTTGACAAGAAGAGAGGAAAGGTTGTCCAAAACAGCTTCCAATCGAATATTCATGTGATTGGAAACGTCAGGAAAGTGGTAAGGTACTGTTTTCTATCAGTTGGCAAGCTGGCGCACACAATCCCAGTGTTGTACAGCTTCCTTCTTCACCTTTCCGATGCTGCCGCTCTCTCCGGCTCCCGGAGCCGAAGAAGCGGCTTCTTCGCGCAAAGACGATTGTACCGCTCACAGTGCTCTCTTAGCGCCGCTTCTGCCGAAAGAAGCCCGGGAGCGGTGCTTAGCTCCGGAGAGCCTCGTACCTTCGTCTTTAGCGTCTTTTGTGGTCTACATCCTAGCAGAAAGCTTTTCCACTCTGTCTGGCAAGGAAAACATGCGCCAGCGCAGAAAACATCTCCCATCGTGTTCTGGACGTTGCACGGAGGTCTGCCAAGTGTTTGACAAGAAGAGAAGAAAAGTTGTCCAAAACAGCTTCCAATCGAATATTCATGTGATTGGAAAAGTCAGGAAAGTTGTAAGGTACTGTTTTCTATCAGTTGGCAAGCTGCGCACACAATCCCAGTGTTGTACAGCTTCCTTCTTCACCTTTCCGATGCTGCCGCTCTCTCCGGCTCCCGGAGCCGAAGAAGCGGCTTCTTCGCGCAAAGACGATTGTACCGCTCACAGTGCTCTCTTAGCGCCGCTTCTGCCGAATGAAGCCCGGGAGCGGCGCTTAACTCCGGAGAGCCTCGTACCATCTTCTTTAGCGTCTTTTGTGGTCTACATCCTAGCAGAAAGCTTTTCCACTCTGTCTGGCAAGGAAAACCTGCGCCAGCGCAGAAAACATCTCCCATCGTGTTCTGGACGTTGCACGGAGGTCTGCCAAGTGTTTGCATAAAGAAATGAAAAGTTGTCCAAAATAACTTCCTATCGAATGTTCATGTGATTGGAAAAGTCAGGAAAGTGGTAAGGTACTGTTTTCTATCAGTTGGCAAGCTGCGCACACAAGCCCAGTGTTGTACAGCTTCCTTCTTCACCTTTCCGATGCTGCCGCTCTCTCCGGCTCCCGGAGCCGAAGAAGCGGCTTCTTCGCGCAAAGACGATTGTACCGCTCACAGTGCTCTCTTAGCGCCGCTTCTGCCGAAAGAAGCCCGGGAGCGGCGCTTAGCTCCGGAGAGCATCGTCCCTTCGTCTTTAGCGTCTTTTGTGGTCTACATCCTAGCAGAAAGCTTTTCCACTCTGTCTGGCAAGGAAAACATGTGCCAGCGCAGAAAACATCTCCCATCGTGTTCTGGACGTTGCACGGAGGTCTGCCAAGTGTTTGACAAGAAGAAATGAAAAGTTGTCCAAAACAGCTTCCAATCGAATATTCATGTGATTGGAAAAGTCAGGAGAGTGGTAAGGTACTGTTTTCTATCAGTTGGCAAGCTGCGCACACAATCCCAGTGTTGTACAGCTTCCTTCTTCACCTTTGCGATGCTGCCGCTCTCTCCGGCTCCCGGAGCCGAAGAAGCGGCTTCTTCGCGCAAAGACGATTGTACCGCTCACAGTGCTCTCTTAGCGCCGCTTCTGCCGAAAGAAGCCCGGGAGCGGTGCTTAGCTCCGGAGAGCATCGTCCCTTCGTCTTTAGCGTCTTTTGTGGTCTACATCCTAGCAGAAAGCTTTTCCACTCTGTCTGGCAAGGATAACCTGCGCCAGCACAGAAAACATCTCCCATCGTGTTCTGGACGTTGTACGGAGGTCTGCCAAGTGTTTGCATAAAGAAATGAAAAGTTGTCCAAAATAACTTCCTATCGAATGTTGATGTGATTGGAAAAGTCAGGAAAGTGGTAAGGTACTGTTTTCTATCAGTTGGCAAGCTGCGCACACAATCCCAGTGTTGTACAGCTTCCTTCTTCACCTTTCCGATGCTGCCGCTCTCTCCGGCTCCCGGAGCCGAAGAAGCGGCTTCTTCGCGCAAAGACGATTGTACCGCTCACAGTGCTCTCTTAGCGCGGCTTCTGCCGAAAGAAGCCCGCGAGCGGTGCTTAGCTCCGGAGAGCATCGTACCTTCGTCTTTAGCGTCTTTTGTGGTCTACATCCTAGCAGAAAGCTTTTCCACTCAGTCTGACAAGGAAAACATGCGCCAGCGCAGAAAACATCTCCCATCGTGTTCTGGACGTTGCACGGAGGTCTGCCAAGTGTTTGCATAAAGAAATGAAAAGTTGTCCAAAATAACTTCCTATCGAATGTTCATGTGATTGGAAAAGTCAGGAAAGTGGTAAGGTACTGTTTTCTATCAGTTGGCAAGCTGCGCACACAAGCCCAGTGTTGTACAGCTTCCTTCTTCACCTTTCCGATGCTGCCGCTCTCTCCGGCTCCCGGAGCCGAAGAAGCGGCTTCTTCGCGCAAAGACGATTGTACCGCTCACAGTGCTCTCTTAGCGCCGCTTCTGCCGAAAGAAGCCCGGGAGCGGCGCTTAGCTCCGGAGAGCATCGTACCTTCGTCTTTAGCATCTTTTGTGGTCTACATCCTAGCAGAAAGCTTTTCCACTCTGTCTGGCAAGGAAAACCTGCGCCAGCGCAGAAAACATCTGCCATCGTGTTCTGGACGTTGCACGGAGGTCTGCCAAGTGTTTGCATAAAGAAATGAAAAGTTGTCCAAAATAACTTCCTATCGAATGTTCATGTGATTGGAAAGGTCAGGAAAGTGTAAGGTACTGTTTTCTATCAGTTGGCAAGCTGCGCACACAATCCCAGTGTTGTACAGCTTCCTTCTTCACCTTTCCGATGCTGCCGCTCTCTCCGGCTCCCGGAGCCGAAGAAGCGGCTTCTTCGCGCAAAGACGATTGTACCGGTCACAGTGCTCTCTTAGCGCCGCTTCTGCCGAAAGAAGCCCGGGAGCGGTGCTTAGCTCCGGAGAGCCTCGTACCTTCGTCTTTAGCGTCTTTTGTGGTCTACATCCTAGCAGAAAGCTTTTCCACTCTGTCTGGCAAGGAAAACATGCGGAACACAGAAAACATCTCCCATCGTGTTCTGGACGTTGCACGGAGGTCTGCCAAGTGTTTGCATAAAGAAATGAAAAGTTGTCCAAAATAACTTCCTATCGAATGTTCATGTGATTGGAAAGGTCAGGAAAGTGTAAGGTACTGTTTTCTATCAGTTGGCAAGCTGCGCACACAATCCCAGTGTTGTACAGCTTCCTTCTTCACCTTTCCGATGCTGCCGCTCTCTCCGGCTCCCGGAGCTGAAGAAGCGGCTTCTTCGCGCAAAGACGATTGTACCGCTCACAGTGCTCTCTTAGCGCCGCTTCTGCCGAAAGAAGCCCGGGAGCGGCGCTTAGCTCCGGAGAGCATCGTCCCTTCGTCTTTAGCGTCTTTTGTGGTCTACATGCTAGCAGAAAGCTTTTCCACTCTGTCTGGCAAGGAAAACCTGCGCCAGCACAGAAAACATCTCCCTTCGTGTTCTGGACGTTGCACGGAGGTCTGCCAAGTGTTTGAAAGAAACAAAGAAAAGTTGTCCAAAACAGCTTCCAATCGAATATTCTGTGATTGGAAACGTCAGGAAAGTGTAAGGTACTGTTTTCTATCAGTTGGCAAGCTGCGCACACAATCCCAGTGTTGTACAGCTTCCTTCTTCACCTTTCCGATGCTGCCGCTCTCTCCGGCTCCCGGAGCCGAAGAAGCGGCTTCTTCGCGCAAAGACGATTGTACCGCTCACAGTGCTCTCTTAGCGCCGCTTCTGCCGAAAGAAGCCCGGGAGCGGCGCTTAGCTCCGGAGAGCATCGTATCTTCGTCTTTAGCGTCTTTTGTGGTCTACATCCTAGCAGAAAGCTTTTCCACTCTGTCTGGCAAGGAAAACCTGCGCCAGCGCAGAAAACATCTCCCATCGTGTTCTGGACGTTGCACGGAGGTCTGCCAAGTGTTTGCATAAAGAAATGAAAAGTTGTCCAAAATAACTTCCTATCGAATGTTCATGTGATTGGAAAAGTCAGGAAAGTGGTAAGGTACTGTTTTCTATCAGTTGGCAAGCTGCGCACACAATCCCAGTGTTGTACAGCTTCCTTCTTCACCTTTGCGATGCTGCCGCTCTCTCCGGCTCCCGGAGCCGAAGAAGCGGCTTCTTCGCGCAAAGACGATTGTACCGCTCACAGTGCTCTCTTAGCGCGGCTTCTGCCGAAAGAAGCCCGGGAGCGGCGCTTAGCTCCGGAGAGCATCGTCCCTTCGTCTTTAGCGTCTTTTGTGGTCTACATCCTAGCAGAAAGCTTTTCCACTCTGTCTGGCAAGGAAAACATGCGCCAGCGCAGAAAACATCTCCCATCGTGTTCTGGACGTTGCACGGAGGTCTGCCAAGTGTTTGACAAGAAGAGAAGAAAAGTTGTCCAAAACAGCCTCCAATCGAATATTCATGTGATTGGAAAAGTCAGGAGAGTGGTAAGGTACTGTTTTCTATCAGTTGGCAAGCTGCGCACACAATCCCAGTGTTGTACAGCTTCCTTCTTCACCTTTCCGATGCTGCCGCTCTCTCCGGCTCCCGGAGCCGAAGAAGCGGCTTCTTCGCGCAAAGACGATTGTACCGCTCACAGTGCTCTCTTAGCGCGGCTTCTGCCGAAAGAAGCCCGGGAGCGGTGCTTAGCTCCGGAGAGGCTCGTCCCTTCGTCTTTAGCGTCTTTTGTGGTCTACATCCTAGCAGAAAGCTTTTCCACTCTGTCTGGCAAGGATAACCTGCGCCAGCACAGAAAACATCTCCCATCGTGTTCTGGACGTTGCACGGAGGTCTGCCAAGTGTTTGACAAGAAGAAATGAAAAGTTGTCCAAAACAGCTTCCAATCGAATATTCATGTGATTGGAAAAGTCAGGAGAGTGGTAAGGTACTGTTTTCTATCAGTTGGCAAGCTGCGCACACAATCCCAGTGTTGTACAGCTTCCTTCTTCACCTTTGCGATGCTGCCGCTCTCTCCGGCTCCCGGAGCCGAAGAAGCGGCTTCTTCGCGCAAAGACGATTGTACCGCTCACAGTGCTCTCTTAGCGCCGCTTCTGCCGAAAGAAGCCCGGGAGCGGTGCTTAGCTCCGGAGAGCATCGTCCCTTCGTCTTTAGCGTCTTTTGTGGTCTACATCCTAGCAGAAAGCTTTTCCACTCTGTCTGGCAAGGATAACCTGCGCCAGCACAGAAAACATCTCCCATCGTGTTCTGGACGTTGTACGGAGGTCTGCCAAGTGTTTGCATAAAGAAATGAGAAGTTGTCCAAAATAACTTCCTATCGAATGTTGATGTGATTGGAAAAGTCAGGAAAGTGGTAAGGTACTGTTTTCTATCAGTTGGCAAGCTGCGCACACAATCCCAGTGTTGTACAGCTTCCTTCTTCACCTTTGCGATGCTGCCGCTCTCTCCGGCTCCCGGAGCCGAAGAAGCGGCTTCTTCGCGCAAAGACGATTGTACCGCTCACAGTGCTCTCTTAGCGCGGCTTCTGCCGAAAGAAGCCCGCGAGCGGTGCTTAGCTCCGGAGAGCATCGTACCTTCGTCTTTAGCGTCTTTTGTGGTCTACATCCTAGCAGAAAGCTTTTCCACTCAGTCTGACAAGGAAAACATGCGCCAGCGCAGAAAACATCTCCCATCGTGTTCTGGACGTTGCACGGAGGTCTGCCAAGTGTTTGCATAAAGAAATGAAAAGTTGTCCAAAATAACTTCCTATCGAATGTTCATGTGATTGGAAAAGTCAGGAAAGTGGTAAGGTACTGTTTTCTATCAGTTGGCAAGCTGCGCACACAAGCCCAGTGTTGTACAGCTTCCTTCTTCACCTTTCCGATGCTGCCGCTCTCTCCGGCTCCCGGAGCCGAAGAAGCGGCTTCTTCGCGCAAAGACGATTGTACCGCTCACAGTGCTCTCTTAGCGCCGCTTCTGCCGAAAGAAGCCCGGGAGCGGCGCTTAGCTCCGGAGAGCATCGTACCTTCGTCTTTAGCATCTTTTGTGGTCTACATCCTAGCAGAAAGCTTTTCCACTCTGTCTGGCAAGGAAAACCTGCGCCAGCGCAGAAAACATCTGCCATCGTGTTCTGGACGTTGCACGGAGGTCTGCCAAGTGTTTGCATAAAGAAATGAAAAGTTGTCCAAAATAACTTCCTATCGAATGTTCATGTGATTGGAAAGGTCAGGAAAGTGTAAGGTACTGTTTTCTATCAGTTGGCAAGCTGCGCACACAATCCCAGTGTTGTACAGCTTCCTTCTTCACCTTTCCGATGCTGCCGCTCTCTCCGGCTCCCGGAGCCGAAGAAGCGGCTTCTTCGCGCAAAGACGATTCTACCGGTCACAGTGCTCTCTTAGCGCCGCTTCTGCCGAAAGAAGCCCGGGAGCGGTGCTTAGCTCCGGAGAGCCTCGTACCTTCGTCTTTAGCGTCTTTTGTGGTCTACATCCTAGCAGAAAGCTTTTCCACTCTGTCTGGCAAGGAAAACATGCGGAACACAGAAAACATCTCCCATCGTGTTCTGGACGTTGCACGGAGGTCTGCCAAGTGTTTGCATAAAGAAATGAAAAGTTGTCCAAAATAACTTCCTATCGAATGTTCATGTGATTGGAAAGGTCAGGAAAGTGTAAGGTACTGTTTTCTATCAGTTGGCAAGCTGCGCACACAATCCCAGTGTTGTACAGCTTCCTTCTTCACCTTTCCGATGCTGACGCTCTCTCCGGCTCCCGGAGCTGAAGAAGCGGCTTCTTCGCGCAAAGACGATTGTACCGCTCACAGTGCTCTCTTACCGCCGCTTCTGCCGAAAGAAGCCCGGGAGCGGCGCTTAGCTCCGGAGAGCATCGTCCCTTCGTCTTTAGCGTCTTTTGTGGTCTACATCCTAGCAGAAAGCTTTTCCACTCTGTCTGGCAAGGAAAACCTGCGCCAGCACAGAAAACATCTCCCTTCGTGTTCTGGACGTTGCACGGAGGTCTGCCAAGTGTTTGAAAGAAACAAAGAAAAGTTGTCCAAAACAGCTTCCAATCGAATATTCTGTGATTGGAAACGTCAGGAAAGTGTAAGGTACTGTTTTCTATCAGTTGGCAAGCTGCGCACACAATCCCAGTGTTGTACAGCTTCCTTCTTCACCTTTCCGATGCTGCCGCTCTCTCCGGCTCCCGGAGCCGAAGAAGCGGCTTCTTCGCGCAAAGACGATTGTACCGCTCACAGTGCTCTCTTAGCGCCGCTTCTGCCGAAAGAAGCCCGGGAGCGGCGCTTAGCTCCGGAGAGCATCGTACCTTCGTCTTTAGCGTCTTTTGTGGTCTACATCCTAGCAGAAAGCTTTTCCACTCTGTCTGGCAAGGAAAACCTGCGCCAGCGCAGAAAACATCTCCCATCGTGTTCTGGACGTTGCACGGAGGTCTGCCAAGTGTTTGCATAAAGAAATGAAAAGTTGTCCAAAATAACTTCCTATCGAATGTTCATGTGATTGGAAAAGTCAGGAAAGTGGTAAGGTACTGTTTTCTATCAGTTGGCAAGCTGCGCACACAATCCCAGTGTTGTACAGCTTCCTTCTTCACCTTTCCGATGCTGCCGCTCTCTCCGGCTCCCGGAGCCGAAGAAGCGGCTTCTTCGCGCAAAGACGATTGTACCGCTCACAGTGCTCTCTTAGCGCGGCTTCTGCCGAAAGAAGCCCGGGAGCGGCGCTTAGCTCCGGAGAGCATCGTCCCTTCGTCTTTAGCGTCTTTTGTGGTCTACATCCTAGCAGAAAGCTTTTCCACTCTGTCTGGCAAGGAAAACATGCGCCAGCGCAGAAAACATCTCCCATCGTGTTCTGGACGTTGCACGGAGGTCTGCCAAGTGTTTGACAAGAAGAGAAGAAAAGTTGTCCAAAACAGCCTCCAATCGAATATTCATGTGATTGGAAAAGTCAGGAGAGTGGTAAGGTACTGTTTTCTATCAGTTGGCAAGCTGCGCACACAATCCCAGTGTTGTACAGCTTCCTTCTTCACCTTTCCGATGCTGCCGCTCTCTCCGGCTCCCGGAGCCGAAGAAGCGGCTTCTTCGCGCAAAGACGATTGTACCGCTCACAGTGCTCTCTTAGCGCCGCTTCTGCCGAAAGAAGCCCGGGAGCGGCGCTTAGCTCCGGAGAGGCTCGTCCCTTCGTCTTTAGCGTCTTTTGTGGTCTACATCCTAGCAGAAAGCTTTTCCACTCTGTCTGGCAAGGATAACCTGCGCCAGCACAGAAAACATCTCCCATCGTGTTCTGGACGTTGCACGGAGGTCTGCCAAGTGTTTGCATAAAGAAATGAAAAGTTGTCCAAAATAACTTCCAATCGAATATTCATGTGATTGGAAAAGTCAGGAAAGTTGTAAGGTACTGTTTTCTATCAGTTGGCAAGCTGCGCACACAATCCCAGTGTTGTACAGCTTCCTTCTTCACCTTTCCGATGCTGCCGCTCTCTCCGGCTCCCGGAGCCGAAGAAGCGGCTTCTTCGCGCAAAGACGATTGTACCGCTCACAGTGCTCTCTTAGCGCCGCTTCTGCCGAATGAAGCCCGGGAGCGGCGCTTAACTCCGGAGAGCCTCGTACCATCTTCTTTAGCGTCTTTTGTGGTCTACATCCTAGCAGAAAGCTTTTCCACTCTGTCTGGCAAGGAAAACCTGCGCCAGCGCAGAAAACATCTCCCATCGTGTTCTGGACGTTGCACGGAGGTCTGCCAAGTGTTTGCATAAAGAAATGAAAAGTTGTCCAAAATAACTTCCTATCGAATGTTCATGTGATTGGAAAGGTCAGGAAAGTGTAAGGTACTGTTTTCTATCAGTTGGCAAGCTGCGCACACAATCCCAGTGTTGTACAGCTTCCTTCTTCACCTTTCCGATGCTGCCGCTCTCTCCGGCTCCCGGAGCCGAAGAAGCGGCTTCTTCGCGCAAAGACGATTGTACCGCTCACAGTGCTCTCTTAGCGCCGCTTCTGCCGAAAGAAGCCCGGGAGCGGTGCTTAGCTCCGGAGAGCCTCGTACCTTCGTCTTTAGCGTCTTTTGTGGTCTACATCCTAGCAGAAAGCTTTTCCACTCTGTCTGGCAAGGAAAACATGCGGAACACAGAAAACATCTCCCATCGTGTTCTGGACGTTGCACGGAGGTCTGCCAAGTGTTTGCATAAAGAAATGAAAAGTTGTCCAAAATAACTTCCTATCGAATGTTCATGTGATTGGAAAGGTCAGGAAAGTGTAAGGTACTGTTTTCTATCAGTTGGCAAGCTGCGCACACAATCCCAGTGTTGTACAGCTTCCTTCTTCACCTTTCCGATGCTGACGCTCTCTCCGGCTCCCGGAGCTGAAGAAGCGGCTTCTTCGCGCAAAGACGATTGTACCGCTCACAGTGCTCTCTTACCGCCGCTTCTGCCGAAAGAAGCCCGGGAGCGGCGCTTAGCTCCGGAGAGCATCGTCCCTTCGTCTTTAGCGTCTTTTGTGGTCTACATCCTAGCAGAAAGCTTTTCCACTCTGTCTGGCAAGGAAAACCTGCGCCAGCACAGAAAACATCTCCCTTCGTGTTCTGGACGTTGCACGGAGGTCTGCCAAGTGTTTGAAAGAAACAAAGAAAAGTTGTCCAAAACAGCTTCCAATCGAATATTCTGTGATTGGAAACGTCAGGAAAGTGTAAGGTACTGTTTTCTATCAGTTGGCAAGCTGCGCACACAATCCCAGTGTTGTACAGCTTCCTTCTTCACCTTTCCGATGCTGCCGCTCTCTCCGGCTCCCGGAGCCGAAGAAGCGGCTTCTTCGCGCAAAGACGATTGTACCGCTCACAGTGCTCTCTTAGCGCCGCTTCTGCCGAAAGAAGCCCGGGAGCGGCGCTTAGCTCCGGAGAGCATCGTACCTTCGTCTTTAGCGTCTTTTGTGGTCTACATCCTAGCAGAAAGCTTTTCCACTCTGTCTGGCAAGGAAAACCTGCGCCAGCGCAGAAAACATCTGCCATCGTGTTCTGGACGTTGCACGGAGGTCTGCCAAGTGTTTGCATAAAGAAATGAAAAGTTGTCCAAAATAACTTCCTATCGAATGTTCATGTGATTGGAAAAGTCAGGAAAGTGGTAAGGTACTGTTTTCTATCAGTTGGCAAGCTGCGCACACAATCCCAGTGTTGTACAGCTTCCTTCTTCACCTTTCCGATGCTGCCGCTCTCTCCGGCTCCCGGAGCCGAAGAAGCGGCTTCTTCGCGCAAAGACGATTGTACCGCTCCCAGTGCTCTCTTAGCGCGGCTTCTGCCGAAAGAAGCCCGGGAGCGGCGCTTAGCTCCGGAGAGCATCGTCCCTTCGTCTTTAGCGTCTTTTGTGGTCTACATCCTAGCAGAAAGCTTTTCCACTCTGTCTGGCAAGGAAAACATGCGCCAGCGCAGAAAACATCTCCCATCGTGTTCTGGACGTTGCACGGAGGTCTGCCAAGTGTTTGACAAGAAGAGAAGAAAAGTTGTCCAAAACAGCCTCCAATCGAATATTCATGTGATTGGAAAAGTCAGGAGAGTGGTAAGGTACTGTTTTCTATCAGTTGGCAAGCTGCGCACACAATCCCAGTGTTGTACAGCTTCCTTCTTCACCTTTCCGATGCTGCCGCTCTCTCCGGCTCCCGGAGCCGAAGAAGCGGCTTCTTCGCGCAAAGACGATTGTACCGCTCACAGTGCTCTCTTAGCGCGGCTTCTGCCGAAAGAAGCCCGGGAGCGGTGCTTAGCTCCGGAGAGGCTCGTCCCTTCGTCTTTAGCGTCTTTTGTGGTCTACATCCTAGCAGAAAGCTTTTCCACTCTGTCTGGCAAGGATAACCTGCGCCAGCACAGAAAACATCTCCCATCGTGTTCTGGACGTTGCACGGAGGTCTGCCAAGTGTTTGCATAAAGAAATGAAAAGTTGTCCAAAATAACTTCCTATCGAATGTTCATGTGATTGGAAAAGTCAGGAAAGTGGTAAGGTACTGTTTTCTATCAGTTGGCAAGCTGCGCACACAATCCCAGTGTTGTACAGCTTCCTTCTTCACCTTTCCGATGCTGCCGCTCTCTCCGGCTCCCGGAGCCGAAGAAGCGGCTTCTTCGCGCAAAGACGATTGTACCGCTCACAGTGCTCTCTTAGCGCGGCTTCTGCCGAAAGAAGCCCGGGAGCGGCGCTTAGCTCCGGAGAGCATCGTACCTTCGTCTTTAGCGTCTTTTGTGGTCTACATCCTAGCAGAAAGCTTTTCCACTCTGTCTGGCAAGGATAACCTGCGGGAGCACAGAAAACATCTCCCATCGTGTTCTGGACGTTGTACGGAGGTCTGCCAAGTGTTTGACAAGAAGAGAGGAAAAGTTGTCCAAAACAGCTTCCAATCGAATATTCCTGTGATTGGAAAAGTCAGGAAAGTGGTAAGGTACTGTTTTCTATCAGTTGGCAAGCTGCACACACAAGCCCAGTGTTGTACAGCTTCCTTCTTCACCTTTCCGATGCTGCCGCTCTCTCCGGCTCCCGGAGCCGAAGAAGCGGCTTCTTCGCGCAAAGACGATTGTACCGCTCACAGTGCTCTCTTAGCGCCGCTTCTGCCGAAAGAAGCCCGGGAGCGGCGCTTAGCTCCGGAGAGCATCGTACCTTCGTCTTTAGCGTCTTTTGTGGTCTACATCCTAGCAGAAAGCTTTTCCACTCTGTCTGGCAAGGAAAACCTGCGCAAGCACAGAAAACATCTCCCATCGTGTTCTGGACGTTGTACGGAGGTCTGCCAAGTGTTTGACAAGAAGAGAAGAAAAGTTGTCCAAAACAGCTTCCAATCGAATATTCATGTGATTGGAAACGTCAGGAAAGTGGTAAGGTACTGTTTTCTATCAGTTGGCAAGCTGGCGCACACAATCCCAGTGTTGTACAGCTTCCTTCTTCACCTTTCCGATGCTGCCGCTCTCTCCGGCTCCCGGAGCCGAAGAAGCGGCTTCTTCGCGCAAAGACGATTGTACCGCTCACAGTGCTCTCTTAGCGCCGCTTCTGCCGAAAGAAGCCCGGGAGCGGCGCTTAGCTCCGGAGAGCATCGTACCTTCGTCTTTAGCGTCTTTTGTGGTCTACATCCTAGCAGAAAGCTTTTCCACTCTGTCTGGCAAGGAAAACATGCGCCAGCGCAGAAAACATCTCCCATCGTGTTCTGGACGTTGCACGGAGGTCTGCCAAGTGTTTGACAAGAAGAGAAGAAAAGTTGTCCAAAACAGCTTCCAATCGAATATTCATGTGATTGGAAAAGTCAGGAAAGTTGTAAGGTACTGTTTTCTATCAGTTGGCAAGCTGCGCACACAATCCCAGTGTTGTACAGCTTCCTTCTTCACCTTTCCGATGCTGCCGCTCTCTCCGGCTCCCGGAGCCGAAGAAGCGGCTTCTTCGCGCAAAGACGATTGTACCGCTCACAGTGCTCTCTTAGCGCCGCTTCTGCCGAATGAAGCCCGGGAGCGGCGCTTAACTCCGGAGAGCCTCGTACCATCTTCTTTAGCGTCTTTTGTGGTCTACATCCTAGCAGAAAGCTTTTCCACTCTGTCTGGCAAGGAAAACCTGCGCCAGCGCAGAAAACATCTCCCATCGTGTTCTGGACGTTGCACGGAGGTCTGCCAAGTGTTTGCATAAAGAAATGAAAAGTTGTCCAAAATAACTTCCTATCGAATGTTCATGTGATTGGAAAGGTCAGGAAAGTGTAAGGTACTGTTTTCTATCAGTTGGCAAGCTGCGCACACAATCCCAGTGTTGTACAGCTTCCTTCTTCACCTTTCCGATGCTGCCGCTCTCTCCGGCTCCCGGAGCCGAAGAAGCGGCTTCTTCGCGCAAAGACGATTGTACCGCTCACAGTGCTCTCTTAGCGCCGCTTCTGCCGAAAGAAGCCCGGGAGCGGTGCTTAGCTCCGGAGAGCCTCGTACCTTCGTCTTTAGCGTCTTTTGTGGTCTACATCCTAGCAGAAAGCTTTTCCACTCTGTCTGGCAAGGAAAACATGCGGAACACAGAAAATATCTCCCATTGTGTTCTGGACGTTGCACGGAGGTCTGCCAAGTGTTTGCATAAAGAAATGAAAAGTTGTCCAAAATAACTTCCTATCGAATGTTCATGTGATTGGAAAAGTCAGGAAAGTGGTAAGGTACTGTTTTCTATCAGTTGGCAAGCTGCGCACACAAGCCCAGTGTTGTACAGCTTCCTTCTTCACCTTTCCGATGCTGCCGCTCTCTCCGGCTCCCGGAGCCGAAGAAGCGGCTTCTTCGCGCAAAGACGATTGTACCGCTCACAGTGCTCTCTTAGCGCGGCTTCTGCCGAAAGAAGCCCGGGAGCGGCGCTTAGCTCCGGAGAGCATCGTCCCTTCGTCTTTAGCGTCTTTTGTGGTCTACATCCTAGCAGAAAGCTTTTCCACTCTGTCTGGCAAGGAAAACATGCGCCAGCGCAGAAAACATCTCCCATCGTGTTCTGGACGTTGCACGGATGTCTGCCAAGTGTTTGACAAGAAGAGAAGAAAAGTTGTCCAAAACAGCTTCCAATCGAATATTCATGTGATTGGAAAAGTCAGGAGAGTGGTAAGGTACTGTTTTCTATCAGTTGGCAAGCTGCGCACACAATCCCAGTGTTGTACAGCTTCCTTCTTCACCTTTGCGATGCTGCCGCTCTCTCCGGCTCCCGGAGCCGAAGAAGCGGCTTCTTCGCGCAAAGACGATTGTACCGCTCACAGTGCTCTCTTAGCGCGGCTTCTGCCGAAAGAAGCCCGGGAGCGGTGCTTAGCTCCGGAGAGGCTCGTACCTTCGTCTTTAGCGTCTTTTGTGGTCTACATCCTAGCAGAAAGCTTTTCCACTCTGTCTGGCAAGGATAACCTGCGCCAGCACAGAAAACATCTCCCATCGTGTTCTGGACGTTGCACGGAGGTCTGCCAAGTGTTTGCATAAAGAAATGAAAAGTTGTCCAAAATAACTTCCTATCGAATGTTCATGTGATTGGAAAAGTCAGGAAAGTGGTAAGGTACTGTTTTCTGTCAGTTGGCAAGCTGCGCACACAATCCCAGTGTTGTACAGCTTCCTTCTTCACCTTTCCGATGCTGCCGCTCTCTCCGGCTCCCGGAGCCGAAGAAGCGGCTTCTTCGCGCAAAGACGATTGTACCGCTCACAGTGCTCTCTTAGCGCCGCTTCTGCCGAAAGAAGCCCGGGAGCGGCGCTTAGCTCCGGAGAGCATCGTACCTTCGTCTTTAGCGTCTTTTGTGGTCTACATCCTAGCAGAAAGCTTTTCCACTCTGTCTGGCAAGGAAAACCTGCGCCAGCGCAGAAAACATTTCCCATCGTGTTCTGGACGTTGCACGGAGGTCTGCCAAGTGTTTGACAAGAAGAAATGAAAAGTTGTCCAAAATAACTTCCTATCGAATGTTCATGTGATTGGAAAAGTCAGGAAAGTGGTAAGGTACTGTTTTCTATCAGTTGGCAAGCTGCGCACACAATCCCAGTGTTGTACAGCTTCCTTCTTCACCTTTCCGATGCTGCCGCTCTCTCCGGCTCCCGGAGCCGAAGAAGCGGCTTCTTCGCGAAAAGACGATTGTACCGCTCACAGTGCTCTCTTAGCGCGGCTTCTGCCGAAAGAAGCCCGGGAGCGGCGCTTAGCTCCGGAGAGCCTCGTACCTTCGTCTTTAGCGTCTTTTGTGGTCTACATCCTAGCAGAAAGCTTTTCCACTCTGTCTGGCAAGGATAACCTGCGCCAGCACAGAAAACATCTCCCATCGTGTTCTGGACGTTGTACGGAGGTCTGCCAAGTGTTTGACAAGAAGAGAGGAAAAGTTGTCCAAAACAGCTTCCAATCGAATATTCCTGTGATTGGAAAAGTCAGGAAAGTGGTAAGGTACTGTTTTCTATCAGTTGGTAAGCTGCGCACACAAGCCCAGTGTTGTACAGCTTCCTTCTTCACCTTTCCGATGCTGCCGCTCTCTCCGGCTCCCGGAGCCGAAGAAGCGGCTTCTTCGCGCAAAGACGATTGTACCGCTCACAGTGCTCTCTTAGCGCCGCTTCTGCCGAAAGAAGCCCGGGAGCGGCGCTTAGCTCCGGAGAGCATCGTACCTTCGTCTTTAGCGTCTTTTGTGGTCTACATCCTAGCAGAAAGCTTTTCCACTCTGTCTGGCAAGGAAAACATGCGCCAGCACAGAAAACATCTCCCATCGTGTTCTGGACGTTGTACGGAGGTCTGCCAAGTGTTTGACAAGACGAGAGGAAAAGTTGTCCAAAACAGCTTCCAATCGAATATTCATGTGATTGGAAACGTCAGGAAAGTGGTAAGGTACTGTTTTCTATCAGTTGGCAAGCTGGCGCACACAATCCCAGTGTTGTACAGCTTCCTTCTTCACCTTTCCGATGCTGCCGCTCTCTCCGGCTCCCGGAGCCGAAGAAGCGGCTTCTTCGCGCAAAGACGATTGTACCGCTCACAGTGCTCTCTTAGCGCCGCTTCTGCCGAAAGAAGCCCGGGAGCGGCGCTTAGCTCCGGAGAGCATCGTCCCTTCGTCTTTAGCGTCTTTTGTGGTCTACATCCTAGCAGAAAGCTTTTCCACTCTGTCTGGCAAGGAAAACATGCGCCAGCGCAGAAAACATCTCCCATCGTGTTCTGGACGTTGCACGGAGGTCTGCCAAGTGTTTGACAAGAAGAGAAGAAAAGTTGTCCAAAACAGCTTCCAATCGAATATTCATGTGATTGGAAAAGTCAGGAAAGTTGTAAGGTACTGTTTTCTATCAGTTGGCAAGCTGCGCACACAATCCCAGTGTTGTACAGCTTCCTTCTTCACCTTTCCGATGCTGCCGCTCTCTCCGGCTCCCGGAGCCGAAGAAGCGGCTTCTTCGCGCAAAGACGATTGTACCGCTCACAGTGCTCTCTTAGCGCCGCTTCTGCCGAATGAAGCCCGGGAGCGGCGCTTAACTCCGGAGAGCCTCGTACCATCTTCTTTAGCGTCTTTTGTGGTCTACATCCTAGCAGAAAGCTTTTCCACTCTGTCTGGCAAGGAAAACCTGCGCCAGCGCAGAAAACATCTCCCATCGTGTTCTGGACGTTGCACGGAGGTCTGCCAAGTGTTTGCATAAAGAAATGAAAAGTTGTCCAAAATAACTTCCTATCGAATGTTCATGTGATTGGAAAAGTCAGGAAAGTGGTAAGGTACTGTTTTCTATCAGTTGGCAAGCTGCGCACACAAGCCCAGTGTTGTACAGCTTCCTTCTTCACCTTTCCGATGCTGCCGCTCTCTCCGGCTCCCGGAGCCGAAGAAGCGGCTTCTTCGCGCAAAGACGATTGTACCGGTCACAGTGCTCTCTTAGCGCCGCTTCTGCCGAAAGAAGCCCGGGAGCGGCGCTTAGCTCCGGAGAGCATCGTCCCTTCGTCTTTAGCGTCTTTTGTGGTCTACATCCTAGCAGAAAGCTTTTCCACTCTGTCTGGCAAGGAAAACATGTGCCAGCGCAGAAAACATCTCCCATCGTGTTCTGGACGTTGCACGGAGGTCTGCCAAGTGTTTGACAAGAAGAAATGAAAAGTTGTCCAAAACAGCTTCCAATCGAATATTCATGTGATTGGAAAAGTCAGGAGAGTGGTAAGGTACTGTTTTCTATCAGTTGGCAAGCTGCGCACACAATCCCAGTGTTGTACAGCTTCCTTCTTCACCTTTGCGATGCTGCCGCTCTCTCCGGCTCCCGGAGCCGAAGAAGCGGCTTCTTCGCGCAAAGACGATTGTACTGCTCACAGTGCTCTCTTAGCGCCGCTTCTGCCGAAAGAAGCCCGGGAGCGGTGCTTAGCTCCGGAGAGCATCGTCCCTTCGTCTTTAGCGTCTTTTGTGGTCTACATCCTAGCAGAAAGCTTTTCCACTCTGTCTGGCAAGGATAACCTGCGCCAGCACAGAAAACATCTCCCATCGTGTTCTGGACGTTGTACGGAGGTCTGCCAAGTGTTTGCAAAAAGAAATGAAAAGTTGTCCAAAATAACTTCCTATCGATTGTTCATGTGATTGGAAAAGTCAGGAAAGTGGTAAGGTACTGTTTTCTATCAGTTGGCAAGCTGCGCACACAATCCCAGTGTTGTACAGCTTCCTTCTTCACCTTTCCGATGCTGCCGCTCTCTCCGGCTCCCGGAGCCGAAGAAGCGGCTTCTTCGCGCAAAGACGATTGTACCGCTCACAGTGCTCTCTTAGCGCGGCTTCTGCCGAAAGAAGCCCGCGAGCGGTGCTTAGCTCCGGAGAGCATCGTACCTTCGTCTTTAGCGTCTTTTGTGGTCTACATCCTAGCAGAAAGCTTTTCCACTCAGTCTGACAAGGAAAACATGCGCCAGCGCAGAAAACATCTCCCATCGTGTTCTGGACGTTGCACGGAGGTCTGCCAAGTGTTTGCATAAAGAAATGAAAAGTTGTCCAAAATAACTTCCTATCGAATGTTCATGTGATTGGAAAAGTCAGGAAAGTGGTAAGGTACTGTTTTCTATCAGTTGGCAAGCTGCGCACACAATCCCAGTGTTGTACAGCTTCCTTCTTCACCTTTCCGATGCTGCCGCTCTCTCCGGCTCCCGGAGCCGAAGAAGCGGCTTCTTCGCGCAAAGACGATTGTACCGCACACAGTGCTCTCTTAGCGCCGCTTCTGCCGAAAGAAGCCCGGGAGCGGCGCTTAGCTCCGGAGAGCATCGTACCTTCGTCTTTAGCATCTTTTGTGGTCTACATCCTAGCAGAAAGCTTTTCCACTCTGTCTGGCAAGGAAAACCTGCGCCAGCGCAGAAAACATCTGCCATCGTGTTCTGGACGTTGTACGGAGGTCTGCCAAGTGTTTGCATAAAGAAATGAAAAGTTGTCCAAAATAACTTCCTATCGAATGTTCATGTGATTGGAAAGGTCAGGAAAGTGTAAGGTACTGTTTTCTATCAGTTGGCAAGCTGCGCACACAATCCCAGTGTTGTACAGCTTCCTTCTTCACCTTTCCGATGCTGCCGCTCTCTCCGGCTCCCGGAGCCGAAGAAGCGGCTTCTTCGCGCAAAGACGATTCTACCGGTCACAGTGCTCTCTTAGCGCCGCTTCTGCCGAAAGAAGCCCGGGAGCGGTGCTTAGCTCCGGAGAGCCTCGTACCTTCGTCTTTAGCGTCTTTTGTGGTCTACATCCTAGCAGAAAGCTTTTCCACTCTGTCTGGCAAGGAAAACATGCGGAACACAGAAAACATCTCCCATCGTGTTCTGGACGTTGCACGGAGGTCTGCCAAGTGTTTGCATAAAGAAATGAAAAGTTGTCCAAAATAACTTCCTATCGAATGTTCATGTGATTGGAAAGGTCAGGAAAGTGTAAGGTACTGTTTTCTATCAGTTGGCAAGCTGCGCACACAATCCCAGTGTTGTACAGCTTCCTTCTTCACCTTTCCGATGCTGCCGCTCTCTCCGGCTCCCGGAGCTGAAGAAGCGGCTTCTTCGCGCAAAGACGATTGTACCGCTCACAGTGCTCTCTTAGCGCCGCTTCTGCCGAAAGAAGCCCGGGAGCGGCGCTTAGCTCCGGAGAGCATCGTCCCTTCGTCTTTAGCGTCTTTTGTGGTCTACATCCTAGCAGAAAGCTTTTCCACTCTGTCTGGCAAGGAAAACCTGCGCCAGCACAGAAAACATCTCCCTTCGTGTTCTGGACGTTGCACGGAGGTCTGCCAAGTGTTTGAAAGAAACAAAGAAAAGTTGTCCAAAACAGCTTCCAATCGAATATTCTGTGATTGGAAACGTCAGGAAAGTGTAAGGTACTGTTTTCTATCAGTTGGCAAGCTGCGCACACAATCCCAGTGTTGTACAGCTTCCTTCTTCACCTTTCCGATGCTGCCGCTCTCTCCGGCTCCCGGAGCCGAAGAAGCGGCTTCTTCGCGCAAAGACGATTGTACCGCTCACAGTGCTCTCTTAGCGCCGCTTCTGCCGAAAGAAGCCCGGGAGCGGCGCTTAGCTCCGGAGAGCATCGTACCTTCGTCTTTAGCGTCTTTTGTGGTCTACATCCTAGCAGAAAGCTTTTCCACTCTGTCTGGCAAGGAAAACCTGCGCCAGCGCAGAAAACATCTCCCATCGTGTTCTGGACGTTGCACGGAGGTCTGCCAAGTGTTTGCATAAAGAAATGAAAAGTTGTCCAAAATAACTTCCTATCGAATGTTCATGTGATTGGAAAACTCAGGAAAGTGGTAAGGTACTGTTTTCTATCAGTTGGCAAGCTGCGCACACAATCCCAGTGTTGTACAGCTTCCTTCTTCACCTTTCCGATGCTGCCGCTCTCTCCGGCTCCCGGAGCCGAAGAAGCGGCTTCTTCGCGCAAAGACGATTGTACCGCTCACAGTGCTCTCTTAGCGCGGCTTCTGCCGAAAGAAGCCCGAGAGCGGCGCTTAGCTCCGGAGAGCATCGTCCCTTCGTCTTTAGCGTCTTTTGTGGTCTACATCCTAGCAGAAAGCTTTTCCACGCTGTCTGGCAAGGAAAACATGCGCCAGCGCAGAAAACATCTCCCATCGTGTTCTGGACGTTGCACGGAGGTCTGCCAAGTGTTTGACAAGAAGAGAAGAAAAGTTGTCCAAAACAGCCTCCAATCGAATATTCATGTGATTGGAAAAGTCAGGAGAGTGGTAAGGTACTGTTTTCTATCAGTTGGCAAGCTGCGCACACAATCCCAGTGTTGTACAGCTTCCTTCTTCACCTTTCCGATGCTGCTGCTCTCTCCGGCTCCCGGAGCCGAAGAAGCGGCTTCTTCGCGCAAAGACGATTGTACTGCTCACAGTGCTCTCTTAGCGCGGCTTCTGCCGAAAGAAGCCCGGGAGCGGTGCTTAGCTCCGGAGAGGCTCGTACCTTCGTCTTTAGCGTCTTTTGTGGTCTACATCCTAGCAGAAAGCTTTTCCACTCTGTCTGGCAAGGATAACCTGCGCCAGCACAGAAAACATCTCCCATCGTGTTCTGGACGTTGCACGGAGGTCTGCCAAGTGTTTGCATAAAGAAATGAAAAGTTGTCCAAAATAACTTCCTATCGAATGTTCATGTGATTGGAAAAGTCAGGAAAGTGGTAAGGTACTGTTTTCTATCAGTTGGCAAGCTGCGCACACAATCCCAGTGTTGTACAGCTTCCTTCTTCACCTTTCCGATGCTGCCGCTCTCTCCGGCTCCCGGAGCCGAAGAAGCGGCTTCTTCGCGCAAAGACGATTGTACCGCTCACAGTGCTCTCTTAGCGCGGCTTCTGCCGAAAGAAGCCCGGGAGCGGCGCTTAGCTCCGGAGAGCCTCGTACCTTCGTCTTTAGCGTCTTTTGTGGTCTACATCCTAGCAGAAAGCTTTTCCACTCTGTCTGGCAAGGATAACCTGCGCCAGCACAGAAAACATCTCCCATCGTGTTCTGGACGTTGTACGGAGGTCTGCCAAGTGTTTGACAAGAAGAGAGGAAAAGTTGTCCAAAACAGCTTCCAATCGAATATTCCTGTGATTGGAAAAGTCAGGAAAGTGGTAAGGTACTGTTTTCTATCAGTTGGCAAGCTGCACACACAAGCCCAGTGTTGTACAGCTTCCTTCTTCACCTTTCCGATGCTGCCGCTCTCTCCGGCTCCCGGAGCCGAAGAAGCGGCTTCTTCGCGCAAAGACGATTGTACCGCTCACAGTGCTCTCTTAGCGCCGCTTCTGCCGAAAGAAGCCCGGGAGCGGCGCTTAGCTCCGGAGAGCATCGTACCTTCGTCTTTAGCGTCTTTTGTGGTCTACATCCTAGCAGAAAGCTTTTCCACTCTGTCTGGCAAGGAAAACCTGCGCAAGCACAGAAAACATCTCCCATCGTGTTCTGGACGTTGTACGGAGGTCTGCCAAGTGTTTGACAAGAAGAGAAGAAAAGTTGTCCAAAACAGCTTCCAATCGAATATTCATGTGATTGGAAACGTCAGGAAAGTGGTAAGGTACTGTTTTCTATCAGTTGGCAAGCTGGCGCACACAATCCCAGTGTTGTACAGCTTCCTTCTTCACCTTTCCGATGCTGCCGCTCTCTCCGGCTCCCGGAGCCGAAGAAGCGGCTTCTTCGCGCAAAGACGATTGTACCGCTCACAGTGCTCTCTTAGCGCCGCTTCTGCCGAAAGAAGCCCGGGAGCGGCGCTTAGCTCCGGAGAGCATCGTCCCTTCGTCTTTAGCGTCTTTTGTGGTCTACATCCTAGCAGAAAGCTTTTCCACTCTGTCTGGCAAGGAAAACATGCGCCAGCGCAGAAAACATCTCCCATTGTGTTCTGGACGTTGCACGGAGATCTGCCAAGTGTTTGACAAGAAGAGAAGAAAAGTTGTCCAAAACAGCTTCCAATCGAATATTCATGTGATTGGAAAAGTCAGGAGAGTGGTAAGGTACTGTTTTCTATCAGTTGGCAAGCTGCGCACACAATCCCAGTGTTGTACAGCTTCCTTCTTCACCTTTCCGATGCTGCCGCTCTCTCCGGCTCCCGGAGCCGAAGAAGCGGCTTCTTCGCGCAAAGAAGATTGTACCGCTCACAGTGCTCTCTTAGCGCCGCTTCTGCCGAATGAAGCCCGGGAGCGGCGCTTAACTCCGGAGAGCCTCGTACCATCTTCTTTAGCGTCTTTTGTGGTCTACATCCTAGCAGAAAGCTTTTCCACTCTGTCTGGCAAGGAAAACCTGCGCCAGCGCAGAAAACATCTCCCATCGTGTTCTGGACGTTGCACGGAGGTCTGCCAATTGTTTGCATAAAGAAATGAAAAGTTGTCCAAAATAACTTCCTATCGAATGTTCATGTGATTGGAAAGGTCAGGAAAGTGTAAGGTACTGTTTTCTATCAGTTGGCAAGCTGCGCACACAATCCCAGTGTTGTACAGCTTCCTTCTTCACCTTTCCGATGCTGCCGCTCTCTCCGGCTCCCGGAGCCGAAGAAGCGGCTTCTTCGCGCAAAGACGATTGTACCGCTCACAGTGCTCTCTTAGCGCCGCTTCTGCCGAAAGAAGCCCGGGAGCGGTGCTTAGCTCCGGAGAGCCTCGTACCTTCGTCTTTAGCGTCTTTTGTGGTCTACATCCTAGCAGAAAGCTTTTCCACTCTGTCTGGCAAGGAAAACATGCGGAACACAGAAAATATCTCCCATTGTGTTCTGGACGTTGCACGGAGGTCTGCCAAGTGTTTGCATAAAGAAATGAAAAGTTGTCCAAAATAACTTCCTATCGAATGTTCATGTGATTGGAAAAGTCAGGAAAGTGGTAAGGTACTGTTTTCTATCAGTTGGCAAGCTGCGCACACAAGCCCAGTGTTGTACAGCTTCCTTCTTCACCTTTCCGATGCTGCCGCTCTCTCCGGCTCCCGGAGCCGAAGAAGCGGCTTCTTCGCGCAAAGACGATTGTACCGCTCACAGTGCTCTCTTAGCGCGGCTTCTGCCGAAAGAAGCCCGGGAGCGGCGCTTAGCTCCGGAGAGCATCGTCCCTTCGTCTTTAGCGTCTTTTGTGGTCTACATCCTAGCAGAAAGCTTTTCCACTCTGTCTGGCAAGGAAAACATGCGCCAGCGCAGAAAACATCTCCCATCGTGTTCTGGACGTTGCACGGATGTCTGCCAAGTGTTTGACAAGAAGAGAAGAAAAGTTGTCCAAAACAGCTTCCAATCGAATATTCATGTGATTGGAAAAGTCAGGAGAGTGGTAAGGTACTGTTTTCTATCAGTTGGCAAGCTGCGCACACAATCCCAGTGTTTTACAGCTTCCTTCTTCACCTTTCCGATGCTGCCGCTCTCTCCGGCTCCCGGAGCCGAAGAAGCAGCTTCTTCGCGCAAAGACGATTGTACCGCTCACAGTGCTCTCTTAGCGCGGCTTCTGCCGAAAGAAGCCCGGGAGCGGTGCTTAGCTCCGGAGAGGCTCGTACCTTCGTCTTTAGCGTCTTTTGTGGTCTACATCCAAGCAGAAAGCTTTTCCACTCTGTCTGGCAAGGATAACCTGCGCCAGCACAGAAAACATCTCCCATCGTGTTCTGGACGTTGCACGGAGGTCTGCCAAGTGTTTGCATAAAGAAATGAAAAGTTGTCCAAAATAACTTCCTATCGAATGTTCATGTGATTGGAAAAGTCAGGAAAGTGGTAAGGTACTGTTTTCTATCAGTTGGCAAGCTGCGCACACAATCCCAGTGTTGTACAGCTTCCTTCTTCACCTTTCCGATGCTGCCGCTCTCTCCGGCTCCCGGAGCCGAAGAAGCGGCTTCTTCGCGCAAAGACGATTGTACCGCTCACAGTGCTCTCTTAGCGCGGCTTCTGCCGAAAGAAGCCCGGGAGCGGCGCTTAGCTCCGGAGAGCATCGTACCTTCGTCTTTAGCGTCTTTTGTGGTCTACATCCTAGCAGAAAGCTTTTCCACTCTGTCTGGCAAGGAAAACCTGCGCCAGCACAGAAAACATCTCCCATCGTGTTCTGGACGTTGCACGGAGGTCTGCCAAGTGTTTGTATAAAGAAATGAAAAGTTGTCCAAAATAACTTCCTATCGAATGTTCATGTGATTGGAAAAGTCAGGAAAGTGGTAAGGTACTGTTTTCTATCAGTTGGCAAGCTGCGCACACAATCCCAGTGTTGTACAGCTTCCTTCTTCACCTTTCCGATGCTGCCGCTCTCTCCGGCTCCCGGAGCCGAAGAAGCGGCTTCTTCGCGCAAAGACGACTGTACCGCTCACAGTGCTCTCTTAGCGCCGCTTCTGCCGAAAGAAGCCCGGGAGCGGCGCTTAGCTCCGGAGAGCCTCGTACCTTCGTCTTTAGCGTCTTTTGTGGTCTACATCCTAGCAGAAAGCTTTTCCACTCTGTCTGGCAAGGATAACCTGCGCCAGCACAGAAAACATCTCCCATCGTGTTCTGGACGTTGTACGGAGGTCTGCCAAGTGTTTGACAAGAAGAGAGGAAAAGTTGTCCAAAACAGCTTCCAATCGAATATTCCTGTGATTGGAAAAGTCAGGAAAGTGGTAAGGTACTGTTTTCTATCAGTTGGCAAGCTGCGCACACAAGCCCAGTGTTGTACAGCTTCCTTCTTCACCTTTCCGATGCTGCCGCTCTCTCCGGCTCCCGGAGCCGAAGAAGCGGCTTCTTCGCGCAAAGACGATTGTACCGCTCACAGTGCTCTCTTAGCGCCGCTTCTGCCGAAAGAAGCCCGGGAGCGGCGCTTAGCTCCGGAGAGCATCGTACCTTCGTCTTTAGCGTCTTTTGTGGTCTACATCCTAGCAGAAAGCTTTTCCACTCTGTCTGGCAAGGAAAACATGCGCCAGCAGAGAAAACATCTCCCATCGTGTTCTGGACGTTGTACGGAGGTCTGCCAAGTGTTTGACAAGAAGAGAGGAAAAGTTGTCCAAAACAGCTTCCAATCGAATATCCATGTGATTGGAAACGTCAGGAAAGTGGTAAGGTACTGTTTTCTATCAGTTGGCAAGCTGCGCACACAATCCCAGTGTTGTACAGCTTCCTTCTTCACCTTTCCGATGCTGCCGCTCTCTCCGGCTCCCGGAGCCGAAGAAGCGGCTTCTTCGCGCAAAGACAATTGTACCGCTCACAGTGCTCTCTTAGCGCCGCTTCTGCCGAAAGAAGCCCGGGAGCGGCGCTTAGCTCCGGAGAGCATCGTACCTTCGTCTTTAGCGTCTTTTGTGGTCTACATCCTAGCAGAAAGCTTTTCCACTCTGTCTGGCAAGGAAAACATGCGCCAGCGCAGAAAACATCTCCCATCGTGTTCTGGACGTTGCACGGAGGTCTGCCAAGTGTTTGACAAGAAGAGAAGAAATGTTGTCCAAAACAGCTTCCAATCGAATATTCATGTGATTGGAAAAGTCAGGAGAGTGGTAAGGTACTGTTTTCTATCAGTTGGCAAGCTGCGCACACAATCCCAGTGTTGTACAGCTTCCTTCTTCACCTTTCCGATGCTGCCGCTCTCTCCGGCTCCCGGAGCCGAAGAAGCGGCTTCTTCGCGCAAAGACGATTGTACCGCTCACAGTGCTCTCGTAGCGCCGCTTCTGCCGAATGAAGCCCGGGAGCGGCGCTTAACTCCGGAGAGCCTCGTACCATCTTCTTTAGCGTCTTTTGTGGTCTACATCCTAGCATAAAGCTTTTCCACTCTGTCTGGCAAGGAAAACCTGCGCCAGCGCAGAAAACATCTCCCATCGTGTTCTGGACGTTGCACGGAGGTCTGCCAAGTGTTTGCATAAAGAAATGAAAAGTTGTCCAAAATAACTTCCTATCGAATGTTCATGTGATTGGAAAGGTCAGGAAAGTGTAAGGTACTGTTTTCTATCAGTTGGCAAGCTGCGCACACAATCCCAGTGTTGTACAGCTTCCTTCTTCACCTTTCCGATGCTGCCGCTCTCTCCGGCTCCCGGAGCCGAAGAAGCGGCTTCTTCGCGCAAAGACGATTGTACCGCTCACAGTGCTCTCTTAGCGCCGCTTCTGCCGAAAGAAGCCCGGGAGCGGCGCTTAGCTCCGGAGAGCATCGTCCCTTCGTCTTTAGCGTCTTTTGTGGTCTACATCCTAGCAGAAAGCTTTTCCACTCTGTCTGGCAAGGATAACCTGCGCCAGCACAGAAAACATCTCCCATCGTGTTCTGGATGTTGCACGGATGTCTGCCAAGTGTTTGAAAGAAACAAAGAAAAGTTGTCCAAAACAGCTTCCAATCGAATATTCATGTGATTGGAAAAGTCAGGAAAGTGGTAAGGTACTGTTTTCTATCAGTTGGCAAGCTGCGCACACAATCCCAGTGTTGTACAGCTTCCTTCTTCACCTTTCCGATGCTGCCCCTCTCTCCGGCTCCCGGAGCCGAAGAAGCGGCTTCTTCGCGCAAAGGCGATTGTACCGCTCACAGTGCTCTCTTAGCGCCGCTTCTGCCGAAAGAAGCCCGGGAGCGGTGCTTAGCTCCAGAGAGCCTCGTACCTTCGTCTTTAGCGTCTTTTGTGGTATACATCCTAGCAGAAAGCTTTTCCACTCTGGCAAGGATAACCTGCGCCAGCGCAGAAAACATCTCCCATCGTGTTCTGGACGTTGCACGGAGGTCTGCCAAGTGTTTGCATAAAGAAATGAAAAGTTGTCCAAAATAACTTCCTATCGATTGTTCATGTGATTGGAAAAGTCAGGAAAGTGGTAAGGTACTGTTTTCTATCAGTTGGCAAGCTGCGCACACAATCCCAGTGTTGTACAGCTTCCTTCTTCACCTTTCCGATGCTGCCGCTCTCTCCGGCTCCCGGAGCCGAAGAAGCGGCTTCTTCGCGCAAAGACGATTGTACCGCTCACAGTGCTCTCTTAGCGCGGCTTCTGCCGAAAGAAGCCCGCGAGCGGTGCTTAGCTCCGGAGAGCATCGTACCTTCGTCTTTAGCGTCTTTTGTGGTCTACATCCTAGCAGAAAGCTTTTCCACTCAGTCTGACAAGGAAAACATGCGCCAGCGCAGAAAACATCTCCCATCGTGTTCTGGACGTTGCACGGAGGTCTGCCAAGTGTTTGCATAAAGAAATGAAAAGTTGTCCAAAATAACTTCCTATCGAATGTTCATGTGATTGGAAAAGTCAGGAAAGTGGTAAGGTACTGTTTTCTATCAGTTGGCAAGCTGCGCACACAAGCCCAGTGTTGTACAGCTTCCTTCTTCACCTTTCCGATGCTGCCGCTCTCTCCGGCTCCCGGAGCCGAAGAAGCGGCTTCTTCGCGCAAAGACGATTGTACCGCTCACAGTGCTCTCTTAGCGCCGCTTCTGCCGAAAGAAGCCCGGGAGCGGCGCTTAGCTCCGGAGAGCATCGTACCTTCGTCTTTAGCGTCTTTTGTGGTCTACATCCTAGCAGAAAGCTTTCCCACTCTGTCTGGCAAGGAAAACCTGCGCCAGCGCAGAAAACATCTCCCATCGTGTTCTGGACGTTGCACGGAGGTCTGCCAAGTGTTTGCATAAAGAAATGAAAAGTTGTCCAAAATAACTTCCTATCGAATGTTCATGTGATTGGAAAGGTCAGGAAAGTGTAAGGTACTGTTTTCTATCAGTTGGCAAGCTGCGCACACAATCCCAGTGTTGTACAGCTTCCTTCTTCACCTTTCCGATGCTGCCGCTCTCTCCGGCTCCCGGAGCCGAAGAAGCGGCTTCTTCGCGCAAAGACGATTGTACCGCTCACAGTGCTCTCTTAGCGCCGCTTCTGCCGAAAGAAGCCCGGGAGCGGTGCTTAGCTCCGGAGAGCCTCGTACCTTCGTCTTTAGCGTCTTTTGTGGTCTACATCCTAGCAGAAAGCTTTTCCACTCAGTCTGGCAAGGAAAACCTGCGCCAGCGCAGAAAACATCTCCCATCGTGTTCTGGACGTTGCACGGAGGTCTGCCAAGTGTTTGCATAAAGAAATGAAAAGTTGTCCAAAATAACTTCCTATCGAATGTTCATGTGATTGGAAAAGTCAGGAAAGTGGTAAGGTACTGTTTTCTATCAGTTGGCAAGCTGCGCACACAATCCCAGTGTTGTACAGCTTCCTTCTTCACCTTTCCGATGCTGCCGCTCTCTCCGGCTCCCGGAGCCGAAGAAGCGGCTTCTTCGCGCAAAGACGATTGTACCGCTCACAGTGCTCTCTTAGCGCCGCTTCTGCCGAAAGAAGCCCGGGAGCGGTGCTTAGCTCCGGAGAGCCTCGTACCTTCGTCTTTAGCGTCTTTTGTGGTCTACATCCTAGCAGAAAGCTTTTCCACTCTGTCTGGCAAGGAAAACATGCGGAACACAGAAAACATCTCCCATCGTGTTCTGGACGTTGCACGGAGGTCTGCCAAGTGTTTGCATAAAGAAATGAAAAGTTGTCCAAAATAACTTCCTATCGAATGTTCATGTGATTGGAAAAGTCAGGAGAGTGGTAAGGTACTGTTTTCTATCAGTTGGCAAGCTGCGCACACAATCCCAGTGTTGTACAGCTTCCTTCTTCACCTTTCCGATGCTGCCGCTCTCTCCGGCTCCCGGAGCCGAAGAAGCGGCTTCTTCGCGCAAAGACGATTGTACCGCTCACAGTGCTCTCTTAGCGCCGCTTCTGCCGAATGAAGCCCGGGAGCGGCGCTTAGCTCTGGAGAGCATCGTACCTTCGTCTTTAGCGTCTTTTGTGGTCTACATCCTAGCAGAAAGCTTTTCCACTCTGTCTGGCAAGGAAAACCTGCGCAAGCACAGAAAACATCTCCCATCGTGTTCTGGACGTTGCACGGATGTCTGCCAAGTGTTTGAAAGAAACAAAGAAAAGTTGTCCAAAACAGCTTCCAATCGAATATTCATGTGATTGGAAAAGTCAGGAAAGTGGTAAGGTACTGTTTTCTATCAGTTGGCAAGCTGCGCACACAATCCCAGTGTTGTACAGCTTCCTTCTTCACCTTTCCGATGCTGCCGCTCTCTCCGGCTCCCGGAGCCGAAGAAGCGGCTTCTTCGCGCAAAGGCGATTGTACCGCTCACAGTGCTCTCTTAGCGCCGCTTCTGCCGAAAGAAGCCCGGGAGCGGTGCTTAGCTCCGGAGAGCCTCGTACCTTCGTCTTTAGCGTCTTTTGTGGTCTACATCCTAGCAGAAAGCTTTTCCACTCAGTCTGGCAAGGAAAACCTGCGCCAGCGCAGAAAACATCTGCCATCGTGTTCTGGACGTTGCACGGAGGTCTGCCAAGTGTTTGCATAAAGAAATGAAAAGTTGTCCAAAATAACTTCCTATCGAATGTTCATGTGATTGGAAAAGTCAGGAAAGTGGTAAGGTACTGTTTTCTATCAGTTGGCAAGCTGCGCACACAATCCCAGTGTTGTACAGCTTCCTTCTTCACCTTTCCGATGCTGCCGCTCTCTCCGGCTCCCGGAGCCGAAGAAGCGGCTTCTTCGCGCAAAGACGATTGTACCGCTCACAGTGCTCTCTTAGCGCCGCTTCTGCCGAAAAAAGCCCGGGAGCGGTGCTTAGCTCCGGAGAGCATCGTACCTTCGTCTTTAGCGTCTTTTGTGGTCTACATCCTAGCAGAAAGCTTTTCCACTCAGTCTGGCAAGGAAAACCTGCGCCAGCGCAGAAAACATCTCCCATCGTGTTCTGGACGTTGCACGGAGGTCTGCCAAGTGTTTGCATAAAGAAATGAAAAGTTGTCCAAAATAACTTCCTATCGAATGTTCATGTGATTGGAAAAGTCAGGAAAGTGGTAAGGTACTGTTTTCTATCAGTTGGCAAGCTGCGCACACAATCCCAGTGTTGTACAGCTTCCTTCTTCACCTTTCCGATGCTGCCGCTCTCTCCGGCTCCCGGAGCCGAAGAAGCGGCTTCTTCGCGCAAAGACGATTGTACCTGTCACAGTGCTCTCTTAGCGCCGCTTCTGCCGAAAGAAGCCCGGGAGCGGCGCTTAGCTCCGGAGAGCATCGTACCTTCGTCTTTAGCGTCTTTTGTGGTCAACACCCTAGCAGAAAGCTTTTCCACTCTGTCTGGCAAGGAAAACCTGCGCCAGCACAGAAAACATCTCCCATCGTGTTCTGGACGTTGCACGGAGGTCTGCCAAGTGTTTGACAAGAAGAGAAGAAAAGTTGTCCAAAACAGCTTCCAATCGAATATTCCTGTGATTGGAAAAGTCAGGAAAGTTGTAAGGTATTGTTTTCTATCAGTTGGCAAGCTGCGCACACAATCCCAGTGTTGTACAGCTTCCTTCTTCACCTTTCCGATGCTGCCGCTCTCTCCGGCTCCCGGAGCCGAAGAAGCGGCTTCTTCGCGCAAAGACGATTGTACCGCTCACAGTGCTCTCTTAGCGCGGCTTCTGCCGAAAGAAGCCCGGGAGCGGTGCTTAGCTCCGGAGAGCATCGTACCTTCGTCTTTAGCGTCTTTTGTGGTCTACATCCTAGCAGAAAGCTTTTCCACTCTGTCTGGCAAGGAAAACATGCGCCAGCACAGAAAACATCTCCCATCGTGTTCTGGACGTTGTACGGAGGTCTGCCAAGTGTTTGACAAGAAGAGAGGAAAAGTTGTCCAAAACAGCTTCCAATCGAATATTCATGTGATTGGAAACGTCAGGAAAGTGGTAAGGTACTGTTTTCTATCAGTTGGCAAGCTGCGCACACAATCCCAGTGTTGTACAGCTTCCTTCTTCACCTTTCCGATGCTGCCGCTCTCTCCGGCTCCCGGAGCCGAAGAAGCGGCTTCTTCGCGCAAAGACGATTGTACCGCTCACAGTGCTCTCTTAGCGCCGCTTCTGCCGAAAGAAGCCCGGGAGCGGTGCTTAGCTCCGGAGAGCCTCGTACCTTCGTCTTTAGCGTCTTTTGTGGTCTACATCCTAGCAGAAAGCTTTTCCACTCAGTCTGGCAAGGAAAACCTGCGCCAGCGCAGAAAACATCTCCCATCGTGTTCTGGACGTTGCACGGAGGTCTGCCAAGTGTTTGCATAAAGAAATGAAAAGTTGTCCAAAATAACTTCCTATCGAATGTTCATGTGATTGGAAAAGTCAGGAAAGTGGTAAGGTACTGTTTTCTATCAGTTGGCAAGCTGCGCACACAATCCCAGTGTTGTACAGCTTCCTTCTTCACCTTTCCGATGCTGCCGCTCTCTCCGGCTCCCGGAGCCGAAGAAGCGGCTTCTTCGCGCAAAGACGATTGTACCGGTCACAGTGCTCTCTTAGCGCCGCTTCTGCCGAAAGAAGCCCGGGAGCGGCGCTTAGCTCCGGAGAGCATCGTACCTTCGTCTTTAGCGTCTTTTGTGGTCTACATCCTAGCAGAAAGCTTTTCCACTCTGTCTGGCAAGGAAAACAGGCGCCAGCACAGAAAACATCTCCCATCGTGTTCTGGACGTTGTACGGAGGTCTGCCAAGTGTTTGACAAGAAGAGAGGAAAAGTTGTCCAAAACAGCTTCCAATCGAATATTCATGTGATTGGAAACGTCAGGAAAGTGGTAAGGTACTGTTTTCTATCAGTTGGCAAGCTGGCGCACACAATCCCAGTGTTGTACAGCTTCCTTCTTCACCTTTCCGATGCTGCCGCTCTCTCCGGCTCCCGGAGCCGAAGAAGCGGCTTCTTCGCGCAAAGACGATTGTACCGCTCACAGTGCTCTCTTAGCGCCGCTTCTGCCGAATGAAGCCCGGGAGCGGCGCTTAACTCCGGAGAGCCTCGTACCATCTTCTTTAGCGTCTTTTGTGGTCTACATCCTAGCAGAAAGCTTTTCCACTCAGTCTGGCAAGGAAAACCTGCGCCAGCGCAGAAAACATCTCCCATCGTGTTCTGGACGTTGCACGGAGGTCTGCCAAGTGTTTGCATAAAGAAATGAAAAGTTGTCCAAAATAACTTCCTATCGAATGTTCATGTGATTGGAAAGGTCAGGAAAGTGTAAGGTACTGTTTTCTATCAGTTGGCAAGCTGCGCACACAATCCCAGTGTTGTACAGCTTCCTTCTTCACCTTTCCGATGCTGCCGCTCTCTCCGGCTCCCGGAGCCGAAGAAGCGGCTTCTTCGCGCAAAGACGATTGTACCGCTCACAGTGCTCTCTTAGCGCGGCTTCTGCCGAAAGAAGCCCGGGAGCGGCGCTTAGCTCCGGAGAGCATCGTACCTTCGTCTTTAGCGTCTTTTGTGGTCTACATCCTAGCAGAAAGCTTTTCCACTCTGTCTGGCAAGGAAAACCTGCGCCAGCACAGAAAACATCTCCCATCGTGTTCTGGACGTTGTACGGAGGTCTGCCAAGTGTTTGAAAGAAACAAAGAAAAGTTGTCCAAAACAGCTTCCAATCGAATATTCTGTGATTGGAAACGTCAGGAAAGTGTAAGGTACTGTTTTCTATCAGTTGGCAAGCTGCGCACACAATCCCAGTGTTGTACAGCTTCCTTCTTCACCTTTCCGATGCTGCCGCTCTCTCCGGCTCCCGGAGCCGAAGAAGCGGCTTCTTCGCGCAAAGGCGATTGTACCGCTCACAGTGCTCTCTTAGCGCCGCTTCTGCCGAAAGAAGCCCGGGAGCGGTGCTTAGCTCCGGAGAGCCTCGTACCTTCGTCTTTAGCGTCTTTTGTGGTCTACATCCTAGCAGAAAGCTTTTCCACTCTGGCAAGGATAACCTGCGCCAGCGCAGAAAACATCTCCCATCGTGTTCTGGACGTTGCACGGAGGTCTGCCAAGTGTTTGCATAAAGAAATGAAAAGTTGTCCAAAATAACTTCCTATCGATTGTTCATGTGATTGGAAAAGTCAGGAAAGTGGTAAGGTACTGTTTTCTATCAGTTGGCAAGCTGCGCACACAATCCCAGTGTTGTACAGCTTCCTTCTTCACCTTTCCGATGCTGCCGCTCTCTCCGGCTCCCGGAGCCGAAGAAGCGGCTTCTTCGCGCAAAGACGATTGTACCGCTCACAGTGCTCTCTTAGCGCGGCTTCTGCCGAAAGAAGCCCGCGAGCGGTGCTTAGCTCCGGAGAGCATCGTACCTTCGTCTTTAGCGTCTTTTGTGGTCTACATCCTAGCAGAAAGCTTTTCCACTCAGTCTGACAAGGAAAACATGCGCCAGCGCAGAAAACATCTCCCATCGTGTTCTGGACATTGCACGGAGGTCTGCCAAGTGTTTGCATAAAGAAATGAAAAGTTGTCCAAAATAACTTCCTATCGAATGTTCATGTGATTGGAAAAGTCAGGAAAGTGGTAAGGTACTGTTTTCTATCAGTTGGAAAGCTGCGCACACAAGCCCAGTGTTGTACAGCTTCCTTCTTCACCTTTCCGATGCTGCCGCTCTCTCCGGCTCCCGGAGCCGAAGAAGCGGCTTCTTCGCGCAAAGACGATTGTACCTGTCACAGTGCTCTCTTAGCGCCGCTTCTGCCGAAAGAAGCCCGGGAGCGGCGCTTAGCTCCGGAGAGCATCGTACCTTCGTCTTTAGCGTCTTTTGTGGTCTACATCCTAGCAGAAAGCTTTCCCACTCTGTCTGGCAAGGAAAACCTGCGCCAGCGCAGAAAACATCTCCCATCGTGTTCTGGACGTTGCACGGAGGTCTGCCAAGTGTTTGCATAAAGAAATGAAAAGTTGTCCAAAATAACTTCCTATCGAATGTTCATGTGATTGCAAAGGTCAGGAAAGTGTAAGGTACTGTTTTCTATCAGTTGGCAAGCTGCGCACACAATCCCAGTGTTGTACAGCTTCCTTCTTCACCTTTCCGATGCTGCCGCTCTCTCCGGCTCCCGGAGCCGAAGAAGCGGCTTCTTCGCGCAAAGACGATTGTACCGCTCACAGTGCTCTCTTAGCGCCGCTTCTGCCGAAAGAAGCCCGGGAGCGGTGCTTAGCTCCGGAGAGCCTCGTACCTTCGTCTTTAGCGTCTTTTGTGGTCTACATCCTAGCAGAAAGCTTTTCCACTCAGTCTGGCAAGGAAAACCTGCGCCAGCGCAGAAAACATCTCCCATCGTGTTCTGGACGTTGCACGGAGGTCTGCCAAGTGTTGGCATAAAGAAATGAAAAGTTGTCCAAAATAACTTCCTATCGAATGTTCATGTGATTGGAAAAGTCAGGAAAGTGGTAAGGTACTGTTTTCTATCAGTTGGCAAGCTGCGCACACAATCCCAGTGTTGTACAGCTTCCTTCTTCACCTTTCCGATGCTGCCGCTCTCACTGGCTCCCGGAGCCGAAGAAGCGGCTTCTTCGCGCAAAGACGATTCTACCGGTCACAGTGCTCTCTTAGCGCCGCTTCTGCCGAAAGAAGCCCGGGAGCGGTGCTTAGCTCCGGAGAGCCTCGTACCTTCGTCTTTAGCGTCTTTTGTGGTCTACATCCTAGCAGAAAGCTTTTCCACTCTGTCTGGCAAGGAAAACATGCGGAACACAGAAAACATCTCCCATCGTGTTCTGGACGTTGCACGGAGGTCTGCCAAGTGTTTGCATAAAGAAATGAAAAGTTGTCCAAAATAACTTCCTATCGAATGTTCATGTGATTGGAAAAGTCAGGAAAGTGGTAAGGTACTGTTTTCTATCAGTTGGCAAGCTGCGCACACAATCCCAGTGTTGTACAGCTTCCTTCTTCACCTTTCCGATGCTGCCGCTCTCTCCGGCTCCCGGAGCCGAAGAAGCGGCTTCTTCGCGCAAAGACGATTGTACCGCTCACAGTGCTCTCTTAGCGCCGCTTCTGCCGAAAGAAGCCCGGGAGCGGCGCTTAGCTCCGGAGAGCATCGTACCTTCGTCTTTAGCGTCTTTTGTGGTCTACATCCTAGCAGAAAGCTTTTCCACTCTGTCTGGCAAGGAAAACCTGCGCAAGCACAGAAAACATCTCCCATCGTGTTCTGGACGTTGCACGGATGTCTGCCAAGTGTTTGAAAGAAACAAAGAAAAGTTGTCCAAAACAGCTTCCAATCGAATATTCATGTGATTGGAAAAGTCAGGAAAGTGGTAAGGTACTGTTTTCTATCAGTTGGCAAGCTGCGCACACAATCCCAGTGTTGTACAGCTTCCTTCTTCACCTTTCCGATGCTGCCGCTCTCTCCGGCTCCCGGAGCCGAAGAAGCGGCTTCTTCGCGCAAAGGCGATTGTACCGCTCACAGTGCTCTCTTAGCGCCGCTTCTGCCGAAAGAAGCCCGGGAGCGGTGCTTAGCTCCGGAGAGCCTCGTACCTTCGTCTTTAGCGTCTTTTGTGGTCTACATCCTAGCAGAAAGCTTTTCCACTCAGTCTGGCAAGGAAAACCTGCGCCAGCGCAGAAAACATCTCCCATCGTGTTCTGGA
Source organism: Ammospiza caudacuta (assembly GCF_027887145.1). Lineage (NCBI taxonomy): Eukaryota > Metazoa > Chordata > Aves > Passeriformes > Passerellidae > Ammospiza > Ammospiza caudacuta. Next base: position 1,506,246 of record NC_080607.1, read on the forward strand.
CGTTGCACGGAGGTCTGCCAAGTGTTTGCATAAAGAAATGAAAAGTTGTCCAAAATAACTTCCTATCGATTGTTCATGTGATTGGAAAAGTCAGGAAAGTGGTAAGGTACTGTTTTCTATCAGTTGGCAAGCTGCGCACACAATCCCAGTGTTGTACAGCTTCCTTCTTCACCTTTCCGATGCTGCCGCTCTCTCCGGCTCCCGGAGCCGAAGAAGCGGCTTCTTCGCGCAAAGACGATTGTACCGCTCACAGTGCTCTCTTAGCGCCGCTTCTGCCGAAAAAAGCCCGGGAGCGGTGCTTAGCTCCGGAGAGCATCGTACCTTCGTCTTTAGCGTCTTTTGTGGTCTACATCCTAGCAGAAAGCTTTTCCACTCAGTCTGGCAAGGAAAACCTGCGCCAGCGCAGAAAACATCTCCCATCGTGTTCTGGACGTTGCACGGAGGTCTGCCAAGTGTTTGCATAAAGAAATGAAAAGTTGTCCAAAATAACTTCCTATCGAATGTTCATGTGATTGGAAAAGTCAGGAAAGTGGTAAGGTACTGTTTTCTATCAGTTGGCAAGCTGCGCACACAATCCCAGTGTTGTACAGCTTCCTTCTTCACCTTTCCGATGCTGCCGCTCTCTCCGGCTCCCGGAGCCGAAGAAGCGGCTTCTTCGCGCAAAGACGATTGTACCTGTCACAGTGCTCTCTTAGCGCCGCTTCTGCCGAAAGAAGCCCGGGAGCGGCGCTTAGCTCCGGAGAACATCGTACCTTCGTCTTTAGCGTCTTTTGTGGTCAACACCCTAGCACAAAGCTTTTCCACTCTGTCTGGCAAGGAAAACCTGCGCCAGCACAGAAAACATCTCCCATCGTGTTCTGGACGTTGCACGGAGGTCTGCCAAGTGTTTGACAAGAAGAGAAGAAACGTTGTCCAAAACAGCTTCCAATCGAATATTCCTGTGATTGGAAAAGTCAGGAAAGTTGTAAGGTATTGTTTTCTATCAGTTGGCAAGCTGCGCACACAATCCCAGTGTTGTACAGCTTCCTTCTTCACCTTTGCGATGCTGCCGCTCTCTCCGGCTCCCGGAGCCGAAGAAGCGGCTTCTTCGCGCAAAGACGATTGTACCGCTCACAGTGCTCTCTTAGCGCCGCTTCTGCCGAAAGAAGCCCGGGAGCGGCGCTTAGCTCCGGAGAGCATCGTACCTTCGTCTTTAGCGTCTTTTGTGGTCTACATCCTAGCAGAAAGCTTTTCCACTCTGTCTGGCAAGGAAAACATGCGCCAGCACAGAAAACATCTCCCATCGTGTTCTGGACGTTGTACGGAGGTCTGCCAAGTGTTTGACAAGAAGAGAGGAAAAGTTGTCCAAAACAGCTTCCAATCGAATATTCATGTGATTGGAAACGTCAGGAAAGTGGTAAGGTACTGTTTTCTATCAGTTGGCAAGCTGGCGCCCACAATCCCAGTGTTGTACAGCTTCCTTCTTCACCTTTCCGATGCTGCCGCTCTCTCCGGCTCCCGGAGCCGAAGAAGCGGCTTCTTCGCGCAAAGACGATTGTACCGCTCACAGTGCTCTCTTAGCGCCGCTTCTGCCGAATGAAGCCCGGGAGCGGCGCTTAACTCCGGAGAGCCTCGTACCATCTTCTTTAGCGTCTTTTGTGGTCTACATCCTAGCAGAAAGCTTTTCCACTCTGTCTGGCAAGGAAAACCTGCGCCAGCGCAGAAAACATCTCCCATCGTGTTCTGGACGTTGCACGGAGGTCTGCCAAGTGTTTGCATAAAGAAATGAAAAGTTGTCCAAAATAACTTCCTATCGAATGTTGATGTGATTGGAAAAGTCAGGAAAGTGGTAAGGTACTGTTTTCTATCAGTTGGCAAGCTGCGCACACAATCCCAGTGTTGTACAGCTTCCTTCTTCACCTTTCCGATGCTGCCGCTCTCTCCGGCTCCCGGAGCCGAAGAAGCGGCTTCTTCGCGCAAAGACGATTGTACCGCTCACAGTGCTCTCTTAGCGCGGCTTCTGCCGAAAGAAGCCCGGGAGCGGCGCTTAGCTCCGGAGAGCATCGTCCCTTCGTCTTTAGCGTCTTTTGTGGTCTACATCCTAGCAGAAAGCTTTTCCACTCTGTCTGGCAAGGAAAACCTGCGCCAGCACAGAAAACATCTCCCTTCGTGTTCTGGACGTTGTACGGAGGTCTGCCAAGTGTTTGAAAGAAACAAAGAAAAGTTGTCCAAAACAGCTTCCAATCGAATATTCATGTGATTGGAAAAGTCAGGAGAGTGGTAAGGTACTGTTTTCTATCAGTTGGCAAGCTGCGCACACAATCCCAGTGTTTTACAGCTTCCTTCTTCACCTTTCCGATGCTGCCGCTCTCTCCGGCTCCCGGAGCCGAAGAAGCGGCTTCTTCGCGCAAAGGCGATTGTACCGCTCACAGTGCTCTCTTAGCGCGGCTTCTGCCGAAAGAAGCCCGGGAGCGGTGCTTAGCTCCGGAGAGCCTCGTACCTTCGTCTTTAGCGTCTTTTGTGGTCTACATCCTAGCAGAAAGCTTTTCCACTCTGTCTGGCAAGGAAAACCTGCGCCAGCGCAGAAAACATCTCCCATCGTGTTCTGGACGTTGCACGGAGGTCTGCCAAGTGTTTGCATAAAGAAATGAAAAGTTGTCCAAAATAACTTCCTATCGAATGTTCATGTGATTGGAAAAGTCAGGAAAGTGGTAAGGTACTGTTTTCTATCAGTTGGCAAGCTGCGCACACAATCCCAGTGTTGTACAGCTTCCTTCTTCACCTTTCCGATGCTGCCGCTCTCTCCGGCTCCCGGAGCCGAAGAAGCGGCTTCTTCGCGCAAAGACGATTGTACCTGTCACAGTGCTCTCTTAGCGCCGCTTCTGCCGAAAGAAGCCCGGGAGCGGCGCTTAGCTCCGGAGAGCATCGTACCTTCGTCTTTAGCGTCTTTTGTGGTCAACACCCTAGCAGAAAGCTTTTCCACTCTGTCTGGCAAGGAAAACCTGCGCCAGCACAGAAAACATCTCCCATCGTGTTCTGGACGTTGCACGGAGGTCTGCCAAGTGTTTGACAAGAAGAGAAGAAAAGTTGTCCAAAACAGCTTCCAATCGAATATTCCTGTGATTGGAAAAGTCAGGAAAGTTGTAAGGTATTGTTTTCTATCAGTTGGCAAGCTGCGCACACAATCCCAGTGTTGTACAGCTTCCTTCTTCACCTTTCCGATGCTGCCGCTCTCTCCGGCTCCCGGAGCCGAAGAAGCGGCTTCTTCGCGCAAAGACGATTGTACCGCTCACAGTGCTCTCTTAGCGCCGCTTCTGCCGAAAGAAGCCCGGGAGCGGTGCTCAGCTCCGGAGAGCATCGTACCTTCGTCTTTAGCGTCTTTTGTGGTCTACATCCTAGCAGAAAGCTTTTCCACTCTGTCTGGCAAGGAAAACATGCGCCAGCACAGAAAACATCTCCCATCGTGTTCTGGACGTTGTACGGAGGTCTGCCAAGTGTTTGACAAGAAGAGAGGAAATGTCGTCCAAAACAGCTTCCAATCGAATATTCATGTGATTGGAAACGTCAGGAAAGTGGTAAGGTACTGTTTTCTATCAGTTGGCAAGCTGCGCACACAATCCCAGTGTTGTACAGCTTCCTTCTTCACCTTTCCGATGCTGCCGCTCTCTCCGGCTCCCGGAGCCGAAGAAGCGGCTTCTTCGCGCAAAGACGATTGTACCGCTCACAGTGCTCTCTTAGCGCCGCTTCTGCCGAATGAAGCCCGGGAGCGGCGCTTAACTCCGGAGAGCCTCGTACCATCTTCTTTAGCGTCTTTTGTGGTCTACATCCTAGCAGAAAGCTTTTCCACTCTGTCTGGCAAAGAAAACCTGCGCCAGCGCAGAAAACATCTCCCATCGTGTTCTGGACGTTGCACGGAGGTCTGCCAAGTGTTTGCATAAAGAAATGAAAAGTTGTCCAAAATAACTTCCTATCGAATGTTCATGTGATTGGAAAGGTCAGGAAAGTGTAAGGTACTGTTTTCTATCAGTTGGCAAGCTGCGCACACAATCCCAGTGTTGTACAGCTTCCTTCTTCACCTTTCCGATGCTGCCGCTCTCTCCGGCTCCCGGAGCCGAAGAAGCGGCTTCTTCGCGCAAAGACGATTGTACCGCTCACAGTGCTCTCTTAGCGCGGCTTCTGCCGAAAGAAGCCCGGGAGCGGCGCTTAGCTCCGGAGAGCATCGTCCCTTCGTCTTTAGCGTCTTTTGTGGTCTACATCCTAGCAGAAAGCTTTTCCACTCTGTCTGGCAAGGAAAACCTGCGCCAGCACAGAAAACATCTCCCTTCGTGTTCTGGACGTTGTACGGAGGTCTGCCAAGTGTTTGAAAGAAACAAAGAAAAGTTGTCCAAAACAGCTTCCAATCGAATATTCTGTGATTGGAAACGTCAGGAAAGTGGTAAGGTACTGTTTTCTATCAGTTGGCAAGCTGCGCACACAATCCCAGTGTTGTACAGCTTCCTTCTTCACCTTTCCGATGCTGCCGCTCTCTCCGGCTCCCGGAGCCGAAGAAGCGGCTTCTTCGCGCAAAGACGATTGTACCGCTCACAGTGCTCTCTTAGCGCCGCTTCTGCCAAAAGAAGCCCGGGAGCGGTGCTTAGCTCCGGAGAGCCTCGTACCTTCGTCTTTAGCGTCTTTTGTGGTCTACATCCTAGCAGAAAGCTTTTCCACTCTGTCTGGCAAGGAAAACCTGCGCCAGCGCAGAAAACATCTCCCATCGTGTTCTGGACGTTGCACGGAGGTCTGCCAAGTGTTTGCATAAAGAAATGAAAAGTTGTCCAAAATAACTTCCTATCGAATGTTCATGTGATTGGAAAAGTCAGGAAAGTGGTAAGGTACTGTTTTCTATCAGTTGGCAAGCTGCGCACACAATCCCAGTGTTGTACAGCTTCCTTCTTCACCTTTCCGATGCTGCCGCTCTCTCCGGCTCCCGGAGCCGAAGAAGCGGCTTCTTCGCGCAAAGACGATTGTACCGGTCACAGTGCTCTCTTAGCGCCGCTTCTGCCGAAAGAAGCCCGGGAGCGGCGCTTAGCTCCGGAGAGCATCGTCCCTTCGTCTTTAGCGTCTTTTGTGGTCTACATCCTAGCAGAAAGCTTTTCCACTCTGTCTGGCAAGGAAAACATGCGCCAGCACAGAAAACATCTCCCATCGTGTTCTGGACGTTGCACGGAGGTCTGCCAAGTGTTTGACAAGAAGAGAGGAAAAGTTGTCCAAAACAGCTTCCAATCGAATATTCATGTGATTGGAAACGTCAGGAAAGTGGTAAGGTACTGTTTTCTATCAGTTGGCAAGCTGGCGCACACAATCCCAGTGTTGTACAGCTTCCTTCTTCACCTTTCCGATGCTGCCGCTCTCTCCGGCTCCCGGAGCCGAAGAAGCGGCTTCTTCGCGCAAAGACGATTGTACCGCTCACAGTGCTCTCTTAGCGCCGCTTCTGCCGAATGAAGCCCGGGAGCGGCGCTTAACTCCGGAGAGCCTCGTACCATCTTCTTTAGCGTCTTTTGTGGTCTACATCCTAGCAGAAAGCTTTTCCACTCTGTCTGGCAAGGAAAACCTGCGCCAGCGCAGAAAACATCTCCCATCGTGTTCTGGACGTTGCACGGAGGTCTGCCAAGTGTTTGCATAAAGAAATGAAAAGTTGTCCAAAATAACTTCCTATCGAATGTTCATGTGAATGGAAAGGTCAGGAAAGTGTAAGGTACTGTTTTCTATCAGTTGGCAAGCTGCGCACACAATCCCAGTGTTGTACAGCTTCCTTCTTCACCTTTCCGATGCTGCCGCTCTCTCCGGCTCCCGGAGCCGAAGAAGCGGCTTCTTCGCGCAAAGACGATTGTACCGCTCACAGTGCTCTCTTAGCGCCGCTTCTGCCGAAAGAAGCCCGGGAGCGGCGCTTAGCTCCGGAGAGCATCGTACCTTCGTCTTTAGCGTCTTTTGTGGTCTACATCCTAGCAGAAAGCTTTTCCACTCTGTCTGGCAAGGAAAACCTGCGCCAGCACAGAAAACATCTCCCTTCGTGTTCTGGACGTTGTACGGAGGTCTGCCAAGTGTTTGAAAGAAACAAAGAAAAGTTGTCCAAAATAACTTCCTATCGAATGTTCATGTGATTGGAAAAGTCAGGAAAGTGGTAAGGTACTGTTTTCTATCAGGTGGCAAGCTGCGCACACAATCCCAGTGTTGTACAGCTTCCTTCTTCACCTTTCCGATGCTGCCGCTCTCTCCGGCTCCCGGAGCCGAAGAAGCGGCTTCTTCGCGCAAAGACGATTGTACCGCTCACAGTGCTCTCTTAGCGCGGCTTCTGCCGAAAGAAGCCCGGGAGCGGTGCTTAGCTCCGGAGAGCATCGTCCCTTCGTCTTTAGCGTCTTTTGTGGTCTACATCCTAGCAGAAAGCTTTTCCACTCAGTCTGGCAAGGAAAACCTGCGCCAGCGCGGAAAACATCTCCCATCGTGTTCTGGACGTTGCACGGAGGTCTGCCAAGTGTTTGCATAAAGAAATGAAAAGTTGTCCAAAATAACTTCCTATCGAATGTTCATGTGATTGGAAAAGTCAGGAAAGTGGTAAGGTACTGTTTTCTATCAGTTGGCAAGCTGCGCACACAATCCCAGTGTTGTACAGCTTCCTTCTTCACCTTTCCGATGCTGCCGCTCTCTCCGGCTCCCGGAGCCGAAGAAGCGGCTTCTTCGCGCAAAGACGATTGTACCTGTCACAGTGCTCTCTTAGCGCCGCTTCTGCCGAAAGAAGCCCGGGAGCGGCGCTTAGCTCCGGAGAGCATCGTACCTTCGTCTTTAGCATCTTTTGTGGTCTACATCCTAGCAGAAACCTTTCCCCTCTGTCTGGCAAGGAAAACCTGCGCCAGCACAGAAAACATCTCCCATCGTGTTCTGGACGTTGCACGGAGGTCTGCCAAGTGTTTGAAAGAAACAAAGAAAAGTTGTCCAAAACAGCTTCCAATCGAATGTTCATGTGATTGGAAAAGTCAGGAAAGTGGTAAGGTACTGTTTTCTATCTGTTGGCAAGCTGCGCACACAATCCCAGTGTTGTACAGCTTCCTTCTTCACCTTTCCGATGCTGCCGCTCTCTCCGGCTCCCGGAGCCGAAGAAGCGGCTTCTTCGCGCAAAGACGATTGTACCGCTCACAGTGCTCTCTTAGCGCCGCTTCTGCCGAAAGAAGCCCGGGAGCGGCGCTTAGCTCCGGAGAGCATCGTCCCTTCGTCTTTAGCGTCTTTTGTGGTCTACATCCTAGCAGAAAGCTTTTCCACTCTGTCTGGCAAGGAAAACCTGCGCCAGCACAGAAAACATCTCCCATCGTGTTCTGGACGTTGTACGGAGGTCTGCCAAGTGTTTGACAAGAAGAGAAGAAAATTTGTCCAAAACAGCTTCCAATCGAATATTCATGTGATTGGAAAAGTCAGGAAAGTTGTAAGGTACTGTTTTCTATCAGTTGGCAAGCTGCGCACACAATCCCAGTGTTGTACAGCTTCCTTCTTCACCTTTCCGATGCTGCCGCTCTCTCCGGCTCCCGGAGCCGAAGAAGCGGCTTCTTCGCGCAAAGACGATTGTACCGCTCACAGTGCTCTCTTAGCGCCGCTTCTGCCGAAAGAAGCCCGGGAGCGGCGCTTAGCTCCGGAGAGCATCGTCCCCTCGTCTTTAGCGTCTTTTGTGGTCTACATCCTAGCAGAAAGCTTTTCCACTCTGTCTGGCAAGGAAAACATGCGCCAGCACAGAAAACATCTCCCATCGTGTTCTGGACGTTGTACGGAGGTCTGCCAAGTGTTTGACAAGAAGAGAAGAAAAGTTGTCCAAAACAGCTTCCAATCGAATACTCATGTGATTGGAAAAGTCAGGAAAGTTGTAAGGTACTGTTTTCTATCAGTTGGCAAGCTGCGCACACAATCCCAGTGTTGTACAGCTTCCTTCTTCACCTTTCCGATGCTGCCGCTCTCTCCGGCTCCCGGAGCCGAAGAAGCGGCTTCTTCGCGCAAAGACGATTGTACTGCTCACAGTGCTCTCTTAGCGCCGCTTCTGCCGAAAGAAGCCCGGGAGCGGCGCTTAACTCCGGAGAGCATCGTACCTTCGTCTTTAGCGTCTTTTGTGGTCTACATCCTAGCAGAAAGCTTTTCCACTCTGTCTGGCAAGGAAAACCTGCGCCAGCACAGAAAACATCTCCCTTCGTGTTCTGGACGTTGTACGGAGGTCTGCCAAGTGTTTGAAAGAAACAAAGAAAAGTTGTCCAAAACAGCTTCCAATCGAATATTCTGTGATTGGAAACGTCAGGAAAGTGTAAGGTACTGTTTTCTATCAGTTGGCAAGCTGCGCACACAATCCCAGTGTTGTACAGCTTCCTTCTTCACCTTTCCGATGCTGCCGCTCTCTCCGGCTCCCGGAGCCGAAGAAGCGGCTTCTTCGCGCAAAGACGATTGTACCGCTCACAGTGCTCTCTTAGCGCCGCTTCTGCCGAAAGAAGCCCGGGAGCGGTGCTTAGCTCCGGAGAGCCTCGTACCTTCGTCTTTAGCGTCTTTTGTGGTCTACATCCTAGCAGAAAGCTTTTCCACTCTGTCTGGCAAGGAAAACCTGCGCCAGCGCAGAAAACATCTCCCATCGTGTTCTGGACGTTGCACGGAGGTCTGCCAAGTGTTTGCATAAAGAAATGAAAAGTTGTCCAAAATAACTTCCTATCGAATGTTGATGTGATTGGAAAAGTCAGGAAAGTGGTAAGGTACTGTTTTCTATCAGTTGGCAAGCTGCGCACACAATCCCAGTGTTGTACAGCTTCCTTCTTCACCTTTCCGATGCTGCCGCTCTCTCCGGCTCCCGGAGCCGAAGAAGCGGCTTCTTCGCGCAAAGACGATTGTACCGCTCACAGTGCTCTCTTAGCGCGGCTTCTGCCGAAAGAAGCCCGGGAGCGGCGCTTAGCTCCGGAGAGCATCGTCCCTTCGTCTTTAGCGTCTTTTGTGGTCTACATCCTAGCAGAAAGCTTTTCCACTCTGTCTGGCAAGGAAAACCTGCGCCAGCACAGAAAACATCTCCCTTCGTGTTCTGGACGTTGTACGGAGGTCTGCCAAGTGTTTGAAAGAAACAAAGAAAAGTTGTCCAAAACAGCTTCCAATCGAATATTCTGTGATTGGAAACGTCAGGAAAGTGGTAAGGTACTGTTTTCTATCAGTTGGCAAGCTGCGCACACAATCCCAGTGTTGTACAGCTTCCTTCTTCACCTTTCCGATGCTGCCGCTCTCTCCGGCTCCCGGAGCCGAAGAAGCGGCTTCTTCGCGCAAAGACGATTGTACCGCTCACAGTGCTCTCTTAGCGCCGCTTCTGCCAAAAGAAGCCCGGGAGCGGTGCTTAGCTCCGGAGAGCCTCGTACCTTCGTCTTTAGCGTCTTTTGTGGTCTACATCCTAGCAGAAAGCTTTTCCACTCTGTCTGGCAAGGAAAACCTGCGCCAGCGCAGAAAACATCTCCCATCGTGTTCTGGACGTTGCACGGAGGTCTGCCAAGTGTTTGCATAAAGAAATGAAAAGTTGTCCAAAATAACTTCCTATCGAATGTTCATGTGATTGGAAAAGTCAGGAAAGTGGTAAGGTACTGTTTTCTATCAGTTGGCAAGCTGCGCACACAATCCCAGTGTTGTACAGCTTCCTTCTTCACCTTTCCGATGCTGCCGCTCTCTCCGGCTCCCGGAGCCGAAGAAGCGGCTTCTTCGCGCAAAGACGATTGTACCGGTCACAGTGCTCTCTTAGCGCCGCTTCTGCCGAAAGAAGCCCGGGAGCGGCGCTTAGCTCCGGAGAGCATCGTCCCTTCGTCTTTAGCGTCTTTTGTGGTCTACATCCTAGCAGAAAGCTTTTCCACTCTGTCTGGCAAGGAAAACATGCGCCAGCACAGAAAACATCTCCCATCGTGTTCTGGACGTTGCACGGAGGTCTGCCAAGTGTTTGACAAGAAGAGAGGAAAAGTTGTCCAAAACAGCTTCCAATCGAATATTCATGTGATTGGAAACGTCAGGAAAGTGGTAAGGTACTGTTTTCTATCAGTTGGCAAGCTGGCGCACACAATCCCAGTGTTGTACAGCTTCCTTCTTCACCTTTCCGATGCTGCCGCTCTCTCCGGCTCCCGGAGCCGAAGAAGCGGCTTCTTCGCGCAAAGACGATTGTACCGCTCACAGTGCTCTCTTAGCGCCGCTTCTGCCGAATGAAGCCCGGGAGCGGCGCTTAACTCCGGAGAGCCTCGTACCATCTTCTTTAGCGTCTTTTGTGGTCTACATCCTAGCAGAAAGCTTTTCCACTCTGTCTGGCAAGGAAAACCTGCGCCAGCGCAGAAAACATCTCCCATCGTGTTCTGGACGTTGCACGGAGGTCTGCCAAGTGTTTGCATAAAGAAATGAAAAGTTGTCCAAAATAACTTCCTATCGAATGTTCATGTGAATGGAAAGGTCAGGAAAGTGTAAGGTACTGTTTTCTATCAGTTGGCAAGCTGCGCACACAATCCCAGTGTTGTACAGCTTCCTTCTTCACCTTTCCGATGCTGCCGCTCTCTCCGGCTCCCGGAGCCGAAGAAGCGGCTTCTTCGCGCAAAGACGATTGTACCGCTCACAGTGCTCTCTTAGCGCCGCTTCTGCCGAAAGAAGCCCGGGAGCGGCGCTTAGCTCCGGAGAGCATCGTACCTTCGTCTTTAGCGTCTTTTGTGGTCTACATCCTAGCAGAAAGCTTTTCCACTCTGTCTGGCAAGGAAAACCTGCGCCAGCACAGAAAACATCTCCCTTCGTGTTCTGGACGTTGTACGGAGGTCTGCCAAGTGTTTGAAAGAAACAAAGAAAAGTTGTCCAAAACAGCTTCCAATCGAATATTCTGTGATTGGAAACGTCAGGAAAATGTAAGGTACTGTTTTCTATCAGGTGGCAAGCTGCGCACACAATCCCAGTGTTGTACAGCTTCCTTCTTCACCTTTCCGATGCTGCCGCTCTCTCCGGCTCCCGGAGCCGAAGAAGCGGCTTCTTCGCGCAAAGACGATTGTACCGCTCACAGTGCTCTCTTAGCGCGGCTTCTGCCGAAAGAAGCCCGGGAGCGGTGCTTAGCTCCGGAGAGCATCGTCCCTTCGTCTTTAGCGTCTTTTGTGGTCTACATCCTAGCAGAAAGCTTTTCCACTCAGTCTGGCAAGGAAAACCTGCGCCAGCGCGGAAAACATCTCCCATCGTGTTCTGGACGTTGCACGGAGGTCTGCCAAGTGTTTGCATAAAGAAATGAAAAGTTGTCCAAAATAACTTCCTATCGAATGTTCATGTGATTGGAAAAGTCAGGAAAGTGGTAAGGTACTGTTTTCTATCAGTTGGCAAGCTGCGCACACAATCCCAGTGTTGTACAGCTTCCTTCTTCACCTTTCCGATGCTGCCGCTCTCTCCGGCTCCCGGAGCCGAAGAAGCGGCTTCTTCGCGCAAAGACGATTGTACCTGTCACAGTGCTCTCTTAGCGCCGCTTCTGCCGAAAGAAGCCCGGGAGCGGCGCTTAGCTCCGGAGAGCATCGTACCTTCGTCTTTAGCATCTTTTGTGGTCTACATCCTAGCAGAAACCTTTCCCCTCTGTCTGGCAAGGAAAACCTGCGCCAGCACAGAAAACATCTCCCATCGTGTTCTGGACGTTGCACGGAGGTCTGCCAAGTGTTTGAAAGAAACAAAGAAAAGTTGTCCAAAACAGCTTCCAATCGAATGTTCATGTGATTGGAAAAGTCAGGAAAGTGGTAAGGTACTGTTTTCTATCTGTTGGCAAGCTGCGCACACAATCCCAGTGTTGTACAGCTTCCTTCTTCACCTTTCCGATGCTGCCGCTCTCTCCGGCTCCCGGAGCCGAAGAAGCGGCTTCTTCGCGCAAAGACGATTGTACCGCTCACAGTGCTCTCTTAGCGCCGCTTCTGCCGAAAGAAGCCCGGGAGCGGCGCTTAGCTCCGGAGAGCATCGTCCCTTCGTCTTTAGCGTCTTTTGTGGTCTACATCCTAGCAGAAAGCTTTTCCACTCTGTCTGGCAAGGAAAACCTGCGCCAGCACAGAAAACATCTCCCATCGTGTTCTGGACGTTGTACGGAGGTCTGCCAAGTGTTTGACAAGAAGAGAAGAAAATTTGTCCAAAACAGCTTCCAATCGAATATTCATGTGATTGGAAAAGTCAGGAAAGTTGTAAGGTACTGTTTTCTATCAGTTGGCAAGCTGCGCACACAATCCCAGTGTTGTACAGCTTCCTTCTTCACCTTTCCGATGCTGCCGCTCTCTCCGGCTCCCGGAGCCGAAGAAGCGGCTTCTTCGCGCAAAGACGATTGTACCGCTCACAGTGCTCTCTTAGCGCCGCTTCTGCCGAAAGAAGCCCGGGAGCGGCGCTTAGCTCCGGAGAGCATCGTCCCCTCGTCTTTAGCGTCTTTTGTGGTCTACATCCTAGCAGAAAGCTTTTCCACTCTGTCTGGCAAGGAAAACATGCGCCAGCACAGAAAACATCTCCCATCGTGTTCTGGACGTTGTACGGAGGTCTGCCAAGTGTTTGACAAGAAGAGAAGAAAAGTTGTCCAAAACAGCTTCCAATCGAATACTCATGTGATTGGAAAAGTCAGGAAAGTTGTAAGGTACTGTTTTCTATCAGTTGGCAAGCTGCGCACACAATCCCAGTGTTGTACAGCTTCCTTCTTCACCTTTCCGATGCTGCCGCTCTCTCCGGCTCCCGGAGCCGAAGAAGCGGCTTCTTCGCGCAAAGACGATTGTACTGCTCACAGTGCTCTCTTAGCGCCGCTTCTGCCGAAAGAAGCCCGGGAGCGGCGCTTAACTCCGGAGAGCATCGTACCTTCGTCTTTAGCGTCTTTTGTGGTCTACATCCTAGCAGAAAGCTTTTCCACTCTGTCTGGCAAGGAAAACCTGCGCCAGCACAGAAAACATCTCCCTTCGTGTTCTGGACGTTGTACGGAGGTCTGCCAAGTGTTTGAAAGAAACAAAGAAAAGTTGTCCAAAACAGCTTCCAATCGAATATTCTGTGATTGGAAACGTCAGGAAAGTGTAAGGTACTGTTTTCTATCAGTTGGCAAGCTGCGCACACAATCCCAGTGTTGTACAGCTTCCTTCTTCACCTTTCCGATGCTGCCGCTCTCTCCGGCTCCCGGAGCCGAAGAAGCGGCTTCTTCGCGCAAAGACGATTGTACCGCTCACAGTGCTCTCTTAGCGCCGCTTCTGCCGAAAGAAGCCCGGGAGCGGTGCTTAGCTCCGGAGAGCCTCGTACCTTCGTCTTTAGCGTCTTTTGTGGTCTACATCCTAGCAGAAAGCTTTTCCACTCTGTCTGGCAAGGAAAACCTGCGCCAGCGCAGAAAACATCTCCCATCGTGTTCTGGACGTTGCACGGAGGTCTGCCAAGTGTTTGCATAAAGAAATGAAAAGTTGTCCAAAATAACTTCCTATCGAATGTTGATGTGATTGGAAAAGTCAGGAAAGTGGTAAGGTACTGTTTTCTATCAGTTGGCAAGCTGCGCACACAATCCCAGTGTTGTACAGCTTCCTTCTTCACCTTTCCGATGCTGCCGCTCTCTCCGGCTCCCGGAGCCGAAGAAGCGGCTTCTTCGCGCAAAGACGATTGTACCGCTCACAGTGCTCTCTTAGCGCCGCTTCTGCCGAAAGAAGCCCGGGAGCGGCGCTTAGCTCCGGAGAGCCTCGTACCTTCGTCTTTAGCGTCTTTTGTGGTCTACATCCTAGCAGAAAGCTTTTCCACTCTGTCTGGCAAGGAAAACCTGCGCCAGCACAGAAAACATCTCCCATCGTGTTCTGGACGTTGCACGGAGGTCTGCCAAGTGTTTGAAAGAAACAAAGAAAAGTTGTCCAAAACAGCTTCCAGTCGAATGTTCATGTGATTGGAAAAGTCAGGAAAGTGGTAAGGTACTGTTTTCTATCAGTTGGCAAGCTGCGCACACAATCCCAGTGTTGTACAGCTTCCTTCTTCACCTTTGCGATGCTGCCGCTCTCTCCGGCTCCCGGAGCCGAAGAAGCGGCTTCTTCGCGCAAAGGCGATTGTACCGCTCACAGTGCTCTCTTAGCGCCGCTTCTGCCGAAAGAAGCCCGGGAGCGGCGCTTAGCTCCGGAGAGCATCGTCCCTTCGTCTTTAGCGTCTTTTGTGGTCTACATCCTAGCAGAAAGCTTTTCCACTCTGTCTGGCAAGGAAAACCTGCGCCAGCACAGAAAACATCTCCCATCGTGTTCTGGACGTTGTACGGAGGTCTGCCAAGTGTTTGACAAGAAGAGAAGAAAAGTTGTCCAAAACAGCTTCCAATCGAATATTCATGTGATTGGAAAAGTCAGGAAAGTTGTAAGGTACTGTTTTCTATCAGTTGGCAAGCTGCGCACACAATCCCAGTGTTGTACAGCTTCCTTCTTCACCTTTCCGATGCTGCCGCTCTCTCCGGCTCCCGGAGCCGAAGAAGCGGCTTCTTCGCGCAAAGACGATTGTACCGGTCACAGTGCTCTCTTAGCGCCGCTTCTGCCGAAAGAAGCCCGGGAGCGGCGCTTAGCTCCGGAGAGCATCGTACCTTCGTCTTTAGCGTCTTTTGTGGTCTACATCCTAGCAGAAAGCTTTTCCACTCTGTCTGGCAAGGAAAACATGCGCCAGCACAGAAAACATCTCCCATCGTGTTCTGGACGTTGTACGGAGGTCTGCCAAGTGTTTGACAAGAAGAGAGGAAAAGTTGTCCAAAACAGCTTCCAATCGAATATTCATGTGATTGGAAACGTCAGGAAAGTGGTAAGGTACTGTTTTCTATCAGTTGGCAAGCTGGCGCACACAATCCCAGTGTTGTACAGCTTCCTTCTTCACCTTTCCGATGCTGCCGCTCTCTCCGGCTCCCGGAGCCGAAGAAGCGGCTTCTTCGCGCAAAGACGATTGTACCGCTCACAGTGCTCTCTTAGCGCCGCTTCTGCCGAATGAAGCCCGGGAGCGGCGCTTAACTCCGGAGAGCCTCGTACCATCTTCTTTAGCGTCTTTTGTGGTCTACATCCTAGCAGAAAGCTTTTCCACTCTGTCTGGCAAGGAAAACCTGCGCCAGCGCAGAAAACATCTCCCATCGTGTTCTGGACGTTGCACGGAGGTCTGCCAAGTGTTTGCATAAAGAAATGAAAAGTTGTCCAAAATAACTTCCTATCGAATGTTCATGTGATTGGAAAAGTCAGGAAAGTGGTAAGGTACTGTTTTCTATCAGTTGGCAAGCTGCGCACACAATCCCAGTGTTGTACAGCTTCCTTCTTCACCTTTCCGATGCTGCCGCTCTCTCCGGCTCCCGGAGCCGAAGAAGCGGCTTCTTCGCGCAAAGACGATTGTACCGCTCACAGTGCTCTCTTAGCGCGGCTTCTGCCGAAAGAAGCCCGGGAGCGGCGCTTAGCTCCGGAGAGCATCGTCCCTTCGTCTTTAGCGTCTTTTGTGGTCTACATCCTAGCAGAAAGCTTTTCCACTCTGTCTGGCAAGGAAAACCTGCGGGAGCACAGAAAACATCTCCCATCGTGTTCTGGACGTTGTACGGAGGTCTGCCAAGTGTTTGACAAGAAGAGAAGAAAAGTTGTCCAAAACAGCTTCCAATCGAATACTCATGTGATTGGAAAAGTCAGGAAAGTTGTAAGGTACTGTTTTCTATCAGTTGGCAAGCTGCGCACACAATCCCAGTGTTGTACAGCTTCCTTCTTCACCTTTCCGATGCTGCCGCTCTCTCCGGCTCCCGGAGCCGAAGAAGCGGCTTCTTCGCGCAAAGACGATTGTACCGCTCACAGTGCTCTCTTAGCGCCGCTTCTGCCGAAAGAAGCCCGGGAGCGGCGCTTAACTCCGGAGAGCATCGTACCTTCGTCTTTAGCGTCTTTTGTGGTCTACATCCTAGCAGAAAGCTTTTCCACTCTGTCTGGCAAGGAAAACCTGCGCCAGCACAGAAAACATCTCCCTTCGTGTTCTGGACGTTGTACGGAGGTCTGCCAAGTGTTTGAAAGAAACAAAGAAAAGTTGTCCAAAACAGCTTCCAATCGAATATTCTGTGATTGGAAACGTCAGGAAAGTGTAAGGTACTGTTTTCTATCAGTTGGCAAGCTGCGCACACAATCCCAGTGTTGTACAGCTTCCTTCTTCACCTTTCCGATGCTGCCGCTCTCTCCGGCTCCCGGAGCCGAAGAAGCGGCTTCTTCGCGCAAAGACGATTGTACCGCTCACAGTGCTCTCTTAGCGCCGCTTCTGCCGAAAGAAGCCCGGGAGCGGTGCTTAGCTCCGGAGAGCCTCGTACCTTCGTCTTTAGCGTCTTTTGTGGTCTACATCCTAGCAGAAAGCTTTTCCACTCAGTCTGGCAAGGAAAACCTGCGCAAGCACAGAAAACATCTCCCATCGTGTTCTGGACGTTGCACGGAGGTCTGCCAAGTGTTTGAAAAGAAGAGAGGAAAAGTTTTCCAAAACAGCTTCCAATCGAATATTCCTGTGATTGGAAAAGTCAGGAAAGTGGTAAGGTACTGTTTTCTATCAGTTGGCAAGCTGCGCACACAATCCCAGTGTTGTACAGCTTCCTTCTTCACCTTTCCGATGCTGCCGCTCTCTCCGGCTCCCGGAGCCGAAGAAGCGGCTTCTTCGCGCAAAGACGATTGTACCTGTCACAGTGCTCTCTTAGCGCCGCTTCTGCCGAAAGAAGCCCGGGAGCGTTGCTTAGCTCCGGAGAGCATCGTCCCTTCGTCTTTAGCGTCTTTTGTGGTCTACATCCTAGCAGAAAGCTTTTCCACTCTGTCTGGCAAGGATAACCTGCGCCAGCACAGAAAACATCTCCCATCGTGTTCTGGACGTTGTACGGAGGTCTGCCAAGTGTTTGCATAAAGAAATGAAAAGTTGTCCAAAATAACTTCCTATCGAATGTTCATGTGATTGGAAAAGTCAGGAAAGTTGTAAGGTACTGTTTTCTATCAGTTGGCAAGCTGCGCACACAATCCCAGTGTTGTACAGCTTCCTTCTTCACCTTTCCGATGCTGCCGCTCTCTCCGGCTCCCGGAGCCGAAGAAGCGGCTTCTTCGCGCAAAGACGATTGTACCGCTCACAGTGCTCTCTTAGCGCCGCTTCTGCCGAAAGAAGCCCGGGAGCGGCGCTTAGCTCCGGAGAGCATCGTACCTTCGTCTTTAGCGTCTTTTGTGGTCTACATCCTAGCAGAAAGCTTTTCCACTCTGTCTGGCAAGGAAAACATGCGCCAGCACAGAAAACATCTCCCATCGTGTTCTGGACGTTGTACGGAGGTCTGCCAAGTGTTTGACAAGAAGAGAGGAAAAGTTGTCCAAAACAGCTTCCAATCGTATATTCATGTGATTGGAAAAGTCAGGAAAGTGGTAAGGTACTGTTTTCTATCAGTTGGCAAGCTGGCGCACACAATCCCAGTGTTGTACAGCTTCCTTCTTCACCTTTCCGATGCTGCCGCTCTCTCCGGCTCCCGGAGCCGAAGAAGCGGCTTCTTCGCGCAAAGACGATTGTACCGCTCACAGTGCTCTCTTAGCGCCGCTTCTGCCGAAAGAAGCCCGGGAGCGGCGCTTAACTCCGGAGAGCCTCGTACCATCTTCTTTAGCGTCTTTTGTGGTCTACATCCTAGCAGAAAGCTTTTCCACTCTGTCTGGCAAGGAAAACCTGCGCCAGCGCAGAAAACATCTCCCATCGTGTTCTGGACGTTGCACGGAGGTCTGCCAAGTGTTTGCATAAAGAAATGAAAAGTTGTCCAAAATAACTTCCTATCGAATGTTCATGTGATTGGAAAAGTCAGGAAAGTGGTAAGGTACTGTTTTCTATCAGTTGGCAAGCTGCGCACACAATCCCAGTGTTGTACAGCTTCCTTCTTCACCTTTCCGATGCTGCCGCTCTCTCCGGCTCCCGGAGCCGAAGAAGCGGCTTCTTCGCGCAAAGACGATTGTACCGCTCACAGTGCTCTCTTAGCGCGGCTTCTGCCGAAAGAAGCCCGGGAGCGGCGCTTAGCTCCGGAGAGCATCGTCCCTTCGTCTTTAGCGTCTTTTGTGGTCTACATCCTAGCAGAAAGCTTTTCCACTCTGTCTGGCAAGGAAAACCTGCGGGAGCACAGAAAACATCTCCCATCGTGTTCTGGACGTTGTACGGAGGTCTGCCAAGTGTTTGACAAGAAGAGAAGAAAAGTTGTCCAAAACAGCTTCCAATCGAATACTCATGTGATTGGAAAAGTCAGGAATGTTGTAAGGTACTGTTTTCTATCAGTTGGCAAGCTGCGCACACAATCCCAGTGTTGTACAGCTTCCTTCTTCACCTTTCCGATGCTGCCGCTCTCTCCGGCTCCCGGAGCCGAAGAAGCGGCTTCTTCGCGCAAAGACGATTGTACCGCTCACAGTGCTCTCTTAGCGCCGCTTCTGCCGAAAGAAGCCCGGGAGCGGCGCTTAACTCCGGAGAGCATCGTACCTTCGTCTTTAGCGTCTTTTGTGGTCTACATCCTAGCAGAAAGCTTTTCCACTCTG
This sequence comes from Ammospiza caudacuta, assembly GCF_027887145.1. Classification (NCBI taxonomy): domain Eukaryota; kingdom Metazoa; phylum Chordata; class Aves; order Passeriformes; family Passerellidae; genus Ammospiza; species Ammospiza caudacuta. The sequence goes on from NC_080607.1 coordinate 1,524,731, forward strand.
TCTGGCAAGGAAAACCTGCGCCAGCACAGAAAACATCTCCCTTCGTGTTCTGGACGTTGTACGGAGGTCTGCCAAGTGTTTGAAAGAAACAAAGAAAAGTTGTCCAAAACAGCTTCCAATCGAATATTCTGTGATTGGAAACGTCAGGAAAGTGTAAGGTACTGTTTTCTATCAGTTGGCAAGCTGCGCACACAATCCCAGTGTTGTACAGCTTCCTTCTTCACCTTTCCGATGCTGCCGCTCTCTCCGGCTCCCGGAGCCGAAGAAGCGGCTTCTTCGCGCAAAGACGATTGTACCGCTCACAGTGCTCTCTTAGCGCCGCTTCTGCCGAAAGAAGCCCGGGAGCGGTGCTTAGCTCCGGAGAGCCTCGTACCTTCGTCTTTAGCGTCTTTTGTGGTCTACATCCTAGCAGAAAGCTTTTCCACTCAGTCTGGCAAGGAAAACCTGCGCCAGCGCAGAAAACATCTCCCATCGTGTTCTGGACGTTGCACGGAGGTCTGCCAAGTGTTTGCATAAAGAAATGAAAAGTTGTCCAAAATAACTTCCTATCGAATGTTGATGTGATTGGAAAAGTCAGGAAAGTGGTAAGGTACTGTTTTCTATCAGTTGGCAAGCTGCGCACACAATCCCAGTGTTGTACAGCTTCCTTCTTCACCTTTCCGATGCTGCCGCTCTCTCCGGCTCCCCGGGCCGAAGAAGCGGCTTCTTCGCGCAAAGACGATTGTACCGCTCACAGTGCTCTCTTAGCGCGGCTTCTGCCGAAAGAAGCCCGGGAGCGGTGCTTAGCTCCGGAGAGCCTCGTACCTTCGTCTTTAGCGTCTTTTGTGGTCTACATCCTAGCAGAAAGCTTTTCCACTCTGTCTGGCAAGGAAAACCTGCGCCAGCACAGAAAACATCTCCCATCGTGTTCTGGACGTTGCACGGAGGTCTGCCAAGTGTTTGACAAGAAGAGAGGAAAAGTTGTCCAAAACAGCTTCCAATCGAATATTCCTGTGATTGGAAAAGTCAGGAAAGTGGTAAGGTACTGTTTTCTATCAGTTGGCAAGCTGCGCACACAATCCCAGTGTTGTACAGCTTCCTTCTTCACCTTTCCGATGCTGCCGCTCTCTCCGGCTCCCGGAGCCGAAGAAGCGGCTTCTTCGCGCAAAGACGATTGTACCGCTCACAGTGCTCTCTTAGCGCCGCTTCTGCCGAAAGAAGCCCGGGAGCGGCGCTTAGCACCGGAGAGCATCGTACCTTCGTCTTTAGCGTCTTTTGTGGTCTACATCCTAGCAGAAAGCTTTTCCACTCTGTCTGGCAAGGAAAACCTGCGCCAGCACAGAAAACATCTCCCATCGTGTTCTGGATGTTGCACGGAGGTCTGCCAAGTGTTTGCATAAAGAAATGAAAAGTTGTCCAAAATAACTTCCTATCGAATGTTCATGTGATTGGAAAAGTCAGGAAAGTGGTAAGGTACTGTTTTCTATCAGTTGGCAAGCTGCGCACACAATCCCAGTGTTGTACAGCTTCCTTCTTCACCTTTGCGATGCTGCCGCTCTCTCCGGCTCCCGGAGCCGAAGAAGCGGCTTCTTCGCGCAAAGGCGATTGTACCGCTCACAGTGCTCTCTTAGCGCCGCTTCTGCCGAAAGAAGCCCGGGAGCGGTGCTTAGCTCCGGAGAGCCTCGTACCTTCGTCTTTAGCGTCTTTTGTGGTCTACATCCTAGCAGAAAGCTTTTCCACTCTGTCTGGCAAGGAAAACATGCGGAACACATAAAACATCTCCCATCGTGTTCTGGACGTTGCACGGAGGTCTGCCAAGTGTTTGCATAAAGAAATGAAAAGTTGTCCAAAATAACTTCCTATCGAATGTTCATGTGATTGGAAAAGTCAGGAAAGTGGTAAGGTACTGTTTTCTATCAGTTGGCAAGCTGCGCACACAATCCCAGTGTTGTACAGCTTCCTTCTTCACCTTTCCGATGCTGCCGCTCTCTCCGGCTCCCGGAGCCGAAGAAGCGGCTTCTTCGCGCAAAGACGATTGTACCTGTCACAGTGCTCTCTTAGCGCCGCTTCTGCCGAAAGAAGCCCGGGAGCGGCGCTTAGCTCCGGAGAGCATCGTACCTTCGTCTTTAGCGTCTTTTGTGGTCTACATCCTAGCAGAAAGCTTTTCCACTCTGTCTGGCAAGGAAAACCTGCGCCAGCACAGAAAACATCTCCCATCGTGTTCTGGACGTTGCACGGAGGTCTGCCAAGTGTTTGAAAGAAACAAAGAAAAGTTGTCCAAAACAGCTTCCAATCGAATGTTCATGTGATTGGAAAAGTCAGGAAAGTGGTAAGGTACTGTTTTCTATCAGTTGGCAAGCTGCGCACACAATCCCAGTGTTGTACAGCTTCCTTCTTCACCTTTCCGATGCTGCCGCTCTCTCCGGCTCCCGGAGCCGAAGAAGCGGCTTCTTCGCGCAAAGACGATTGTACCGCTCACAGTGCTCTCTTAGCGCGGCTTCTGCCGAAAGAAGCCCGGGAGCGGCGCTTAGCTCCGGAGAGCATCGTCCCTTCGTCTTTAGCGTCTTTTGTGGTCTACATCCTAGCAGAAAGCTTTTCCACTCTGTCTGGCAAGGAAAACCTGCGCCAGCACAGAAAACATCTCCCATCGTGTTCTGGACGTTGTACGGAGGTCTGCCAAGTGTTTGACAAGAAGAGAAGAAAAGTTGTCCAAAACAGCTTCCAATCGAATATTCATGTGATTGGAAAAGTCAGGAAAGTTGTAAGGTACTGTTTTCTATCAGTTGGCAAGCTGCGCACACAATCCCAGTGTTGTACAGCTTCCTTCTTCACCTTTCCGATGCTGCCGCTCTCTCCGGCTCCCGGAGCCGAAGAAGCGGCTTCTTCGCGCAAAGACGATTGTACCGCTCACAGTGCTCTCTTAGCGCCGCTTCTGCCGAAAGAAGCCCGGGAGCGGCGCTTAGCTCCGGAGAGCATCGTACCTTCGTCTTTAGCGTCTTTTGTGGTCTACATCCTAGCAGAAAGCTTTTCCACTCTGTCTGGCAAGGAAAACATGCGCCAGCACAGAAAACATCTCCCATCGTGTTCTGGACGTTGTACGGAGGTCTGCCAAGTGTTTGACAAGAAGAGAGGAAAAGTTGTCCAAAACAGCTTCCAATCGAATATTCTGTGATTGGAAACGTCAGGAAAGTGGTAAGGTACTGTTTTCTATCAGTTGGCAAGCTGGCGCACACAATCCCAGTGTTGTACAGCTTCCTTCTTCACCTTTCCGATGCTGCCGCTCTCTCCGGCTCCCGGAGCCGAAGAAGCGGCTTCTTCGCGCAAAGACGATTGTACCGCTCACAGTGCTCTCTTAGCGCCGCTTCTGCCGAAAGAAGCCCGGGAGCGGTGCTTAGCTCCGGAGAGCCTCGTACCTTCGTGTTTAGCGTCTTTTGTGGTCTACATCCTAGCAGAAAGCTTTTCCACTCAGTCTGGCAAGGAAAACCTGCGCCAGCGCAGAAAATATCTCCCATCGTGTTCTGGACGTTGCACGGAGGTCTGCCAAGTGTTTGCATAAAGAAATGAAAAGTTGTCCAAAATAACTTCCTATCGAATGTTCATGTGATTGGAAAAGTCAGGAAAGTGGTAAGGTACTGTTTTCTATCAGTTGGCAAGCTGCGCACACAATCCCAGTGTTGTACAGCTTCCTTCTTCACCTTTCCGATGCTGCCGCTCTCTCCGGCTCCCGGAGCCGAAGAAGCGGCTTCTTCGCGCAAAGACGATTGTACCGCTCACAGTGCTCTCTTAGCGCCGCTTCTGCCGAAAGAAGCCCGGGAGCGGTGCTTAACTCCGGAGAGCATCGTACCTTCGTCTTTAGCGTCTTTTGTGGTCTACATCCTAGCAGAAAGCTTTTCCACTCTGTCTGGCAAGGAAAACCTGCGCCAGCACAGAAAACATCTCCCATCGTGTTCTGGACGTTGCACGGAGGTCTGCCAAGTGTTTGAAAAGAAGAGAGGAAAAGTTGTCCAAAACAGCTTCCAATCGAATATTCCTGTGATTGGAAAAGTCAGGAAAGTGGTAAGGTACTGTTTTCTATCAGTTGGCAAGCTGCGCACACAATCCCAGTGTTGTACAGCTTCCTTCTTCACCTTTCCGATGCTGCCGCTCTCTCCGGCTCCCGGAGCCGAAGAAGCGGCTTCTTCGCGCAAAGACGATTGTACCGCTCACAGTGCTCTCTTAGCGCCGCTTCTGCCGAAAGAAGCCCGGGAGCGGCGCTTAGCACCGGAGAGCATCGTACCTTCGTCTTTAGCATCTTTTGTGGTCTACATCCTAGCAGAAAGCTTTTCCACTCTGTCTGGCAAGGAAAACATGCGGAACACAGAAAACATCTCCCATCGTGTTCTGGACGTTGCACGGAGGTCTGCCAAGTGTTTGCATAAAGAAATGAAAAGTTGTCTAAAATAACTTCCTATCGAATGTTCATGTGATTGGAAAAGTCAGGAAAGTGGTAAGGTACTGTTTTCTATCAGTTGGCAAGCTGCGCACACAATCCCAGTGTTGTACAGCTTCCTTCTTCACCTTTGCGATGCTGCCGCTCTCTCCGGCTCCCGGAGCCGAAGAAGCGGCTTCTTCGCGCAAAGGCGATTGTACCGCTCACAGTGCTCTCTTAGCGCCGCTTCTGCCGAAAGAAGCCCGGGAGCGGTGCTTAGCTCCGGAGAGCCTCGTACCTTCGTCTTTAGCGTCTTTTGTGGTCTACATCCTAGCAGAAAGCTTTTCCACTCTGTCTGGCAAGGAAAACATGCGGAACACAGAAAACATCTCCCATCGTGTTCTGGACGTTGCACAGAGGTCTGCCAAGTGTTTGCATAAAGAAAAGAAAAGTTGTCCAAAATAACTTCCTATCGAATGTTCATGTGATTGGAAAAGTCAGGAAAGTGTAAGGTACTGTTTTCTATCAGTTGGCAAGCTGCGCACACAATCCCAGTGTTGTACAGCTTCCTTCTTCACCTTTCCGATGCTGCCGCTCTCTCCGGCTCCCGGAGCCGAAGAAGCGGCTTCTTCGCGCAAAGACGATTGTACCGCTCACAGTGCTCTCTTAGCGCCGCTTCTGCCGAAAGAAGCCCGGGAGCGGCGCTTAACTCCGGAGAGCATCGTCCCTTCGTCTTTAGCGTCTTTTGTGGTCTACATCCTAGCAGAAAGCTTTTCCACTCTGTCTTGCAAGGAAAACCTGCGCCAGCACAGAAAACATCTCCCTTCGTGTTCTGGACGTTGTACGGAGGTCTGCCAAGTGTTTGAAAGAAACAAAGAAAAGTTGTCCAAAACAGCTTCCAATCGAATATTCTGTGATTGGAAACGTCAGGAAAGTGGTAAGGTACTGTTTTCTATCAGTTGGCAAGCTGCGCACACAATCCCAGTGTTGTACAGCTTCCTTCTTCACCTTTCCGATGCTGCCGCTCTCTCCGGCTCCCGGAGCCGAAGAAGCGGCTTCTTCGCGCAAAGACGATTGTACCGCTCACAGTGCTCTCTTAGCGCCGCTTCTGCCGAAAGAATCCCGGGAGCGGTGCTTAGCTCCGGAGAGCCTCGTACCTTCGTCTTTAGCGTCTTTTGTGGTCTACATCCTAGCAGAAAGCTTTTCCACTCAGTCTGGCAAGGAAAACCTGCGCCAGCGCAGAAAACATCTCCCATCGTGTTCTGGACGTTGCACGGAGGTCTGCCAAGTGTTTGCATAAAGAAATGAAAAGTTGTCCAAAATAACTTCCTATCGAATGTTCATGTGATTGGAAAAGTCAGGAAAGTGGTAAGGTACTGTTTTCTATCAGTTGGCAAGCTGCGCACACAATCCCAGTGTTGTACAGCTTCCTTCTTCACCTTTCCGATGCTGCCGCTCTCTCCGGCTCCCGGAGCCGAAGAAGCGGCTTCTTCGCGCAAAGACGATTGTACCGCTCACAGTGCTCTCTTAGCGCCGCTTCTGCCGAAAGAAGCCCGGGAGCGGTGCTTAGCTCCGGAGAGCCTCGTCCCTTCGTCTTTAGCGTCTTTTGTGGTCTACATCCTAGCAGAAAGCTTTTCCACTCTGTCTGGCAAGGAAAACATGCGGAACACAGAAAACATCTCCCATCGTGTTCTGGACGTTGCACGGAGGTCTGCCAAGTGTTTGACAAGAAGAGAAGAAAAGTTGTCCAAAACAGCTTCCAATCGAATATTCATGTGATTGGAAAAGTCAGGAAAGTGGTAAGGTACTGTTTTCTATCAGTTGGCAAGCTGCGCACACAATCCCAGTGTTGTACAGCTTCCTTCTTCACCTTTCCGATGCTGCCGCTCTCTCCGGCTCCCGGAGCCGAAGAAGCGGCTTCTTCGCGCAAAGACGATTGTACCTGTCACAGTGCTCTCTTAGCGCCGCTTCTGCCGAAAGAAGCCCGGGAGCGTTGCTTAGCTCCGGAGAGCATCGTACCTTCCTCTTTAGCGTCTTTTGTGGTCTACATCCTAGCAGAAAGCTTTTCCACTCTGTCTGGCAAGGATAACCTGCGCCAGCACAGAAAACATCTCCCATCGTGTTCTGGACGTTGTACGGAGGTCTGCCAAGTGTTTGCATAAAGAAATGAAAAGTTGTCCAAAATAACTTCCTATCGAATGTTCATGTGATTGGAAAAGTCAGGAAAGTGGTAAGGTACTGTTTTCTATCAGTTGGCAAGCTGCGCACACAAGCCCAGTGTTGTACAGCTTCCTTCTTCACCTTTCCGATGCTGCCGCTCTCTCCGGCTCCCGGAGCCGAAGAAGCGGCTTCTTCGCGCAAAGACGATTGTACCGCTCACAGTGCTCTCTTAGCGCCGCTTCTGCCGAAAGAAGCCCGGGAGCGGTGCTTAGCTCCGGAGAGCATCGTACCTTCGCCTTTAGCGTCTTTTGTGGTCTACATCCTAGCAGAAAGCTTTTCCACTCTGTCTGGCAAGGAAAACCTGCGCAAGCACAGAAAACATCTCCCATCGTGTTCTGGACGTTGCACGGATGTCTGCCAAGTGTTTGAAAGAAAAAAAGAAAAGTTGTCCAAAACAGCTTCCAATCGAATATTCATGTGATTGGAAAAGTCAGGAGAGTGGTAAGGTACTGTTTTCTATCAGTTGGCAAGCTGCGCACACAATCCCAGTGTTGTACAGCTTCCTTCTTCACCTTTCCGATGCTGCCGCTCTCTCCGGCTCCCGGAGCCGAAGAAGCGGCTTCTTCGCGCAAAGGCGATTGTACCGCTCACAGTGCTCTCTTAGCGCCGCTTCTGCCGAATGAAGCCCGGGAGCGGTGCTTAGCTCCGGAGAGCCTCGTACCTTCGTCTTTAGCGTCTTTTGTGGTCTACATCCTAGCAGAAAGCTTTTCCACTCTGTCTGGCAAGGAAAACCTGCGCCAGCGCAGAAAACATCTCCCATCGTGTTCTGGACGTTGGACGGAGGTCTGCCAAGTGTTTGCATAAAGAAATTAAAAGTTGTCCAAAATAACTTCCTATCGATTGTTCATGTGATTGGAAAAGTCAGGAAAGTGGTAAGGTACTGTTTTCTATCAGTTGGCAAGCTGCGCACACAATCCCAGTGTTGTACAGCTTCCTTCTTCACCTTTCCGATGCTGCCGCTCTCTCCGGCTCCCGGAGCCGAAGAAGCGGCTTCTTCGCGCAAAGACGATTGTACCTGTCACAGTGCTCTCTTAGCGCCGCTTCTGCCGAAAGAAGCCCGGGAGCATTGCTTAGCTCCGGAGAGCATCGTACCTTCCTCTTTAGCGTCTTTTGTGGTCTACATCCTAGCAGAAAGCTTTTCCACTCTGTCTGGCAAGGATAACCTGCGCCAGCACAGAAAACATCTCCCATCGTGTTCTGGACGTTGTACGGAGGTCTGCCAAGTGTTTGCATAAAGAAATGAAAAGTTGTCCAAAATAACTTCCTATCGAATGTTCATGTGATTGGAAAAGTCAGGAAAGTGGTAAGGTACTGTTTTCTATCAGTTGGCAAGCTGCGCACACAAGCCCAGTGTTGTACAGCTTCCTTCTTCACCTTTCCGATGCTGCCGCTCTCTCCGGCTCCCGGAGCCGAAGAAGCGGCTTCTTCGCGCAAAGACGATTGTACCGCTCACAGTGCTCTCTTAGCGCCGCTTCTGCCGAAAGAAGCCCGGGAGCGGTGCTTAGCTCCGGAGAGCATCGTACCTTCGCCTTTAGCGTCTTTTGTGGTCTACATCCTAGCAGAAAGCTTTTCCACTCTGTCTGGCAAGGAAAACCTGCGCAAGCACAGAAAACATCTCCCATCGTGTTCTGGACGTTGCACGGATGTCTGCCAAGTGTTTGAAAGAAAAAAAGAAAAGTTGTCCAAAACAGCTTCCAATCGAATATTCATGTGATTGGAAAAGTCAGGAGAGTGGTAAGGTACTGTTTTCTATCAGTTGGCAAGCTGCGCACACAATCCCAGTGTTGTACAGCTTCCTTCTTCACCTTTCCGATGCTGCCGCTCTCTCCGGCTCCCGGAGCCGAAGAAGCGGCTTCTTCGCGCAAAGGCGATTGTACCGCTCACAGTGCTCTCTTAGCGCCGCTTCTGCCGAATGAAGCCCGGGAGCGGTGCTTAGCTCCGGAGAGCCTCGTACCTTCGTCTTTAGCGTCTTTTGTGGTCTACATCCTAGCAGAAAGCTTTTCCACTCTGTCTGGCAAGGAAAACCTGCGCCAGCGCAGAAAACATCTCCCATCGTGTTCTGGACGTTGGACGGAGGTCTGCCAAGTGTTTGCATAAAGAAATTAAAAGTTGTCCAAAATAACTTCCTATCGATTGTTCATGTGATTGGAAAAGTCAGGAAAGTGGTAAGGTACTGTTTTCTATCAGTTGGCAAGCTGCGCACACAATCCCAGTGTTGTACAGCTTCCTTCTTCACCTTTCCGATGCTGCCGCTCTCTCCGGCTCCCGGAGCCGAAGAAGCGGCTTCTTCGCGCAAAGGCGATTGTACCGCTCACAGTGCTCTCTTAGCGCGGCTTCTGCCGAAAGAAGCCCGGGAGCGGTGCTCAGCTCCGGAGAGCCTCGTACCTTCGTCTTTAGCGTCTTTTGTGGTCTACATCCTAGCAGAAAGCTTTTCCACTCTGTCTGGCAAGGAAAACATGCGGAACACAGAAAACATCTGCCATCGTGTTCTGGACGTTGCACGGAGGTCTGCCAAGTGTTTGCATAAAGAAATGAAAAGTTGTCCAAAATAACTTCCTATCGAATGTTCATGTGATTGGAAAAGTCAGGAAAGTGGTAAGGTACTGTTTTCTATCAGTTGGCAAGCTGCGCACACAATCCCAGTGTTGTACAGCTTCCTTCTTCACCTTTCCGATGCTGCCGCTCTCTCCGGCTCCCGGAGCCGAAGAAGCGGCTTCTTCGCGCAAAGACGATTGTACCGCTCACAGTGCTCTCTTAGCGCCGCTTCTGCCGAAAGAAGCCCGGGAGCGGTGCTTAGCTCCGGAGAGCCTCGTCCCTTCGTCTTTAGCGTCTTTTGTGGTCTACATCCTAGCAGAAAGCTTTTCCACTCTGTCTGGCAAGGAAAACATGCGGAACACAGAAAACATCTCCCATCGTGTTCTGGACGTTGCACGGAGGTCTGCCAAGTGTTTGACAAGAAGAGAAGAAAAGTTGTCCAAAACAGCTTCCAATCGAATATTCATGTGATTGGAAAAGTCAGGAAAGTGGTAAGGTACTGTTTTCTATCAGTTGGCAAGCTGCGCACACAATCCCAGTGTTGTACAGCTTCCTTCTTCACCTTTCCGATGCTGCCGCTCTCTCCGGCTCCCGGAGCCGAAGAAGCGGCTTCTTCGCGCAAAGACGATTGTACCTGTCACAGTGCTCTCTTAGCGCCGCTTCTGCCGAAAGAAGCCCGGGAGCGTTGCTTAGCTCCGGAGAGCATCGTACCTTCCTCTTTAGCGTCTTTTGTGGTCTACATCCTAGCAGAAAGCTTTTCCACTCTGTCTGGCAAGGAAAACCTGCGCCAGCACAGAAAACATCTCCCATCGTGTTCTGGACGTTGTACGGAGGTCTGCCAAGTGTTTGCATAAAGAAATGAAAAGTTGTCCAAAATAACTTCCTATCGAATGTTCATGTGATTGGAAAAGTCAGGAAAGTAGTAAGGTACTGTTTTCTATCAGTTGGCAAGCTGCGCACACAAGCCCAGTGTTGTACAGCTTCCTTCTTCACCTTTCCGATGCTGCCGCTCTCTCCGGCTCCCGGAGCCGAAGAAGCGGCTTCTTCGCGCAAAGACGATTGTACCGCTCACAGTGCTCTCTTAGCGCGGCTTCTGCCGAAAGAAGCCCGGGAGCGGTGCTTAGCTCCGGAGAGCATCGTACCTTCGCCTTTAGCGTCTTTTGTGGTCTACATCCTAGCAGAAAGCTTTTCCACTCTGTCTGGCAAGGAAAACCTGCGCAAGCACAGAAAACATCTCCCATCGTGTTCTGGACGTTGCACGGATGTCTGCCAAGTGTTTGAAAGAAAAAAAGAAAAGTTGTCCAAAACAGCTTCCAATCGAATATTCATGTGATTGGAAAAGTCAGGAGAGTGGTAAGGTACTGTTTTCTATCAGTTGGCAAGCTGCGCACACAATCCCAGTGTTGTACAGCTTCCTTCTTCACCTTTCCGATGCTGCCGCTCTCTCCGGCTCCCGGAGCCGAAGAAGCGGCTTCTTCGCGCAAAGGCGATTGTACCGCTCACAGTGCTCTCTTAGCGCCGCTTCTGCCGAATGAAGCCCGGGAGCGGTGCTTAGCTCCGGAGAGCCTCGTACCTTCGTCTTTAGCGTCTTTTGTGGTCTACATCCTAGCAGAAAGCTTTTCCACTCTGTCTGGCAAGGAAAACCTGCGCCAGCGCAGAAAACATCTCCCATCGTGTTCTGGACGTTGGACGGAGGTCTGCCAAGTGTTTGCATAAAGAAATTAAAAGTTGTCCAAAATAACTTCCTATCGATTGTTCATGTGATTGGAAAAGTCAGGAAAGTGGTAAGGTACTGTTTTCTATCAGTTGGCAAGCTGCGCACACAATCCCAGTGTTGTACAGCTTCCTTCTTCACCTTTCCGATGCTGCCGCTCTCTCCGGCTCCCGGAGCCGAAGAAGCGGCTTCTTCGCGCAAAGGCGATTGTACCGCTCACAGTGCTCTCTTAGCGCGGCTTCTGCCGAAAGAAGCCCGGGAGCGGTGCTTAGCTCCGGAGAGCCTCGTACCTTCGTCTTTAGCGTCTTTTGTGGTCTACATCCTAGCAGAAAGCTTTTCCACTCTGTCTGGCAAGGAAAACATGCGGAACACAGAAAACATCTCCCATCGTGTTCTGGACGTTGCACGGAGGTCTGCCAAGTGTTTGCATAAAGAAATGAAAAGTTGTCCAAAATAACTTCCTATCGAATGTTCATGTGATTGGAAAAGTCAGGAAAGTGGTAAGGTACTGTTTTCTATCAGGTGGCAAGCTGCGCACACAAGCCCAGTGTTGTACAGCTTCCTTCTTCACCTTTCCGATGCTGCCGCTCTCTCCGGCTCCCGGAGCCGAAGAAGCGGCTTCTTCGCGCAAAGACGATTGTACCGCTCACAGTGCTCTCTTAGCGCGGCTTCTGCCGAAAGAAGCCCGGGAGCGGCGCTTAGCTCCGGAGAGCATCGTACCTTCGTCTTTAGCGTCTTTTGTGGTCTACATCCTAGCAGAAAGCTTTTCCACTCTGTCTGGCAAGGAAAACCTGCGCCAGCACAGAAAACATCTCCCATCGTGTTCTGGACGTTGCACGGAGGTCTGCAAACTGTTTGCATAAAGAAATGAAAAGTTGTCCAAAATAACTTCCTATCGAATGTTCATGTGATTGGAAAAGTCAGGAAAGTGGTAAGGTACTGTTTTCTATCAGTTGGCAAGCTGCGCACACAATCCCCGTGTTGTACAGCTTCCTTCTTCACCTTTGCGATGCTGCCGCTCTCTCCGGCTCCCGGAGCCGAAGAAGCGGCTTCTTCGCGCAAAGGCGATTCTACCGGTCACAGTGCTCTCTTAGCGCCGCTTCTGCCGAAAGAAGCCCGGGAGCGGTGCTTAGCTCCGGAGAGCCTCGTACCTTCGTCTTTAGCGTCTTTTGTGGTCTACATCCTAGCAGAAAGCTTTTCCACTCTGTCTTGCAAGGAAAACCTGCGCCAGCACAGAAAACATCTCCCATCGTGTTCTGGACGTTGCACGGAGGTCTGCCAAGTGTTTGCATAAAGAAATGAAAAGTTGTCCAAAATAACTTCCTATCGAATATTCATGTGATTGGAAAAGTCAGGAAAGTGGTAAGGTACTGTTTTCTATCAGTTGGCAAGCTGCGCACACAATCCCAGTGTTGTACAGCTTCCTTCTTCACCTTTCCGATGCTGCCGCTCTCTCCGGCTCCCGGAGCCGAAGAAGCGGCTTCTTCGCGCAAAGACGATTGTACCGCTCAGAGTGCTCTCTAAGCGCCGCTTCTGCCGAATGAAGCCCGGGAGCGGCGCTTAACTCCGGAGAGCCTCGTACCATCTTCTTTAGCGTCTTTTGTGGTCTACATCCTAGCAGAAAGCTTTTCCACTCTGTCTGGCAAGGAAAACCTGCGCCAGCGCAGAAAACATCTCCCATCGTGTTCTGGACGTTGCACGGAGGTCTGCCAAGTGTTTGCATAAAGAAATGAAAAGTTGTCCAAAATAACTTCCTATCGAATGTTCATGTGATTGGAAAGGTCAGGAAAGTGTAAGGTACTGTTTTCTATCAGTTGGCAAGCTGCGCACACAATCCCAGTGTTGTACAGCTTCCTTCTTCACCTTTCCGATGCTGCCGCTCTCTCCGGCTCCCGGAGCCGAAGAAGCGGCTTCTTCGCGCAAAGATGATTGTACCGCTCACAGTGCTCTCTTAGCGCCGCTTCTGCCGAAAGAAGCCCGGGAGCGGCGCTTAACTCCGGAGAGCATCGTCCCTTCGTCTTTAGCGTCTTTTGTGGTCTACATCCTAGCAGAAAGCTTTTCCACTCTGTCTTGCAAGGAAAACCTGCGCCAGCACAGAAAACATCTCCCATCGTGTTCTGGACGTTGCACGGAGGTCTGCCAAGTGTTTGCATAAAGAAATGAAAAGTTGTCCAAAATAACTTCCTGTCGAATGTTCATGTGATTGGAAAAGTCAGGAAAGTGGTAAGGTACTGTTTTCTATCAGTTGGCAAGCTGCGCACACAATCCCAGTGTTGTACAGCTTCCTTCTTCACCTTTCCGATGCTGCCGCTCTCTCCGGCTCCCGGAGCCGAAGAAGCGGCTTCTTCGCGCAAAGACGATTGTACCGCTCACAGTGCTCTCTTAGCGCGGCTTCTGCCGAAAGAAGCCCGGGAGCGGCGCTTAGCTCCGGAGAGCATCGTCCCTTCGTCTTTAGCGTCTTTTGTGGTCTACATCCTAGCAGAAAGCTTTTCCACTCTGTCTGGCAAGGAAAACCTGCGCCAGCGCAGAAAACATCTCCCATCGTGTTCTGGACGTTGTACGGAGGTCTGCCAAGTGTTTGACAAGAAGAGAAGAAAAGTTGTCCAAAACAGCTTCCAATCGAATACTCATGTGATTGGAAAAGTCAGGAAAGTTGTAAGGTACTGTTTTCTATCAGTTGGCAAGCTGCGCACACAATCCCAGTGTTGTACAGCTTCCTTCTTCACCTTTCCGATGCTGCCGCTCTCTCCGGCTCCCGGAGCCGAAGAAGCGGCTTCTTCGCGCAAAGACGATTGTACCGCTCACAGTGCTCTCTTAGCGCCGCTTCTGCCGAAAGAAGCCCGGGAGCGGCGCTTAACTCCGGAGAGCATCGTACCTTCGTCTTTAGCGTCTTTTGTGGTCTACATCCTAGCAGAAAGCTTTTCCACTCTGTCTGGCAAGGAAAACCTGCGCCAGCACAGAAAACATCTCCCTTCGTGTTCTGGACGTTGTACGGAGGTCTGCCAAGTGTTTGAAAGAAACAAAGAAAAGTTGTCCAAAACAGCTTCCAATCGAATATTCTGTGATTGGAAACGTCAGGAAAGTGTAAGGTACTGTTTTCTATCAGTTGGCAAGCTGCGCACACAATCCCAGTGTTGTACAGCTTCCTTCTTCACCTTTCCGATGCTGCCGCTCTCTCCGGCTCCCGGAGCCGAAGAAGCGGCTTCTTCGCGCAAAGACGATTGTACTGCTCACAGTGCTCTCTTAGCGCCGCTTCTGGCGAAAGAAGCCCGGGAGCGGTGCTTAGCTCCGGAGAGCCTCGTACCTTCGTCTTTAGCGTCTTTTGTGGTCTACATCCTAGCAGAAAGCTTTTCCACTCAGTCTGGCAAGGAAAACCTGCGCCAGCGCAGAAAACATCTCCCATCGTGTTCTGGACGTTGCACGGAGGTCTGCCAAGTGTTTGCATAAAGAAATGAAAAGTTGTCCAAAATAACTTCCTATCGAATGTTGATGTGATTGGAAAAGTCAGGAAAGTGGTAAGGTACTGTTTTCTATCAGTTGGCAAGCTGCGCACACAATCCCAGTGTTGTACAGCTTCCTTCTTCACCTTTCCGATGCTGCCGCTCTCTCCGGCTCCCGGAGCCGAAGAAGCGGCTTCTTCGCGCAAAGACGATTGTACCGCTCACAGTGCTCTCTTAGCGCGGCTTCTGCCGAAAGAAGCCCGGGAGCGGTGCTTAGCTCCGGAGAGCCTCGTACCTTCGTCTTTAGCGTCTTTTGTGGTCTACATCCTAGCAGAAAGCTTTTCCACTCTGTCTGGCAAGGAAAACCTGCGCCAGCACAGAAAACATCTCACATCGTGTTCTGGACGTTGCACGGAGGTCTGCCAAGTGTTTGACAAGAAGAGAGGAAAAGTTGTCCAAAACAGCTTCCAATCGAATATTCCTGTGATTGGAAAAGTCAGGAAAGTGGTAAGGTACTGTTTTCTATCAGTTGGCAAGCTGCGCACACAATCCCAGTGTTGTACAGCTTCCTTCTTCACCTTTCCGATGCTGCCGCTCTCTCCGGCTCCCGGAGCCGAAGAAGCGGCTTCTTCGCGCAAAGACGATTGTACCGCTCACAGTGCTCTCTTAGCGCCGCTTCTGCCGAAAGAAGCCCGGGAGCGGCGCTTAGCACCGGAGAGCATCGTACCTTCGTCTTTAGCGTCTTTTGTGGTCTACATCCTAGCAGAAAGCTTTTCCACTCTGTCTGGCAAGGAAAACCTGCGCCAGCGCAGAAAACATCTCCCATCGTGTTCTGGACGTTGCACGGAGGTCTGCCAAGTGTTTGCATAAAGAAATGAAAAGTTGTCCAAAATAACTTCCTATCGAATGTTCATGTGATTGGAAAAGTCAGGAAAGTGGTAAGGTACTGTTTTCTATCAGTTGGCAAGCTGCGCACACAATCCCAGTGTTGTACAGCTTCCTTCTTCACCTTTGCGATGCTGCCGCTCTCTCCGGCTCCCGGAGCCGAAGAAGCGGCTTCTTCGCGCAAAGGCGATTGTACCGCTCACAGTGCTCTCTTAGCGCCGCTTCTGCCGAAAGAAGCCCGGGAGCGGTGCTTAGCTCCGGAGAGCCTCGTACCTTCGTCTTTAGCGTCTTTTGTGGTCTACATCCTAGCAGAAAGCTTTTCCACTCTGTCTGGCAAGGAAAACATGCGGAACACAGAAAACATCTCCCATCGTGTTCTGGACGTTGCACGGAGGTCTGCCAAGTGTTTGCATAAAGAAATGAAAAGTTGTCCAAAATAACTTCCTATCGAATATTCATGTGATTGGAAAAGTCAGGAAAGTGGTAAGGTACTGTTTTCTATCAGTTGGCAAGCTGCGCACACAATCCCAGTGTTGTACAGCTTCCTTCTTCACCTTTCCGATGCTGCCGCTCTCTCCGGCTCCCGGAGCCGAAGAAGCGGCTTCTTCGCGCAAAGACGATTGTACCGCTCACAGTGCTCTCTTAGCGCCGCTTCTGCCGAATGAAGCCCGGGAGCGGCGCTTAACTCCGGAGAGCCTCGTACCATCTTCTTTAGCGTCTTTTGTGGTCTACATCCTAGCAGAAAGCTTTTCCACTCTGTCTGGCAAGGAAAACCTGCGCCAGCGCAGAAAACATCTCCCATCGTGTTCTGGACGTTGCACGGAGGTCTGCCAAGTGTTTGCATAAAGAAATGAAAAGTTGTCCAAAATAACTTCCTATCGAATGTTCATGTGATTGGAAAGGTCAGGAAAGTGTAAGGTACTGTTTTCTATCAGTTGGCAAGCTGCGCACACAATCCCAGTGTTGTACAGCTTCCTTCTTCACCTTTGCGATGCTGCCGCTCTCTCCGGCTCCCGGAGCCGAAGAAGCGGCTTCTTCGCGCAAAGACGATTGTACCGCTCACAGTGCTCTCTTAGCGCCGCTTCTGCCGAAAGAAGCCCGGGAGCGGCGCTTAACTCCGGAGAGCATCGTCCCTTCGTCTTTAGCGTCTTTTGTGGTCTACATCCTAGCAGAAATCTTTTCCACTCTGTCTTGCAAGGAAAACCTGCGCCAGCACAGAAAACATCTCCCTTCGTGTTCTGGACGTTGTACGGTGGTCTGCCAAGTGTTTGAAAGAAACAAAGAAAAGTTGTCCAAAACAGCTTCCAATCGAATATTCTGTGATTGGAAACGTCAGGAAAGTGTAAGGTACTGTTTTCTATCAGTTGGCAAGCTGCGCACACAATCCCAGTGTTGTACAGCTTCCTTCTTCACCTTTCCGATGCTGCCGCTCTCTCCGGCTCCCGGAGCCGAAGAAGCGGCTTCTTCGCGCAAAGGCGATTGTACCGCTCACAGTGCTCTCTTAGCGCCGCTTCTGCCGAATGAAGCCCGGGAGCGGTGCTTAGCTCCGGAGAGCCTCGTACCTTCGTCTTTAGCGTCTTTTGTGGTCTACATCCTAGCAGAAAGCTTTTCCACTCTGTCTGGCAAGGAAAACCTGCGCCAGCGCAGAAAACATCTCCCATCGTGTTCTGGACGTTGCACGGAGGTCTGCCAAGTGTTTGCATAAAGAAATGAAAAGTTGTCCAAAATAACTTCCTATCGATTGTTCATGTGATTGGAAAAGTCAGGAAAGTGGTAAGGTACTGTTTTCTATCAGTTGGCAAGCTGCGCACACAATCCCAGTGTTGTACAGCTTCCTTCTTCACCTTTCCGATGCTGCCGCTCTCTCCGGCTCCCGGAGCCGAAGAAGCGGCTTCTTCGCGCAAAGGCGATTGTACCGCTCACAGTGCTCTCTTAGCGCCGCTTCTGCCGAATGAAGCCCGGGAGCGGTGCTTAGCTCCGGAGAGCCTCGTACCTTCGTCTTTAGCGTCTTTTGTGGTCTACATCCTAGCAGAAAGCTTTTCCACTCTGTCTGGCAAGGAAAACATGCGGAACACAGAAAACATCTGCCATCGTGTTCTGGACGTTGCACGGAGGTCTGCCAAGTGTTTGCATAAAGAAATGAAAAGTTGTCCAAAATAACTTCCTATCGAATGTTCATGTGATTGGAAAAGTCAGGAAAGTGGTAAGGTACTGTTTTCTATCAGGTGGCAAGCTGCGCACACAAGCCCAGTGTTGTACAGCTTCCTTCTTCACCTTTCCGATGCTGCCGCTCTCTCCGGCTCCCGGAGCCGAAGAAGCGGCTTCTTCGCGCAAAGACGATTGTACCGCTCACAGTGCTCTCTTAGCGCGGCTTCTGCCGAAAGAAGCCCGGGAGTGGCGCTTAGCTCCGGAGAGCATCGTACCTTCGTCTTTAGCGTCTTTTGTGGTCTACATCCTAGCAGAAAGCTTTTCCACTCTGTCTGGCAAGGAAAACATGCGCCAGCGCAGAAAACATCTCCCATCGTGTTCTGGACGTTGCACGGAGGTCTGCCAAGTGTTTGACAAGAAGAGAAGAAAAGTTGTCCAAAACAGCTTCCAATCGAATATTCATGTGATTGGAAAAGTCAGGAGAGTGGTAAGGTACTGTTTTCTATCAGTTGGCAAGCTGCGCACACAATCCCAGTGTTGTACAGCTTCCTTCTTCACCTTTCCGATGCTGCCGCTCTCTCCGGCTCCCGGAGCCGAAGAAGCGGCTTCTTCGCGCAAAGACGATTGTACCGCTCACAGTGCTCTCTTAGCGCCGCTTCTGCCGAATGAAGCCCGGGAGCGGTGCTTAGCTCCGGAGAGCATCGTACCTTCGTCTTTAGCGTCTTTTGTGGTCTACATCCTAGCAGAAAGCTTTTCCACTCTGTCTGGCAAGGATAACCTGCGCCAGCACAGAAAACATCTCCCATCGTGTTCTGGACGTTGGACGGAGGTCTGCCAAGTGTTTGCATAAAGAAATTAAAAGTTGTCCAAAATAACTTCCTATCGATTGTTCATGTGATTGGAAAAGTCAGGAAAGTGGTAAGGTACTGTTTTCTATCAGTTGGCAAGCTGCGCACACAATCCCAGTGTTGTACAGCTTCCTTCTTCACCTTTCCGATGCTGCCGCTCTCTCCGGCTCCCGGAGCCGAAGAAGCGGCTTCTTCGCGCAAAGGCGATTGTACCGCTCACAGTGCTCTCTTAGCGCGGCTTCTGCCGAAAGAAGCCCGGGAGCGGTGCTTAGCTCCGGAGAGCCTCGTACCTTCGTCTTTAGCGTCTTTTGTGGTCTACATCCTAGCAGAAAGCTTTTCCACTCTGTCTGGCAAGGAAAACATGCGGAACACAGAAAACATCTGCCATCGTGTTCTGGACGTTGCACGGAGGTCTGCCAAGTGTTTGAAAGAAACAAAGAAAAGTTGTCCAAAACAGCTTCCAATCGAATATTCTGTGATTGGAAACGTCAGGAAAGTGTAAGGTACTGTTTTCTATCAGTTGGCAAGCTGCGCACACAATCCCAGTGTTGTACAGCTTCCTTCTTCACCTTTCCGATGCTGCCGCTCTCTCCGGCTCCCGGAGCCGAAGAAGCGGCTTCTTCGCGCAAAGACGATTGTACCGCTCACAGTGCTCTCTTAGCGCCGCTTCTGCCGAAAGAAGCCCGGGAGCGGTGCTTAGCTCCGGAGAGCCTCGTACCTTCGTCTTTAGCGTCTTTTGTGGTCTACATCCTAGCAGAAAGCTTTTCCACTCAGTCTGGCAAGGAAAACCTGCGCCAGCGCAGAAAACATCTCCCATCGTGTTCTGGACGTTGCACGGAGGTCTGCCAAGTGTTTGCATAAAGAAATGAAAAGTTGTCCAAAATAACTTCCTATCGAATGTTGATGTGATTGGAAAAGTCAGGAAAGTGGTAAGGTACTGTTTTCTATCAGTTGGCAAGCTGCGCACACAATCCCAGTGTTGTACAGCTTCCTTCTTCACCTTTCCGATGCTGCCGCTCTCTCCGGCTCCCGGAGCCGAAGAAGCGGCTTCTTCGCGCAAAGACGATTGTACCGCTCACAGTGCTCTCTTAGCGCGGCTTCTGCCGAAAGAAGCCCGGGAGCGGTGCTTAGCTCCGGAGAGCCTCGTACCTTCGTCTTTAGCGTCTTTTGTGGTCTACATCCTAGCAGAAAGCTTTTCCACTCTGTCTGGCAAGGAAAACCTGCGCCAGCACAGAAAACATCTCACATCGTGTTCTGGACGTTGCACGGAGGTCTGCCAAGTGTTTGACAAGAAGAGAGGAAAAGTTGTCCAAAACAGCTTCCAATCGAATATTCCTGTGATTGGAAAAGTCAGGAAAGTGGTAAGGTACTGTTTTCTATCAGTTGGCAAGCTGCGCACACAATCCCAGTGTTGTACAGCTTCCTTCTTCACCTTTCCGATGCTGCCGCTCTCTCCGGCTCCCGGAGCCGAAGAAGCGGCTTCTTCGCGCAAAGACGATTGTACCGCTCACAGTGCTCTCTTAGCGCCGCTTCTGCCGAAAGAAGCCCGGGAGCGGCGCTTAGCACCGGAGAGCATCGTACCTTCGTCTTTAGCGTCTTTTGTGGTCTACATCCTAGCAGAAAGCTTTTCCACTCTGTCTGGCAAGGAAAACCTGCGCCAGCGCAGAAAACATCTCCCATCGTGTTCTGGACGTTGCACGGAGGTCTGCCAAGTGTTTGCATAAAGAAATGAAAAGTTGTCCAAAATAACTTCCTATCGAATGTTCATGTGATTGGAAAAGTCAGGAAAGTGGTAAGGTACTGTTTTCTATCAGTTGGCAAGCTGCGCACACAATCCCAGTGTTGTACAGCTTCCTTCTTCACCTTTGCGATGCTGCCGCTCTCTCCGGCTCCCGGAGCCGAAGAAGCGGCTTCTTCGCGCAAAGGCGATTGTACCGCTCACAGTGCTCTCTTAGCGCCGCTTCTGCCGAAAGAAGCCCGGGAGCGGTGCTTAGCTCCGGAGAGCCTCGTACCTTCGTCTTTAGCGTCTTTTGTGGTCTACATCCTAGCAGAAAGCTTTTCCACTCTGTCTGGCAAGGAAAACATGCGGAACACAGAAAACATCTCCCATCGTGTTCTGGACGTTGCACGGAGGTCTGCCAAGTGTTTGCATAAAGAAATGAAAAGTTGTCCAAAATAACTTCCTATCGAATATTCATGTGATTGGAAAAGTCAGGAAAGTGGTAAGGTACTGTTTTCTATCAGTTGGCAAGCTGCGCACACAATCCCAGTGTTGTACAGCTTCCTTCTTCACCTTTCCGATGCTGCCGCTCTCTCCGGCTCCCGGAGCCGAAGAAGCGGCTTCTTCGCGCAAAGACGATTGTACCGCTCACAGTGCTCTCTTAGCGCCGCTTCTGCCGAATGAAGCCCGGGAGCGGCGCTTAACTCCGGAGAGCCTCGTACCATCTTCTTTAGCGTCTTTTGTGGTCTACATCCTAGCAGAAAGCTTTTCCACTCAGTCTGGCAAGGAAAACCTGCGCCAGCGCAGAAAACATCTCCCATCGTGTTCTGGACGTTGCACGGAGGTCTGCCAAGTGTTTGCATAAAGAAATGAAAAGTTGTCCAAAATAACTTCCTATCGAATGTTCATGTGATTGGAAAGGTCAGGAAAGTGTAAGGTACTGTTTTCTATCAGTTGGCAAGCTGCGCACACAATCCCAGTGTTGTACAGCTTCCTTCTTCACCTTTGCGATGCTGCCGCTCTCTCCGGCTCCCGGAGCCGAAGAAGCGGCTTCTTCGCGCAAAGACGATTGTACCGCTCACAGTGCTCTCTTAGCGCCGCTTCTGCCGAAAGAAGCCCGGGAGCGGCGCTTAACTCCGGAGAGCATCGTCCCTTCGTCTTTAGCGTCTTTTGTGGTCTACATCCTAGCAGAAATCTTTTCCACTCTGTCTTGCAAGGAAAACCTGCGCCAGCACAGAAAACATCTCCCTTCGTGTTCTGGACGTTGTACGGTGGTCTGCCAAGTGTTTGAAAGAAACAAAGAAAAGTTGTCCAAAACAGCTTCCAATCGAATATTCTGTGATTGGAAACGTCAGGAAAGTGTAAGGTACTGTTTTCTATCAGTTGGCAAGCTGCGCACACAATCCCAGTGTTGTACAGCTTCCTTCTTCACCTTTCCGATGCTGCCGCTCTCTCCGGCTCCCGGAGCCGAAGAAGCGGCTTCTTCGCGCAAAGGCGATTGTACCGCTCACAGTGCTCTCTTAGCGCCGCTTCTGCCGAATGAAGCCCGGGAGCGGTGCTTAGCTCCGGAGAGCCTCGTACCTTCGTCTTTAGCGTCTTTTGTGGTCTACATCCTAGCAGAAAGCTTTTCCACTCTGTCTGGCAAGGAAAACCTGCGCCAGCGCAGAAAACATCTCCCATCGTGTTCTGGACGTTGCACGGAGGTCTGCCAAGTGTTTGCATAAAGAAATGAAAAGTTGTCCAAAATAACTTCCTATCGATTGTTCATGTGATTGGAAAAGTCAGGAAAGTGGTAAGGTACTGTTTTCTATCAGTTGGCAAGCTGCGCACACAATCCCAGTGTTGTACAGCTTCCTTCTTCACCTTTCCGATGCTGCCGCTCTCTCCGGCTCCCGGAGCCGAAGAAGCGGCTTCTTCGCGCAAAGACGATTGTACCGGTCACAGTGCTCTCTTAGCGCCGCTTCTGCCGAATGAAGCCCGGGAGCGGTGCTTAGCTCCGGAGAGCCTCGTACCTTCCTCTTTAGCGTCTTTTGTGGTCTACATCCTAGCAGAAAGCTTTTCCACTCTGTCTGGCAAGGAAAACATGCGGAACACAGAAAACATCTGCCATCGTGTTCTGGACGTTGCACGGAGGTCTGCCAAGTGTTTGCATAAAGAAATGAAAAGTTGTCCAAAATAACTTCCTATCGAATGTTCATGTGATTGGAAAAGTCAGGAAAGTGGTAAGGTACTGTTTTCTATCAGGTGGCAAGCTGCGCACACAAGCCCAGTGTTGTACAGCTTCCTTCTTCACCTTTCCGATGCTGCCGCTCTCTCCGGCTCCCGGAGCCGAAGAAGCGGCTTCTTCGCGCAAAGACGATTGTACCGCTCACAGTGCTCTCTTAGCGCGGCTTCTGCCGAAAGAAGCCCGGGAGTGGCGCTTAGCTCCGGAGAGCATCGTACCTTCGTCTTTAGCGTCTTTTGTGGTCTACATCCTAGCAGAAAGCTTTTCCACTCTGTCTGGCAAGGAAAACATGCGCCAGCGCAGAAAACATCTCCCATCGTGTTCTGGACGTTGCACGGAGGTCTGCCAAGTGTTTGACAAGAAGAGAAGAAAAGTTGTCCAAAACAGCTTCCAATCGAATATTCATGTGATTGGAAAAGTCAGGAGAGTGGTAAGGTACTGTTTTCTATCAGTTGGCAAGCTGCGCACACAATCCCAGTGTTGTACAGCTTCCTTCTTCACCTTTCCGATGCTGCCGCTCTCTCCGGCTCCCGGAGCCGAAGAAGCGGCTTCTTCGCGCAAAGACGATTGTACCGCTCACAGTGCTCTCTTAGCGCGGCTTCTGCCGAAAGAAGCCCGGGAGCGGTGCTTAGCTCCGGAGAGCATCGTACCTTCGTCTTTAGCGTCTTTTGTGGTCTACATCCTAGCAGAAAGCTTTTCCACTCTGTCTGGCAAGGAAAACCTGCGCCAGCACAGAAAACATCTCCCTTCGTGTTCTGGACGTTGTACGGAGGTCTGCCAAGTGTTTGCATAAAGAAATGAAAAGTTGTCCAAAATAACTTCCTATCGAATGTTCATGTGATTGGAAAAGTCAGGAAAGTGGTAAGGTACTGTTTTCTATCAGTTGGCAAGCTGCGCACACAATCCCAGTGTTGTACAGCTTCCTTCTTCACCTTTCCGATGCTGCCGCTCTCTCCGGCTCCCGGAGCCGAAGAAGCGGCTTCTTCGCGCAAAGACGATTGTACCGCTCACAGTGCTCTCTTAGCGCGGCTTCTGCCGAAAGAAGCCCGGGAGCGGTGCTTAGCTCCGGAGAGCATCGTACCTTCGTCTTTAGCGTCTTTTGTGGTCTACATCCTAGCAGAAAGCTTTTCCACTCTGTCTGGCAAGGAAAACCTGCGCAAGCACAGAAAACATCTCCCATCGTGTTCTGGACGTTGCACGGATGTCTGCCAAGTGTTTGAAAGAAACAAAGAAAAGTTGTCCAAAACAGCTTCCAATCGAATATTCATGTGATTGGAAAAGTCAGGAAAGTGGTAAGGTACTGTTTTCTATCAGTTGGCAAGCTGCGCACACAATCCCAGTGTTGTACAGCTTCCTTCTTCACCTTTCCGATGCTGCCGCTCTCTCCGGCTCCCGGAGCCGAAGAAGCGGCTTCTTCGCGCAAAGGCGATTGTACCGCTCACAGTGCTCTCTTAGCGCCGCTTCTGCCGAAAGAAGCCCGGGAGCGGTGCTTAGCTCCGGAGAGCCTCGTACCTTCGTCTTTAGCGTCTTTTGTGGTCTACATCCTAGCAGAAAGCTTTTCCACTCTGTCTGGCAAGGAAAACCTGCGCCAGCGCAGAAAACATCTCCCATCGTGTTCTGGACGTTGCACGGAGGTCTGCCAAGTGTTTGCATAAAGAAATGAAAAGTTGTCCAAAATAACTTCCAATCGAATATTCCTGTGATTGGAAAAGTCAGGAAAGTGGTAAGGTACTGTTTTCTATCAGTTGGCAAGCTGCGCACACAAGCCCAGTGTTGTACAGCTTCCTTCTTCACCTTTCCGATGCTGCCGCTCTCTCCGGCTCCCGGAGCCGAAGAAGCGGCTTCTTCGCGCAAAGACGATTGTACCGCTCACAGTGCTCTCTTAGCGCCGCTTCTGCCGAAAGAAGCCCGGGAGCGGCGCTTAGCTCCGGAGAGCATCGTACCTTCGTCTTTAGCGTCTTTTGTGGTCTACATCCTAGCAGAAAGCTTTTCCACTCTGTCTGGCAAGGAAAACCTGCGGGAGCACAGAAAACATCTCCCATCGTGTTCTGGACGTTGCACGGACGTCTGCCAAGTGTTTGACAAGAAGAGAGGAAAAGTTGTCCAAAACAGCTTCCAATCGAATATTCATGTGATTGGAAACGTCAGGAAAGTGGTAAGGTACTGTTTTCTATCAGTTGGCAAGCTGGCGCACACAATCCCAGTGTTGTACAGCTTCCTTCTTCACCTTTCCGATGCTGCCGCTCTCTCCGGCTCCCGGAGCCGAAGAAGCGGCTTCTTCGCGCAAAGACGATTGTACCGCTCACAGTGCTCTCTTAACGCCGCTTCTGCCGAATGAAGCCCGGGAGCGGCGCTTAACTCCGGAGAGCCTCGTACCATCTTCTTTAGCGTCTTTTGTGGTCTACATCCTAGCAGAAAGCTTTTCCACTCAGTCTGGCAAGGAAAACCTGCGCCAGCACAGAAAACATCTCCCATCGTGTTCTGGACGTTGCACGGAGGTCTGCCAAGTGTTTGAAAGAAACAAAGAAAAGTTGTCCAAAACAGCTTCCAATCGAATGTTCATGTGATTGGAAAAGTCAGGAAAGTGGTAAGGTACTGTTTTCTATCAGTTGGCAAGCTGCGCACACAATCCCAGTGTTGTACAGCTTCCTTCTTCACCTTTCCGATGCTGCCGCTCTCTCCGGCTCCCGGAGCCGAAGAAGCGGCTTCTTCGCGCAAAGACGATTGTACCGCTCACAGTGCTCTCTTAGCGCGGCTTCTGCCGAAAGAAGCCCGGGAGCGGTGCTTAGCTCCGGAGAGCATCGTACCTTCGTCTTTAGCGTCTTTTGTGGTCTACATCCTAGCAGAAAGCTTTTCCACTCAGTCTGGCAAGGAAAACCTGCGCCAGCGCAGAAAACATCTCCCATCGTGTTCTGGACGTTGCACGGAGGTCTGCCAAGTGTTTGCATAAAGAAATGAAAAGTTGTCCAAAACAGCTTCCAATCGAATATTCCTGTGATTGGAAAAGTCAGGAAAGTGGTAAGGTACTGTTTTCTATCAGTTGGCAAGCTGCGCACACAAGCCCAGTGTTGTACAGCTTCCTTCTTCACCTTTGCGA
The DNA here is from genome assembly GCF_027887145.1 of Ammospiza caudacuta. Lineage (NCBI taxonomy): Eukaryota > Metazoa > Chordata > Aves > Passeriformes > Passerellidae > Ammospiza > Ammospiza caudacuta. Next base: position 1,549,949 of record NC_080607.1, read on the forward strand.
TGCTGCCGCTCTCTCCGGCTCCCGGAGCCGAAGAAGCGGCTTCTTCGCGCAAAGACGATTGTACCGCTCACAGTGCTCTCTTAGCGCCGCTTCTGCCGAAAGAAGCCCGGGAGCGGCGCTTAACTCCGGAGAGCATCGTACCTTCGTCTTTAGCGTCTTTTGTGGTCTACATCCTAGCAGAAAGCTTTTCCACTCTGTCTGGCAAGGAAAACCTGCGGGAGCACAGAAAACATCTCCCATCGTGTTCTGGACGTTGCACGGACGTCTGCCAAGTGTTTGACAAGAAGAGAGGAAAAGTTGTCCAAAACAGCTTCCAATCGAATATTCATGTGATTGGAAACGTCAGGAAAGTGGTAAGGTACTGTTTTCTATCAGTTGGCAAGCTGGCGCACACAATCCCAGTGTTGTACAGCTTCCTTCTTCACCTTTCCGATGCTGCCGCTCTCTCCGGCTCCCGGAGCCGAAGAAGCGGCTTCTTCGCGCAAAGACGATTGTACCGCTCACAGTGCTCTCTTAACGCCGCTTCTGCCGAATGAAGCCCGGGAGCGGCGCTTAACTCCGGAGAGCCTCGTACCATCTTCTTTAGCGTCTTTTGTGGTCTACATCCTAGCAGAAAGCTTTTCCACTCAGTCTGGCAAGGAAAACCTGCGCCAGCACAGAAAACATCTCCCATCGTGTTCTGGACGTTGCACGGAGGTCTGCCAAGTGTTTGAAAGAAACAAAGAAAAGTTGTCCAAAACAGCTTCCAATCGAATGTTCATGTGATTGGAAAAGTCAGGAAAGTGGTAAGGTACTGTTTTCTATCAGTTGGCAAGCTGCGCACACAATCCCAGTGTTGTACAGCTTCCTTCTTCACCTTTCCGATGCTGCCGCTCTCTCCGGCTCCCGGAGCCGAAGAAGCGGCTTCTTCGCGCAAAGACGATTGTACCGCTCACAGTGCTCTCTTAGCGCGGCTTCTGCCGAAAGAAGCCCGGGAGCGGTGCTTAGCTCCGGAGAGCATCGTACCTTCGTCTTTAGCGTCTTTTGTGGTCTACATCCTAGCAGAAAGCTTTTCCACTCAGTCTGGCAAGGAAAACCTGCGCCAGCGCAGAAAACATCTCCCATCGTGTTCTGGACGTTGCACGGAGGTCTGCCAAGTGTTTGCATAAAGAAATGAAAAGTTGTCCAAAACAGCTTCCAATCGAATATTCCTGTGATTGGAAAAGTCAGGAAAGTGGTAAGGTACTGTTTTCTATCAGTTGGCAAGCTGCGCACACAAGCCCAGTGTTGTACAGCTTCCTTCTTCACCTTTGCGATGCTGCCGCTCTCTCCGGCTCCCGGAGCCGAAGAAGCGGCTTCTTCGCGCAAAGACGATTGTACCGCTCACAGTGCTCTCTTAGCGCCGCTTCTGCCGAAAGAAGCCCGGGAGCGGCGCTTAACTCCGGAGAGCATCGTACCTTCGTCTTTAGCGTCTTTTGTGGTCTACATCCTAGCAGAAAGCTTTTCCACTCTGTCTGGCAAGGAAAACCTGCGCCAGCACAGAAAACATCTCCCTTCGTGTTCTGCACGTTGTACGGAGGTCTGCCAAGTGTTTGAAAGAAACAAAGAAAAGTTGTCCAAAACAGCTTCCAATCGAATATTCTGTGATTGGAAACGTCAGGAAAGTGTAAGGTACTGTTTTCTATCAGTTGGCAAGCTGCGCACACAATCCCAGTGTTGTACAGCTTCCTTCTTCACCTTTCCGATGCTGCCGCTCTCTCCGGCTCCCGGAGCTGAAGAAGCGGCTTCTTCGCGCAAAGACGATTGTACCGCTCACAGTGCTCTCTTAGCGCCGCTTCTGCCGAAAGAAGCCCGGGAGCGGTGCTTAGCTCCAGAGAGCCTCGTACCTTCGTCTTTAGCGTCTTTTGTGGTCTACATCCTAGCAGAAAGCTTTTCCACTCAGTCTGGCAAGGAAAACCTGCGCCAGCGCAGAAAACATCTCCCATCGTGTTCTGGACGTTGCACGGGGGTCTGCCAAGTGTTTGACAAGAAGAGAGGAAAAGTTGTCCAAAACAGCTTCCAATCGAATATTCCTGTGATTGGAAAAGTCAGGAAAGTGGTAAGGTACTGTTTTCTATCAGTTGGCAAGCTGCGCACACAATCCCAGTGTTGTACAGCTTCCTTCTTCACCTTTGCGATGCTGCCGCTCTCTCCGGCTCCCGGAGCCGAAGAAGCGGCTTCTTCGCGCAAAGGCGATTGTACCGCTCACAGTGCTCTCTTAGCGCCGCTTCTGCCGAAAGAAGCCCGGGAGCGGTGCTTAGCTCCGGAGAGCCTCGTACCTTCGTCTTTAGCGTCTTTTGTGGTCTACATCCTAGCAGAAAGCTTTTCCACTCTGTCTGGCAAGGAAAACATGCGGAACACAGAAAACATCTCCCATCGTGTTCTGGACGTTGCACGGAGGTCTGCCAAGTGTTTGCATAAAGAAATGAAAAGTTGTCCAAAATAACTTCCTATCGAATGTTGATGTGATTGGAAAAGTCAGGAAAGTGGTAAGGTACTGTTTTCTATCAGTTGGCAAGCTGCGCACACAATCCCAGTGTTGTACAGCTTCCTTCTTCACCTTTCCGATGCTGCCGCTCTCTCCGGCTCCCGGAGCCGAAGAAGCGGCTTCTTCGCGCAAAGACGATTGTACCGCTCACAGTGCTCTCTTAGCGCCGCTTCTGCCGAATGAAGCCCGGGAGCGGCGCTTAACTCCGGAGAGCCTCGTACCATCTTCTTTAGCGTCTTTTGTGGTCTACATCCTAGCAGAAAGCTTTTCCACTCTGTCTGGAAAGGAAAACCTGCGCCAGCGCAGAAAACATCTCCCATCGTGTTCTGGACGTTGCACGGAGGTCTGCCAAGTGTTTGCATAAAGAAATGAAAAGTTGTCCAAAATAACTTCCTATCGAATGTTCATGTGATTGGAAAGGTCAGGAAAGTGTAAGGTACTGTTTTCTATCAGTTGGCAAGCTGCGCACACAATCCCAGTGTTGTACAGCTTCCTTCTTCACCTTTGCGATGCTGCCGCTCTCTCCGGCTCCCGGAGCCGAAGAAGCGGCTTCTTCGCGCAAAGACGATTGTACCGCTCACAGTGCTCTCTTAGCGCCGCTTCTGCCGAAAGAAGCCCGGGAGCGGCGCTTAACTCCGGAGAGCATCGTCCCTTCGTCTTTAGCGTCTTTTGTGGTCTACATCCTAGCAGAAATCTTTTCCACTCTGTCTTGCAAGGAAAACCTGCGCCAGCACAGAAAACATCTCCCTTCGTGTTCTGGACGTTGTACGGTGGTCTGCCAAGTGTTTGAAAGAAACAAAGAAAAGTTGTCCAAAACAGCTTCCAATCGAATATTCTGTGATTGGAAACGTCAGGAAAGTGTAAGGTACTGTTTTCTATCAGTTGGCAAGCTGCGCACACAATCCCAGTGTTGTACAGCTTCCTTCTTCACCTTTCCGATGCTGCCGCTCTCTCCGGCTCCCGGAGCCGAAGAAGCGGCTTCTTCGCGCAAAGGCGATTGTACCGCTCACAGTGCTCTCTTAGCGCCGCTTCTGCCGAATGAAGCCCGGGAGCGGTGCTTAGCTCCGGAGAGCCTCGTACCTTCGTCTTTAGCGTCTTTTGTGGTCTACATCCTAGCAGAAAGCTTTTCCACTCTGTCTGGCAAGGAAAACCTGCGCCAGCGCAGAAAACATCTCCCATCGTGTTCTGGACGTTGCACGGAGGTCTGCCAAGTGTTTGCATAAAGAAATGAAAAGTTGTCCAAAATAACTTCCTATCGATTGTTCATGTGATTGGAAAAGTCAGGAAAGTGGTAAGGTACTGTTTTCTATCAGTTGGCAAGCTGCGCACACAATCCCAGTGTTGTACAGCTTCCTTCTTCACCTTTCCGATGCTGCCGCTCTCTCCGGCTCCCGGAGCCGAAGAAGCGGCTTCTTCGCGCAAAGGCGATTGTACCGCTCACAGTGCTCTCTTAGCGCCGCTTCTGCCGAATGAAGCCCGGGAGCGGTGCTTAGCTCCGGAGAGCCTCGTACCTTCGTCTTTAGCGTCTTTTGTGGTCTACATCCTAGCAGAAAGCTTTTCCACTCTGTCTGGCAAGGAAAACATGCGGAACACAGAAAACATCTGCCATCGTGTTCTGGACGTTGCACGGAGGTCTGCCAAGTGTTTGCATAAAGAAATGAAAAGTTGTCCAAAATAACTTCCTATCGAATGTTCATGTGATTGGAAAAGTCAGGAAAGTGGTAAGGTACTGTTTTCTATCAGGTGGCAAGCTGCGCACACAAGCCCAGTGTTGTACAGCTTCCTTCTTCACCTTTCCGATGCTGCCGCTCTCTCCGGCTCCCGGAGCCGAAGAAGCGGCTTCTTCGCGCAAAGACGATTGTACCGCTCACAGTGCTCTCTTAGCGCGGCTTCTGCCGAAAGAAGCCCGGGAGTGGCGCTTAGCTCCGGAGAGCATCGTACCTTCGTCTTTAGCGTCTTTTGTGGTCTACATCCTAGCAGAAAGCTTTTCCACTCTGTCTGGCAAGGAAAACATGCGCCAGCGCAGAAAACATCTCCCATCGTGTTCTGGACGTTGCACGGAGGTCTGCCAAGTGTTTGACAAGAAGAGAAGAAAAGTTGTCCAAAACAGCTTCCAATCGAATATTCATGTGATTGGAAAAGTCAGGAGAGTGGTAAGGTACTGTTTTCTATCAGTTGGCAAGCTGCGCACACAATCCCAGTGTTGTACAGCTTCCTTCTTCACCTTTCCGATGCTGCCGCTCTCTCCGGCTCCCGGAGCCGAAGAAGCGGCTTCTTCGCGCAAAGACGATTGTACCGCTCACAGTGCTCTCTTAGCGCCGCTTCTGCCGAATGAAGCCCGGGAGCGGTGCTTAGCTCCGGAGAGCATCGTACCTTCGTCTTTAGCGTCTTTTGTGGTCTACATCCTAGCAGAAAGCTTTTCCACTCTGTCTGGCAAGGAAAACATGCGGAACACAGAAAACATCTGCCATCGTGTTCTGGACGTTGCACGGAGGTCTGCCAAGTGTTTGCATAAAGAAATGAAAAGTTGTCCAAAATAACTTCCTATCGAATGTTCATGTGATTGGAAAAGTCAGGAAAGTGGTAAGGTACTGTTTTCTATCAGGTGGCAAGCTGCGCACACAATCCCAGTGTTGTACAGCTTCCTTCTTCACCTTTCCGATGCTGCCGCTCTCTCCGGCTCCCGGAGCCGAAGAAGCGGCTTCTTCGCGCAAAGGCGATTGTACCGCTCACAGTGCTCTCTTAGCGCGGCTTCTGCCGAAAGAAGCCCGGGAGCGGTGCTTAGCTCCGGAGAGCCTCGTACCTTCGTCTTTAGCGTCTTTTGTGGTCTACATCCTAGCAGAAAGCTTTTCCACTCTGTCTGGCAAGGAAAACATGCGGAACACAGAAAACATCTGCCATCGTGTTCTGGACGTTGCACGGAGGTCTGCCAAGTGTTTGCATAAAGAAATGAAAAGTTGTCCAAAATAACTTCCTATCGAATGTTCATGTGATTGGAAAAGTCAGGAAAGTGGTAAGGTACTGTTTTCTATCAGGTGGCAAGCTGCGCACACAAGCCCAGTGTTGTACAGCTTCCTTCTTCACCTTTCCGATGCTGCCGCTCTCTCCGGCTCCCGGAGCCGAAGAAGCGGCTTCTTCGCGCAAAGACGATTGTACCGCTCACAGTGCTCTCTTAGCGCGGCTTCTGCCGAAAGAAGCCCGGGAGCGGCGCTTAGCTCCGGAGAGCATCGTACCTTCGTCTTTAGCGTCTTTTGTGGTCTACATCCTAGCAGAAAGCTTTTCCACTCTGTCTGGCAAGGAAAACCTGCGCCAGCACAGAAAACATCTCCCATCGTGTTCTGGACGTTGCACGGAGGTCTGCCAAGTGTTTGCATAAAGAAATGAAAAGTTGTCCAAAATAACTTCCTATCGAATGTTCATGTGATTGGAAAAGTCAGGAAAGTGGTAAGGTACTGTTTTCTATCAGTTGGCAAGCTGCGCACACAATCCCCGTGTTGTACAGCTTCCTTCTTCACCTTTGCGATGCTGCCGCTCTCTCCGGCTCCCGGAGCCGAAGAAGCGGCTTCTTCGCGCAAAGGCGATTCTACCGGTCACAGTGCTCTCTTAGCGCCGCTTCTGCCGAAAGAAGCCCGGGAGCGGTGCTTAGCTCCGGAGAGCCTCGTACCTTCGTCTTTAGCGTCTTTTGTGGTCTACATCCTAGCAGAAAGCTTTTCCACTCTGTCTTGCAAGGAAAACCTGCGCCAGCACAGAAAACATCTCCCATCGTGTTCTGGACGTTGCACGGAGGTCTGCCAAGTGTTTGCATAAAGAAATGAAAAGTTGTCCAAAATAACTTCCTATCGAATATTCATGTGATTGGAAAAGTCAGGAAAGTGGTAAGGTACTGTTTTCTATCAGTTGGCAAGCTGCGCACACAATCCCAGTGTTGTACAGCTTCCTTCTTCACCTTTCCGATGCTGCCGCTCTCTCCGGCTCCCGGAGCCGAAGAAGCGGCTTCTTCGCGCAAAGACGATTGTACCGCTCACAGTGCTCTCTTAGCGCCGCTTCTGCCGAATGAAGCCCGGGAGCGGCGCTTAACTCCGGAGAGCCTCGTACCATCTTCTTTAGCGTCTTTTGTGGTCTACATCCTAGCAGAAAGCTTTTCCACTCTGTCTGGCAAGGAAAACCTGCGCCAGCGCAGAAAACATCTCCCATCGTGTTCTGGACGTTGCACGGAGGTCTGCCAAGTGTTTGCATAAAGAAATGAAAAGTTGTCCAAAATAACTTCCTATCGAATGTTCATGTGATTGGAAAGGTCAGGAAAGTGTAAGGTACTGTTTTCTATCAGTTGGCAAGCTGCGCACACAATCCCAGTGTTGTACAGCTTCCTTCTTCACCTTTCCGATGCTGCCGCTCTCTCCGGCTCCCGGAGCCGAAGAAGCGGCTTCTTCGCGCAAAGACGATTGTACCGCTCACAGTGCTCTCTTAGCGCCGCTTCTGCCGAAAGAAGCCCGGGAGCGGCGCTTAACTCCGGAGAGCATCGTCCCTTCGTCTTTAGCGTCTTTTGTGGTCTACATCCTAGCAGAAAGCTTTTCCACTCTGTCTTGCAAGGAAAACCTGCGCCAGCACAGAAAACATCTCCCATCGTGTTCTGGACGTTGCACGGAGGTCTGCCAAGTGTTTGCATAAAGAAATGAAAAGTTGTCCAAAATAACTTCCTGTCGAATGTTCATGTGATTGGAAAAGTCAGGAAAGTGGTAAGGTACTGTTTTCTATCAGTTGGCAAGCTGCGCACACAATCCCAGTGTTGTACAGCTTCCTTCTTCACCTTTCCGATGCTGCCGCTCTCTCCGGCTCCCGGAGCCGAAGAAGCGGCTTCTTCGCGCAAAGACGATTGTACCGCTCACAGTGCTCTCTTAGCGCGGCTTCTGCCGAAAGAAGCCCGGGAGCGGCGCTTAGCTCCGGAGAGCATCGTCCCTTCGTCTTTAGCGTCTTTTGTGGTCTACATCCTAGCAGAAAGCTTTTCCACTCTGTCTGGCAAGGAAAACCTGCGCCAGCGCAGAAAACATCTCCCATCGTGTTCTGGACGTTGTACGGAGGTCTGCCAAGTGTTTGACAAGAAGAGAAGAAAAGTTGTCCAAAACAGCTTCCAATCGAATACTCATGTGATTGGAAAAGTCAGGAAAGTTGTAAGGTACTGTTTTCTATCAGTTGGCAAGCTGCGCACACAATCCCAGTGTTGTACAGCTTCCTTCTTCACCTTTCCGATGCTGCCGCTCTCTCCGGCTCCCGGAGCCGAAGAAGCGGCTTCTTCGCGCAAAGACGATTGTACCGCTCACAGTGCTCTCTTAGCGCCGCTTCTGCCGAAAGAAGCCCGGGAGCGGCGCTTAACTCCGGAGAGCATCGTACCTTCGTCTTTAGCGTCTTTTGTGGTCTACATCCTAGCAGAAAGCTTTTCCACTCTGTCTGGCAAGGAAAACCTGCGCCAGCACAGAAAACATCTCCCTTCGTGTTCTGGACGTTGTACGGAGGTCTGCCAAGTGTTTGAAAGAAACAAAGAAAAGTTGTCCAAAACAGCTTCCAATCGAATATTCTGTGATTGGAAACGTCAGGAAAGTGTAAGGTACTGTTTTCTATCAGTTGGCAAGCTGCGCACACAATCCCAGTGTTGTACAGCTTCCTTCTTCACCTTTCCGATGCTGCCGCTCTCTCCGGCTCCCGGAGCCGAAGAAGCGGCTTCTTCGCGCAAAGACGATTGTACCGCTCACAGTGCTCTCTTAGCGCCGCTTCTGCCGAAAGAAGCCCGGGAGCGGTGCTTAGCTCCGGAGAGCCTCGTACCTTCGTCTTTAGCGTCTTTTGTGGTCTACATCCTAGCAGAAAGCTTTTCCACTCAGTCTGGCAAGGAAAACCTGCGCCAGCGCAGAAAACATCTCCCATCGTGTTCTGGACGTTGCACGGAGGTCTGCCAAGTGTTTGCATAAAGAAATGAAAAGTTGTCCAAAATAACTTCCTATCGAATGTTGATGTGATTGGAAAAGTCAGGAAAGTGGTAAGGTACTGTTTTCTATCAGTTGGCAAGCTGCGCACACAATCCCAGTGTTGTACAGCTTCCTTCTTCACCTTTCCGATGCTGCCGCTCTCTCCGGCTCCCGGAGCCGAAGAAGCGGCTTCTTCGCGCAAAGACGATTGTACCGCTCACAGTGCTCTCTTAGCGCGGCTTCTGCCGAAAGAAGCCCGGGAGCGGTGCTTAGCTCCGGAGAGCCTCGTACCTTCGTCTTTAGCGTCTTTTGTGGTCTACATCCTAGCAGAAAGCTTTTCCACTCTGTCTGGCAAGGAAAACCTGCGCCAGCACAGAAAACATCTCACATCGTGTTCTGGACGTTGCACGGAGGTCTGCCAAGTGTTTGACAAGAAGAGAGGAAAAGTTGTCCAAAACAGCTTCCAATCGAATATTCCTGTGATTGGAAAAGTCAGGAAAGTGGTAAGGTACTGTTTTCTATCAGTTGGCAAGCTGCGCACACAATCCCAGTGTTGTACAGCTTCCTTCTTCACCTTTCCGATGCTGCCGCTCTCTCCGGCTCCCGGAGCCGAAGAAGCGGCTTCTTCGCGCAAAGACGATTGTACCGCTCACAGTGCTCTCTTAGCGCCGCTTCTGCCGAAAGAAGCCCGGGAGCGGCGCTTAGCACCGGAGAGCATCGTACCTTCGTCTTTAGCGTCTTTTGTGGTCTACATCCTAGCAGAAAGCTTTTCCACTCTGTCTGGCAAGGAAAACCTGCGCCAGCGCAGAAAACATCTCCCATCGTGTTCTGGACGTTGCACGGAGGTCTGCCAAGTGTTTGCATAAAGAAATGAAAAGTTGTCCAAAATAACTTCCTATCGAATGTTCATGTGATTGGAAAAGTCAGGAAAGTGGTAAGGTACTGTTTTCTATCAGTTGGCAAGCTGCGCACACAATCCCAGTGTTGTACAGCTTCCTTCTTCACCTTTGCGATGCTGCCGCTCTCTCCGGCTCCCGGAGCCGAAGAAGCGGCTTCTTCGCGCAAAGGCGATTGTACCGCTCACAGTGCTCTCTTAGCGCCGCTTCTGCCGAAAGAAGCCCGGGAGCGGTGCTTAGCTCCGGAGAGCCTCGTACCTTCGTCTTTAGCGTCTTTTGTGGTCTACATCCTAGCAGAAAGCTTTTCCACTCTGTCTGGCAAGGAAAACATGCGGAACACAGAAAACATCTCCCATCGTGTTCTGGACGTTGCACGGAGGTCTGCCAAGTGTTTGCATAAAGAAATGAAAAGTTGTCCAAAATAACTTCCTATCGAATATTCATGTGATTGGAAAAGTCAGGAAAGTGGTAAGGTACTGTTTTCTATCAGTTGGCAAGCTGCGCACACAATCCCAGTGTTGTACAGCTTCCTTCTTCACCTTTCCGATGCTGCCGCTCTCTCCGGCTCCCGGAGCCGAAGAAGCGGCTTCTTCGCGCAAAGACGATTGTACCGCTCACAGTGCTCTCTTAGCGCCGCTTCTGCCGAATGAAGCCCGGGAGCGGCGCTTAACTCCGGAGAGCATCGTACCATCTTCTTTAGCGTCTTTTGTGGTCTACATCCTAGCAGAAAGCTTTTCCACTCAGTCTGGCAAGGAAAACCTGCGCCAGCGCAGAAAACATCTCCCATCGTGTTCTGGACGTTGCACGGAGGTCTGCCAAGTGTTTGCATAAAGAAATGAAAAGTTGTCCAAAATAACTTCCTATCGAATGTTCATGTGATTGGAAAGGTCAGGAAAGTGTAAGGTACTGTTTTCTATCAGTTGGCAAGCTGCGCACACAATCCCAGTGTTGTACAGCTTCCTTCTTCACCTTTGCGATGCTGCCGCTCTCTCCGGCTCCCGGAGCCGAAGAAGCGGCTTCTTCGCGCAAAGACGATTGTACCGCTCACAGTGCTCTCTTAGCGCCGCTTCTGCCGAAAGAAGCCCGGGAGCGGCGCTTAACTCCGGAGAGCATCGTCCCTTCGTCTTTAGCGTCTTTTGTGGTCTACATCCTAGCAGAAATCTTTTCCACTCTGTCTTGCAAGGAAAACCTGCGCCAGCACAGAAAACATCTCCCTTCGTGTTCTGGACGTTGTACGGTGGTCTGCCAAGTGTTTGAAAGAAACAAAGAAAAGTTGTCCAAAACAGCTTCCAATCGAATATTCTGTGATTGGAAACGTCAGGAAAGTGTAAGGTACTGTTTTCTATCAGTTGGCAAGCTGCGCACACAATCCCAGTGTTGTACAGCTTCCTTCTTCACCTTTCCGATGCTGCCGCTCTCTCCGGCTCCCGGAGCCGAAGAAGCGGCTTCTTCGCGCAAAGGCGATTGTACCGCTCACAGTGCTCTCTTAGCGCCGCTTCTGCCGAATGAAGCCCGGGAGCGGTGCTTAGCTCCGGAGAGCCTCGTACCTTCGTCTTTAGCGTCTTTTGTGGTCTACATCCTAGCAGAAAGCTTTTCCACTCTGTCTGGCAAGGAAAACCTGCGCCAGCGCAGAAAACATCTCCCATCGTGTTCTGGACGTTGCACGGAGGTCTGCCAAGTGTTTGCATAAAGAAATGAAAAGTTGTCCAAAATAACTTCCTATCGAATGTTCATGTGATTGGAAAAGTCAGGAAAGTGGTAAGGTACTGTTTTCTATCAGGTGGCAAGCTGCGCACACAAGCCCAGTGTTGTACAGCTTCCTTCTTCACCTTTGCGATGCTGCCGCTCTCTCCGGCTCCCGGAGCCGAAGAAGCGGCTTCTTCGCGCAAAGACGATTGTACCGCTCACAGTGCTCTCTTAGCGCCGCTTCTGCCGAAAGAAGCCCGGGAGTGGCGCTTAGCTCCGGAGAGCATCGTACCTTCGTCTTTAGCGTCTTTTGTGGTCTACATCCTAGCAGAAAGCTTTTCCACTCTGTCTGGCAAGGAAAACATGCGCCAGCGCAGAAAACATCTCCCATCGTGTTCTGGACGTTGCACGGAGGTCTGCCAAGTGTTTGACAAGAAGAGAAGAAAAGTTGTCCAAAACAGCTTCCAATCGAATATTCATGTGATTGGAAAAGTCAGGAGAGTGGTAAGGTACTGTTTTCTATCAGTTGGCAAGCTGCGCACACAATCCCAGTGTTGTACAGCTTCCTTCTTCACCTTTCCGATGCTGCCGCTCTCTCCGGCTCCCGGAGCCGAAGAAGCGGCTTCTTCGCGCAAAGACGATTGTACCGCTCACAGTGCTCTCTTAGCGCGGCTTCTGCCGAAAGAAGCCCGGGAGCGGTGCTTAGCTCCGGAGAGCATCGTACCTTCGTCTTTAGCGTCTTTTGTGGTCTACATCCTAGCAGAAAGCTTTTCCACTCTGTCTGGCAAGGAAAACCTGCGCCAGCACAGAAAACATCTCCCTTCGTGTTCTGGACGTTGTACGGAGGTCTGCCAAGTGTTTGCATAAAGAAATGAAAAGTTGTCCAAAATAACTTCCTATCGAATGTTCATGTGATTGGAAAAGTCAGGAAAGTGGTAAGGTACTGTTTTCTATCAGTTGGCAAGCTGCGCACACAATCCCAGTGTTGTACAGCTTCCTTCTTCACCTTTGCGATGCTGCCGCTCTCTCCGGCTCCCGGAGCCGAAGAAGCGGCTTCTTCGCGCAAAGACGATTGTACCGCTCACAGTGCTCTCTTAGCGCCGCTTCTGCCGAAAGAAGCCCGGGAGCGGTGCTTAGCTCCGGAGAGCATCGTACCTTCGTCTTTAGCGTCTTTTGTGGTCTACATCCTAGCAGAAAGCTTTTCCACTCTGTCTGGCAAGGAAAACCTGCGCAAGCACAGGAAACATCTCCCATCGTGTTCTGGACGTTGCACGGATGTCTGCCAAGTGTTTGAAAGAAACAAAGAAAAGTTGTCCAAAACAGCTTCCAATCGAATATTCATGTGATTGGAAAAGTCAGGAAAGTGGTAAGGTACTGTTTTCTATCAGTTGGCAAGCTGCGCACACAATCCCAGTGTTGTACAGCTTCCTTCTTCACCTTTCCGATGCTGCCGCTCTCTCCGGCTCCCGGAGCCGAAGAAGCGGCTTCTTCGCGCAAAGGCGATTGTACCGCTCACAGTGCTCTCTTAGCGCCGCTTCTGCCGAAAGAAGCCCGGGAGCGGTGCTTAGCTCCGGAGAGCCTCGTACCTTCGTCTTTAGCGTCTTTTGTGGTCTACATCCTAGCAGAAAGCTTTTCCACTCTGTCTGGCAAGGAAAACCTGCGCCAGCGCAGAAAACATCTCCCATCGTGTTCTGGACGTTGCACGGAGGTCTGCCAAGTGTTTGCATAAAGAAATGAAAAGTTGTCCAAAATAACTTCCAATCGAATATTCCTGTGATTGGAAAAGTCAGGAAAGTGGTAAGGTACTGTTTTCTATCAGTTGGCAAGCTGCGCACACAATCCCAGTGTTGTACAGCTTCCTTCTTCACCTTTCCGATGCTGCCGCTCTCTCCGGCTCCCGGAGCCGAAGAAGCGGCTTCTTCGCGCAAAGACGATTGTACCGCTCACAGTGCTCTCTTAGCGCCGCTTCTGCCGAAAGAAGCCCGGGAGCGGCGCTTAGCTCCGGAGAGCATCGTACCTTCGTCTTTAGCGTCTTTTGTGGTCTACATCCTAGCAGAAAGCTTTTCCACTCTGTCTGGCAAGGAAAACCTGCGGGAGCACAGAAAACATCTCCCATCGTGTTCTGGACGTTGCACGGACGTCTGCCAAGTGTTTGACAAGAAGAGAGGAAAAGTTGTCCAAAACAGCTTCCAATCGAATATTCATGTGATTGGAAACGTCAGGAAAGTGGTAAGGTACTGTTTTCTATCAGTTGGCAAGCTGGCGCACACAATCCCAGTGTTGTACAGCTTCCTTCTTCACCTTTCCGATGCTGCCGCTCTCTCCGGCTCCCGGAGCCGAAGAAGCGGCTTCTTCGCGCAAAGACGATTGTACCGCTCACAGTGCTCTCTTAACGCCGCTTCTGCCGAATGAAGCCCGGGAGCGGCGCTTAACTCCGGAGAGCCTCGTACCATCTTCTTTAGCGTCTTTTGTGGTCTACATCCTAGCAGAAAGCTTTTCCACTCAGTCTGGCAAGGAAAACCTGCGCCAGCACAGAAAACATCTCCCATCGTGTTCTGGACGTTGCACGGAGGTCTGCCAAGTGTTTGAAAGAAACAAAGAAAAGTTGTCCAAAACAGCTTCCAATCGAATGTTCATGTGATTGGAAAAGTCAGGAAAGTGGTAAGGTACTGTTTTCTATCAGTTGGCAAGCTGCGCACACAATCCCAGTGTTGTACAGCTTCCTTCTTCACCTTTCCGATGCTGCCGCTCTCTCCGGCTCCCGGAGCCGAAGAAGCGGCTTCTTCGCGCAAAGACGATTGTACCGCTCACAGTGCTCTCTTAGCGCGGCTTCTGCCGAAAGAAGCCCGGGAGCGGTGCTTAGCTCCGGAGAGCATCGTACCTTCGTCTTTAGCGTCTTTTGTGGTCTACATCCTAGCAGAAAGCTTTTCCACTCAGTCTGGCAAGGAAAACCTGCGCCAGCGCAGAAAACATCTCCCATCGTGTTCTGGACGTTGCACGGAGGTCTGCCAAGTGTTTGCATAAAGAAATGAAAAGTTGTCCAAAACAGCTTCCAATCGAATATTCCTGTGATTGGAAAAGTCAGGAAAGTGGTAAGGTACTGTTTTCTATCAGTTGGCAAGCTGCGCACACAAGCCCAGTGTTGTACAGCTTCCTTCTTCACCTTTGCGATGCTGCCGCTCTCTCCGGCTCCCGGAGCCGAAGAAGCGGCTTCTTCGCGCAAAGACGATTGTACCGCTCACAGTGCTCTCTTAGCGCCGCTTCTGCCGAAAGAAGCCCGGGAGCGGCGCTTAGCACCGGAGAGCATCGTACCTTCGTCTTTAGCGTCTTTTGTGGTCTACATCCTAGCAGAAAGCTTTTCCACTCTGTCTGGCAAGGAAAACCTGCGCCAGCGCAGAAAACATCTCCCTTCGTGTTCTGGACGTTGCACGGAGGTCTGCCAAATGTTTGCATAAAGAAATGAAAAGTTGTCCAAAATAACTTCCTATCGAATGTTCATGTGATTGGAAAAGTCAGGAAAGTGGTAAGGTACTGTTTTCTATCAGTTGGCAAGCTGCGCACACAATCCCAGTGTTGTACAGCTTCCTTCTTCACCTTTGCGATGCTGCCGCTCTCTCCGGCTCCCGGAGCCGAAGAAGCGGCTTCTTCGCGCAAAGGCGATTGTACCGCTCACAGTGCTCTCTTAGCGCCGCTTCTGCCGAAAGAAGCCCGGGAGCGGTGCTTAGCTCCGGAGAGCCTCGTACCTTCGTCTTTAGCGTCTTTTGTGGTCTACATCCTAGCAGAAAGCTTTTCCACTCTGTCTGGCAAGGAAAACATGCGGAACACAGAAAACATCTCCCATCGTGTTCTGGACGTTGCACGGAGGTCTGCCAAGTGTTTGCATAAAGAAATGAAAAGTTGTCCAAAATAACTTCCTATCGAATATTCATGTGATTGGAAAAGTCAGGAAAGTGGTAAGGTACTGTTTTCTATCAGTTGGCAAGCTGCGCACACAATCCCAGTGTTGTACAGCTTCCTTCTTCACCTTTCCGATGCTGCCGCTCTCTCCGGCTCCCGGAGCCGAAGAAGCGGCTTCTTCGCGCAAAGACGATTGTACCGCTCACAGTGCTCTCTTAGCGCCGCTTCTGCCGAATGAAGCCCGGGAGCGGCGCTTAACTCCGGAGAGCATCGTACCATCTTCTTTAGCGTCTTTTGTGGTCTACATCCTAGCAGAAAGCTTTTCCACTCAGTCTGGCAAGGAAAACCTGCGCCAGCGCAGAAAACATCTCCCATCGTGTTCTGGACGTTGCACGGAGGTCTGCCAAGTGTTTGCATAAAGAAATGAAAAGTTGTCCAAAATAACTTCCTATCGAATGTTCATGTGATTGGAAAGGTCAGGAAAGTGTAAGGTACTGTTTTCTATCAGTTGGCAAGCTGCGCACACAATCCCAGTGTTGTACAGCTTCCTTCTTCACCTTTGCGATGCTGCCGCTCTCTCCGGCTCCCGGAGCCGAAGAAGCGGCTTCTTCGCGCAAAGACGATTGTACCGCTCACAGTGCTCTCTTAGCGCCGCTTCTGCCGAAAGAAGCCCGGGAGCGGCGCTTAACTCCGGAGAGCATCGTCCCTTCGTCTTTAGCGTCTTTTGTGGTCTACATCCTAGCAGAAATCTTTTCCACTCTGTCTTGCAAGGAAAACCTGCGCCAGCACAGAAAACATCTCCCTTCGTGTTCTGGACGTTGTACGGTGGTCTGCCAAGTGTTTGAAAGAAACAAAGAAAAGTTGTCCAAAACAGCTTCCAATCGAATATTCTGTGATTGGAAACGTCAGGAAAGTGTAAGGTACTGTTTTCTATCAGTTGGCAAGCTGCGCACACAATCCCAGTGTTGTACAGCTTCCTTCTTCACCTTTCCGATGCTGCCGCTCTCTCCGGCTCCCGGAGCCGAAGAAGCGGCTTCTTCGCGCAAAGGCGATTGTACCGCTCACAGTGCTCTCTTAGCGCCGCTTCTGCCGAATGAAGCCCGGGAGCGGTGCTTAGCTCCGGAGAGCCTCGTACCTTCGTCTTTAGCGTCTTTTGTGGTCTACATCCTAGCAGAAAGCTTTTCCACTCTGTCTGGCAAGGAAAACCTGCGCCAGCGCAGAAAACATCTCCCATCGTGTTCTGGACGTTGCACGGAGGTCTGCCAAGTGTTTGCATAAAGAAATGAAAAGTTGTCCAAAATAACTTCCTATCGAATGTTCATGTGATTGGAAAAGTCAGGAAAGTGGTAAGGTACTGTTTTCTATCAGGTGGCAAGCTGCGCACACAAGCCCAGTGTTGTACAGCTTCCTTCTTCACCTTTGCGATGCTGCCGCTCTCTCCGGCTCCCGGAGCCGAAGAAGCGGCTTCTTCGCGCAAAGACGATTGTACCGCTCACAGTGCTCTCTTAGCGCCGCTTCTGCCGAAAGAAGCCCGGGAGTGGCGCTTAGCTCCGGAGAGCATCGTACCTTCGTCTTTAGCGTCTTTTGTGGTCTACATCCTAGCAGAAAGCTTTTCCACTCTGTCTGGCAAGGAAAACATGCGCCAGCGCAGAAAACATCTCCCATCGTGTTCTGGACGTTGCACGGAGGTCTGCCAAGTGTTTGACAAGAAGAGAAGAAAAGTTGTCCAAAACAGCTTCCAATCGAATATTCATGTGATTGGAAAAGTCAGGAGAGTGGTAAGGTACTGTTTTCTATCAGTTGGCAAGCTGCGCACACAATCCCAGTGTTGTACAGCTTCCTTCTTCACCTTTCCGATGCTGCCGCTCTCTCCGGCTCCCGGAGCCGAAGAAGCGGCTTCTTCGCGCAAAGACGATTGTACCGCTCACAGTGCTCTCTTAGCGCGGCTTCTGCCGAAAGAAGCCCGGGAGCGGTGCTTAGCTCCGGAGAGCATCGTACCTTCGTCTTTAGCGTCTTTTGTGGTCTACATCCTAGCAGAAAGCTTTTCCACTCTGTCTGGCAAGGAAAACCTGCGCCAGCACAGAAAACATCTCCCTTCGTGTTCTGGACGTTGTACGGAGGTCTGCCAAGTGTTTGCATAAAGAAATGAAAAGTTGTCCAAAATAACTTCCTATCGAATGTTCATGTGATTGGAAAAGTCAGGAAAGTGGTAAGGTACTGTTTTCTATCAGTTGGCAAGCTGCGCACACAATCCCAGTGTTGTACAGCTTCCTTCTTCACCTTTGCGATGCTGCCGCTCTCTCCGGCTCCCGGAGCCGAAGAAGCGGCTTCTTCGCGCAAAGACGATTGTACCGCTCACAGTGCTCTCTTAGCGCCGCTTCTGCCGAAAGAAGCCCGGGAGCGGTGCTTAGCTCCGGAGAGCATCGTACCTTCGTCTTTAGCGTCTTTTGTGGTCTACATCCTAGCAGAAAGCTTTTCCACTCTGTCTGGCAAGGAAAACCTGCGCAAGCACAGGAAACATCTCCCATCGTGTTCTGGACGTTGCACGGATGTCTGCCAAGTGTTTGAAAGAAACAAAGAAAAGTTGTCCAAAACAGCTTCCAATCGAATATTCATGTGATTGGAAAAGTCAGGAAAGTGGTAAGGTACTGTTTTCTATCAGTTGGCAAGCTGCGCACACAATCCCAGTGTTGTACAGCTTCCTTCTTCACCTTTCCGATGCTGCCGCTCTCTCCGGCTCCCGGAGCCGAAGAAGCGGCTTCTTCGCGCAAAGGCGATTGTACCGCTCACAGTGCTCTCTTAGCGCCGCTTCTGCCGAAAGAAGCCCGGGAGCGGTGCTTAGCTCCGGAGAGCCTCGTACCTTCGTCTTTAGCGTCTTTTGTGGTCTACATCCTAGCAGAAAGCTTTTCCACTCTGTCTGGCAAGGAAAACCTGCGCCAGCGCAGAAAACATCTCCCATCGTGTTCTGGACGTTGCACGGAGGTCTGCCAAGTGTTTGCATAAAGAAATGAAAAGTTGTCCAAAATAACTTCCAATCGAATATTCCTGTGATTGGAAAAGTCAGGAAAGTGGTAAGGTACTGTTTTCTATCAGTTGGCAAGCTGCGCACACAATCCCAGTGTTGTACAGCTTCCTTCTTCACCTTTCCGATGCTGCCGCTCTCTCCGGCTCCCGGAGCCGAAGAAGCGGCTTCTTCGCGCAAAGACGATTGTACCGCTCACAGTGCTCTCTTAGCGCCGCTTCTGCCGAAAGAAGCCCGGGAGCGGCGCTTAGCTCCGGAGAGCATCGTACCTTCGTCTTTAGCGTCTTTTGTGGTCTACATCCTAGCAGAAAGCTTTTCCACTCTGTCTGGCAAGGAAAACCTGCGGGAGCACAGAAAACATCTCCCATCGTGTTCTGGACGTTGCACGGACGTCTGCCAAGTGTTTGACAAGAAGAGAGGAAAAGTTGTCCAAAACAGCTTCCAATCGAATATTCATGTGATTGGAAACGTCAGGAAAGTGGTAAGGTACTGTTTTCTATCAGTTGGCAAGCTGGCGCACACAATCCCAGTGTTGTACAGCTTCCTTCTTCACCTTTCCGATGCTGCCGCTCTCTCCGGCTCCCGGAGCCGAAGAAGCGGCTTCTTCGCGCAAAGACGATTGTACCGCTCACAGTGCTCTCTTAACGCCGCTTCTGCCGAATGAAGCCCGGGAGCGGCGCTTAACTCCGGAGAGCCTCGTACCATCTTCTTTAGCGTCTTTTGTGGTCTACATCCTAGCAGAAAGCTTTTCCACTCAGTCTGGCAAGGAAAACCTGCGCCAGCACAGAAAACATCTCCCATCGTGTTCTGGACGTTGCACGGAGGTCTGCCAAGTGTTTGAAAGAAACAAAGAAAAGTTGTCCAAAACAGCTTCCAATCGAATGTTCATGTGATTGGAAAAGTCAGGAAAGTGGTAAGGTACTGTTTTCTATCAGTTGGCAAGCTGCGCACACAATCCCAGTGTTGTACAGCTTCCTTCTTCACCTTTCCGATGCTGCCGCTCTCTCCGGCTCCCGGAGCCGAAGAAGCGGCTTCTTCGCGCAAAGACGATTGTACCGCTCACAGTGCTCTCTTAGCGCGGCTTCTGCCGAAAGAAGCCCGGGAGCGGTGCTTAGCTCCGGAGAGCATCGTACCTTCGTCTTTAGCGTCTTTTGTGGTCTACATCCTAGCAGAAAGCTTTTCCACTCAGTCTGGCAAGGAAAACCTGCGCCAGCGCAGAAAACATCTCCCATCGTGTTCTGGACGTTGCACGGAGGTCTGCCAAGTGTTTGCATAAAGAAATGAAAAGTTGTCCAAAACAGCTTCCAATCGAATATTCCTGTGATTGGAAAAGTCAGGAAAGTGGTAAGGTACTGTTTTCTATCAGTTGGCAAGCTGCGCACACAAGCCCAGTGTTGTACAGCTTCCTTCTTCACCTTTGCGATGCTGCCGCTCTCTCCGGCTCCCGGAGCCGAAGAAGCGGCTTCTTCGCGCAAAGACGATTGTACCGCTCACAGTGCTCTCTTAGCGCCGCTTCTGCCGAAAGAAGCCCGGGAGCGGCGCTTAACTCCGGAGAGCATCGTACCTTCGTCTTTAGCGTCTTTTGTGGTCTACATCCTAGCAGAAAGCTTTTCCACTCTGTCTGGCAAGGAAAACCTGCGCCAGCACAGAAAACATCTCCCTTCGTGTTCTGCACGTTGTACGGAGGTCTGCCAAGTGTTTGAAAGAAACAAAGAAAAGTTGTCCAAAACAGCTTCCAATCGAATATTCTGTGATTGGAAACGTCAGGAAAGTGTAAGGTACTGTTTTCTATCAGTTGGCAAGCTGCGCACACAATCCCAGTGTTGTACAGCTTCCTTCTTCACCTTTCCGATGCTGCCGCTCTCTCCGGCTCCCGGAGCTGAAGAAGCGGCTTCTTCGCGCAAAGACGATTGTACCGCTCACAGTGCTCTCTTAGCGCCGCTTCTGCCGAAAGAAGCCCGGGAGCGGTGCTTAGCTCCGGAGAGCCTCGTACCTTCGTCTTTAGCGTCTTTTGTGGTCTACATCCTAGCAGAAAGCTTTTCCACTCAGTCTGGCAAGGAAAACCTGCGCCAGCGCAGAAAACATCTCCCATCGTGTTCTGGACGTTGCACGGGGGTCTGCCAAGTGTTTGACAAGAAGAGAGGAAAAGTTGTCCAAAACAGCTTCCAATCGAATATTCCTGTGATTGGAAAAGTCAGGAAAGTGGTAAGGTACTGTTTTCTATCAGTTGGCAAGCTGCGCACACAATCCCAGTGTTGTACAGCTTCCTTCTTCACCTTTCCGATGCTGCCGCTCTCTCCGGCTCCCGGAGCCGAAGAAGCGGCTTCTTCGCGCAAAGACGATTGTACCGCTCACAGTGCTCTCTTAGCGCCGCTTCTGCCGAAAGAAGCCCGGGAGCGGCGCTTAGCACCGGAGAGCATCGTACCTTCGTCTTTAGCGTCTTTTGTGGTCTACATCCTAGCAGAAAGCTTTTCCACTCTGTCTGGCAAGGAAAACCTGCGCCAGCACAGAAAACATCTCCCATCGTGTTCTGGACGTTGCACGGAGGTCTGCCAAGTGTTTGCATAAAGAAATGAAAAGTTGTCCAAAATAACTTCCTATCGAATGTTCATGTGATTGGAAAAGTCAGGAAAGTGGTAAGGTACTGTTTTCTATCAGTTGGCAAGCTGCGCACACAATCCCAGTGTTGTACAGCTTCCTTCTTCACCTTTGCGATGCTGCCGCTCTCTCCGGCTCCCGGAGCCGAAGAAGCGGCTTCTTCGCGCAAAGGCGATTGTACCGCTCACAGTGCTCTCTTAGCGCCGCTTCTGCCGAAAGAAGCCCGGGAGCGGTGCTTAGCTCCGGAGAGCCTCGTACCTTCGTCTTTAGCGTCTTTTGTGGTCTACATCCTAGCAGAAAGCTTTTCCACTCTGTCTGGCAAGGAAAACATGCGGAACACAGAAAACATCTCCCATCGTGTTCTGGACGTTGCACGGAGGTCTGCCAAGTGTTTGCATAAAGAAATGAAAAGTTGTCCAAAATAACTTCCTATCGAATATTCATGTGATTGGAAAAGTCAGGAAAGTGGTAAGGTACTGTTTTCTATCAGTTGGCAAGCTGCGCACACAATCCCAGTGTTGTACAGCTTCCTTCTTCACCTTTCCGATGCTGCCGCTCTCTCCGGCTCCCGGAGCCGAAGAAGCGGCTTCTTCGCGCAAAGACGATTGTACCGCTCACAGTGCTCTCTTAGCGCCGCTTCTGCCGAAAGAAGCCCGGGAGCGGCGCTTAGCTCCGGAGAGCATCGTACCTTCGTCTTTAGCGTCTTTTGTGGTCTACATCCTAGCAGAAAGCTTTTCCACTCTGTCTGGCAAGGAAAACCTGCGGGAGCACAGAAAACATCTCCCATCGTGTTCTGGACGTTGCACGGACGTCTGCCAAGTGTTTGACAAGAAGAGAGGAAAAGTTGTCCAAAACAGCTTCCAATCGAATATTCATGTGATTGGAAACGTCAGGAAAGTGGTAAGGTACTGTTTTCTATCAGTTGGCAAGCTGGCGCACACAATCCCAGTGTTGTACAGCTTCCTTCTTCACCTTTCCGATGCTGCCGCTCTCTCCGGCTCCCGGAGCCGAAGAAGCGGCTTCTTCGCGCAAAGACGATTGTACCGCTCACAGTGCTCTCTTAACGCCGCTTCTGCCGAATGAAGCCCGGGAGCGGCGCTTAACTCCGGAGAGCCTCGTACCATCTTCTTTAGCGTCTTTTGTGGTCTACATCCTAGCAGAAAGCTTTTCCACTCAGTCTGGCAAGGAAAACCTGCGCCAGCACAGAAAACATCTCCCATCGTGTTCTGGACGTTGCACGGAGGTCTGCCAAGTGTTTGAAAGAAACAAAGAAAAGTTGTCCAAAACAGCTTCCAATCGAATGTTCATGTGATTGGAAAAGTCAGGAAAGTGGTAAGGTACTGTTTTCTATCAGTTGGCAAGCTGCGCACACAATCCCAGTGTTGTACAGCTTCCTTCTTCACCTTTCCGATGCTGCCGCTCTCTCCGGCTCCCGGAGCCGAAGAAGCGGCTTCTTCGCGCAAAGACGATTGTACCGCTCACAGTGCTCTCTTAGCGCGGCTTCTGCCGAAAGAAGCCCGGGAGCGGTGCTTAGCTCCGGAGAGCATCGTACCTTCGTCTTTAGCGTCTTTTGTGGTCTACATCCTAGCAGAAAGCTTTTCCACTCAGTCTGGCAAGGAAAACCTGCGCCAGCGCAGAAAACATCTCCCATCGTGTTCTGGACGTTGCACGGAGGTCTGCCAAGTGTTTGCATAAAGAAATGAAAAGTTGTCCAAAACAGCTTCCAATCGAATATTCCTGTGATTGGAAAAGTCAGGAAAGTGGTAAGGTACTGTTTTCTATCAGTTGGCAAGCTGCGCACACAAGCCCAGTGTTGTACAGCTTCCTTCTTCACCTTTGCGATGCTGCCGCTCTCTCCGGCTCCCGGAGCCGAAGAAGCGGCTTCTTCGCGCAAAGACGATTGTACCGCTCACAGTGCTCTCTTAGCGCCGCTTCTGCCGAAAGAAGCCCGGGAGCGGCGCTTAACTCCGGAGAGCATCGTACCTTCGTCTTTAGCGTCTTTTGTGGTCTACATCCTAGCAGAAAGCTTTTCCACTCTGTCTGGCAAGGAAAACCTGCGCCAGCACAGAAAACATCTCCCTTCGTGTTCTGCACGTTGTACGGAGGTCTGCCAAGTGTTTGAAAGAAACAAAGAAAAGTTGTCCAAAACAGCTTCCAATCGAATATTCTGTGATTGGAAACGTCAGGAAAGTGTAAGGTACTGTTTTCTATCAGTTGGCAAGCTGCGCACACAATCCCAGTGTTGTACAGCTTCCTTCTTCACCTTTCCGATGCTGCCGCTCTCTCCGGCTCCCGGAGCTGAAGAAGCGGCTTCTTCGCGCAAAGACGATTGTACCGCTCACAGTGCTCTCTTAGCGCCGCTTCTGCCGAAAGAAGCCCGGGAGCGGTGCTTAGCTCCGGAGAGCCTCGTACCTTCGTCTTTAGCGTCTTTTGTGGTCTACATCCTAGCAGAAAGCTTTTCCACTCAGTCTGGCAAGGAAAACCTGCGCCAGCGCAGAAAACATCTCCCATCGTGTTCTGGACGTTGCACGGGGGTCTGCCAAGTGTTTGACAAGAAGAGAGGAAAAGTTGTCCAAAACAGCTTCCAATCGAATATTCCTGTGATTGGAAAAGTCAGGAAAGTGGTAAGGTACTGTTTTCTATCAGTTGGCAAGCTGCGCACACAATCCCAGTGTTGTACAGCTTCCTTCTTCACCTTTCCGATGCTGCCGCTCTCTCCGGCTCCCGGAGCCGAAGAAGCGGCTTCTTCGCGCAAAGACGATTGTACCGCTCACAGTGCTCTCTTAGCGCCGCTTCTGCCGAAAGAAGCCCGGGAGCGGCGCTTAGCACCGGAGAGCATCGTACCTTCGTCTTTAGCGTCTTTTGT